>NC_046192.1:8416269-8721144 GCF_011004875.1 Balearica regulorum gibbericeps | reverse complement strand
TTAAAACAGAGGAAATGTTTAAAACATAATAATGCCGTGTTAACAGTCTTTAAAATCTCATTTTCTAGCCCCTTCCTTTACGAACACATCATTACAAACATAACTGATGTGAGCTGGTCCCTACATTGGAGAGCTCGTCACTTGTTTTTCTCAGAGCTCCTTGGCAGTGACCGGGTTGCAGAAAGAAAGGGAAGATCACTCGTACGTGTTATTTGGGATGAAGGTGTCCTGCGAGAGCACCCTGTGGCCAAGCTGTTGCTTTTCCTGAGCAGCATGATTTCTAGTAATGGAGGAGAGTTTAGTTCAGAAGTATTACAGCTGATTGAAGGGATTGAGAGAAAGAGGCCAAGCTCAGCTGTCACACTGCTTCACATTACGTTGGCCAGGATTTTCAAGTGTGGGTGGATAACCTTGGGCGCTTTACTCCAGTGGCGTAGATTTAAAGTCTTTGTTTTGAATGCTAAAGCTTGGAAATGCTGGCCTGAATCTTGGCATGTCTCACTTTCTAAGCTGGAAGGTGTTCCTTGCCAGTCGTCATTCCTGGGGGAGGGAGAGGCAGACGGTGGGAAGACAGAGGACTTGGGAATGTCTTGGGAGGCTTCCAGTCGCTCGGTTGAGCAATCAGGCCTCTAGATCCTTGTCCAAGTCCTAACCTGGCCCAACCATCACTAGTACAAATGTTTGCTCCACTTATACAGAGGGAATAATGAAAAAAAAAGAAAAAGATTCATGTGGTTAGTTTGTAAAGTGCACATTCTGCCCACAGAATCTTACTGGTCCCTAGGAGAAAGGTGTAGCTGTCGTACTGGCAGCAAAGAACGGGAATGCCAAACTCTAGCTGAGTTCTTCAGACATGCACAGACATATAATCTATGTGTCCACATAGGTTCACATATGCAAAACCCTGTCATGTGCTTATCCTTAGGCACATATATGGCTTATACATATGCTGTGCATATGTTTGGAAATTTGGTCATGCTAAAATGCATTCCCCTTTGTTTGCAAAGCCATTTGCCAGGAGTGCTCAGAGCACGGGGGGTGGTGTTCCTCAGAAGTGAGGGGCCTGGAGCATTTCTGCCTGGACAAGAGAGAGGAGTGGGTAAAAGGCCCAAGAGACCAAGGGGAAGTGGAACTGAACACCAACATTTTAGGAGAGAGCAGAACTGCTTTCTTTTTAATTTATTCTGGTACATTTAACTAAATAGGGCTGGATGCTTCTCCCTCCACTTGATTTGAAGTCAGTGCGACAGCTAGTAGAGTAAGTTGCTCTCTTACATGAATAAAATTACCAGAATCTGGCCTGGAGTATGTTGCCTTTAGAAATTGTTAAAAACATATTTGATTCTTTGCATTGTATGTCCTTTTCCTGCTGTGAGATTATTTGATAATATAATTTACAAAATCCCATGTAGAAACCCACAATATTACAAGGTAAATATTCAGAGAGAAAACCTGAAACATGCCAAGTTCCCTTAAATGTGTTTTGTCCCAGTAGGAGAAGATCTTTTATTGTTTTGTTTTGATTTCTAAGAGGAATTTTCTTCGGTGTTAGATTCTCAGGAATATTTTTTTGTTTAATTTTTTAAGTAATTAATAATGGATCAGGCTTTTAGTATCTACCCTGGAAGGTAAAAACCCTTAATCACAGTAACATCATTAGTGCTTTCAAGCATTTAATTTTGATGCTTGACAAAGCGCATAGCCATTGATAAGAACAAATAAGTGGTGTTGTGTGCAATTGAGGGAAAAAAGAAAAGCATGAAAACCCCTAAGCTTCAAGTAATTAAATTTAAATATGTTATTTGAATTTAGCTGAGATAATGTACAAACTGTGGGTATATTTTTCAATCAGTGAAAGACCCCTTGAGTAAACATGTTCCATTTAAATTCAAATCATGGGGAGTGGAAAGTAAACCCTGCTGTGGTTAAGGCATCTTCACTACAACACTGGGCATTGTGTATCTTTGATATCCGAGTACTCATGTGTTGTAGTTTTATAAAGGGCTGTTTTCACTCATGGATGCCTACATGCCAGAGCCTTTATTGCATCCATTTATTTCCTGTTTTTTTCCTCTACTCCCCTTCCCTAATTTGAACCAGTAATGAAAAACTGACACTCTGCTTCTGCCATCCTTTAAAGTGCCTCAAAACTGTTATAATTCAGCACTTATTAGCCTTGGGATATGGCTTTATGGCATTTGGGTGAAGTTTTTGTAGTACATCTGAGTTCTTTCTTTCTCTGTAGGCCACAAGCTCAGAACCGCAGTAATAAAACTGCTAGTAGGTGTTTAATGGCAGGTTATTGAGGAAGTAGATAAAAGAAAATTGCAACATTCACATCAGTAGGGAGTGGGGTTTTTAAGGGAGAGGAACTGCTGAGCTTTGAACTAGGGAAAGTTACACTTGGTGCTTTTGTTCAAGGGGACCACTTTTTAGACATGAAAATATCTCGTCATTCTTCCCTGTGAAATGGGCTGTTCTGCTAGAATTGGTGCTTGGTATGTACAATCTGTGCATGTGTGACAGGAAAACTTGCTGTTGTAAGCAATGATGATTGAGAAACAAGTTTTTGCTTAGTGTTCCTTTCCAGATATCAGGGAGTGGGGAGGAGGAATGTGCAAAAAGTGAAGGAAACAGTGATCTCCCACTCTTCCAAAAGTATTATGTGATCTTATTGGGAACATCTTAATTGTGTACGTTATTCTTTTTGATCAAGCTGTCCTCAGTATGTTTTGTGTAGGAATGTGTGTGTATAATGAACAGTTAGCCCACGCACATAGAAGAGAAAATTCTGTCTTTTATTCTGCTCATGATCAAAGCATCGGTTTACAGCCTGCTACATGCTTATCTTTACATCATCCCGAAGAGGCAATTTAAAGGCAAAAGGCAGAAGAGCAAAGGATTTAAATATTTTGCATAAACTCACCCAGAAGGCTGTGACTGCTGCCTGCGTTGCCATGATGAGCTGGCAGTGGTGATGTCCTCTTTATCCTGGACTCCACTGACCGGTCTCTTACACCCTTTTGGTAATATATGTCCAAGGAGACCGGGACCTGTTGTTCCTCTAGAAGCACAGTCTTTCGACTGCTCAGCTCAGCTGGTGAATCCTGGAAAACAAGGAAACAAATAAACCTGATTTGTAGGGCTATTTGCAGAAATAAGAGAGAATTGGTAATGGCGGATTTTATCCGTGCAGTGGGATAGCTGTAGTACCTCCTGTACAGTGGTTACTGAGCCCAGTTCCTCAAGGTCCACAGAGGAACACCATCCTATTGCATAGACCATTACGGGTCGGTGCTGCAAAGATGTCAAAGACCTCCTGGGCAGCCTCTTGCAATTCTGGTGCTTCAGCCTGTAGTTGGACTTCAGCACTCAGGATTTTTGTATAGCGTATGGAGAGGCAGGATGTACAGTCAAAACAAAAAACTCAGAAACAAATTGCTCATCTGTGGGATACAGGACAAAAGAATAGATTGCAAGTTAAGTAGGATGAATTTGCATATAAAGGACAGGAAGGAATAACTAGGGCCATTCTTACAATTGTAATCATATGGAGTAGCAAAGGAATTGGTGGTACAAGTCCTTCTTGTGTCCTGGAGGCCAGGAAAAGGTTCTTTTGTCCAGGAGGGTGTAGTGCCTAAGATCAGCTGTCCATTTCTGAGAGACATGAAAAAATAGTTTTTAAACTGTATAAAGCTAAGCATCTTCCACAAGAAGGGGTAGTTTATATATATTCTGCTGCTGCAAATAGCCATTTTACAACAGAGAAGAATTGTGCTTTCATACAGCACTTACCAGCCCAATACTGAGGGACTCACTAAATTCCAATATAAACACCTGCAAAAATGAAATGGGAAACCAAGAAGGTTAAAAAGAGGATAAAGGAAAGAAAGTGAACTTTCTCTCTGCAATTCTTTGGGTCAGACCAGCATAAGTGACAGATTCTCAGTAAAAAGAATTGCCTGTCTGCCCTGCATGAGGCAGCGATTAACTAAGCAGATTTCTTTCCGGTTGGTTTATCAGTAATGTCGTGCGTGTGTGTGTTTTAGAGTAAGAAATCTGATTTCTGATTTATTAGCTGAGCAGTATTTCTTACTGCAGAGGGGAAGAGAAAAAAGTCTGATTCTCTGTTGAGGAACTGTCCGGTTATTAAGCAGGTTCTCAGTCATGCCAGGGATGTAACTTGATGAAGCACACCTGGATCCTCCCTGCTGGCTGTGTTTATAGTCTCCTCTGTCATCCGGTATTTGCCTTTGCATGTGAGAGACAGACAAGGAAAATGAGAGAAAGGTTCTGGAGGCATTTCTAACAGAGATGCCAAACTGTCAAATAGTGAATTGGGAAGCAGCTCCCTGATGGTTTCACATCAAGAGGAGACACCCTTTTGTGACTGTGCGGCATCTACTGGTTATTTTCACTTCCATCAGAACTGTCTGATATGGTCAAGTAGGTTTGAGGCTTTCAACATTCAATTTTCCTTTCATTTATTGTGACTGTTTTATTTATTTGTCTTTCTCGGTAGTTTTCAAGGATACTTTTTACTCTCTAATGTTTTCGTGGATCATCGACCCAAAGTTAAGGGTAGAAAAAGAAACAAAAAGAAAGGGAAAAGGGGGGAAAAAAGAGCAACATGGATACAGCTTCAGCGGACAAAAGAAGAAATATATTCAATTTAGGAAGACCTCTAATCTCTGGTTATACAGGACAGCTTTGTTAGATAAGATTAAAAATTTCATGAATGTCCCTTTTTATCCCTGGAGACTCCACCATTTATACCAACTATTGTCAGCATCAAAAGAGCTTGATAACAGCTGGCTAGAGACGCGACCACACAGCAACACAACAGCAAGGAAGGGGCAGCCAGGTTCATAAATCTTCAGAAAACCCGTTCCCTCAGCGCAGCCATGAATCTGCTGCTATCACAGTCAAAGGGAGAGTGCATTGTCCTCCAGCCAGTCAAAAACCTGAACTTCAGCATTAGCAGGGGCTCTATTGAAAGTGGAGGGTGCACAATGAGATGTTTTCCATTATCTTCTTCATTGCAGCCCTTATTACTGCACACAGATACAGTTTAAAGGATCTTTGAGTTTAGCTTGTTGCTAGGTAGAGTTTTTCCAAAAATCGCGCAGCCCTTACCCTTGGCAATGTAATCTTGCTTTTTCTATTCATCACCTCAATATAGCGGCATGTGGAACAGGGTCAGATGATGCCAGTTTGGTACACAATGGACCGATCTCTGATATCTTCTGGCTGGGAAGGAGCTATCAAAGCTAGAATCTGGCCCTTGGGCGCTGAGCTTCCCCATTCTCCAGGGACTGCTCACAGACTCGGGCGTAAGCAGGCCAAGTTAGGAAGCACAAATTGGGTCAGGCTCTTGAAATACAAGCTTCCTGCTTTTCGTGGGAGGGTCCAAATTCATGTGTATTCAGCTTTATTCTGGTCTTACTGAATTCAGTGGTAATATTTTCCTAGCTTTAGAGAAAATCGGCTTGGTCCCTTGGGAATTTCATCGTTCCTGTAAAGCAAATGGCTAATGAAGTAACATCAGTTAATTTTAGGAGATGGAAGAAGAGAATCACTGTGGACCAAAACAAAAGTACAAGTCTATGCACTGTGCCTAACAAGGGACAAAAAGAAGGCAGAATCCTTTAGCACCGTGGCATCTTACAGAAGTTTGCACCTGAGCATCATGAACTTTATGGTGTTTAGACAACTGTATTGTTACTTAAAAACCCACCTATCTAGTATTGCCCAGAATCCAAGAACAAACTGTATTTATTAGAGAGGATTAAATGCAATTGTGTTACAGAAAACAGGAAAGATAATGCTTCTAAACCCATCCCCCCCAAGAAAAACACAGTTTCTGAAAGTGCTCATATTGTGAAAGCTATGATTAAAAATATATGTTCCTCATTACAACTAAATTATTGCTTGTAATTTTTTTTTCCTTCTGGCAGCTCCGTCCCCAATTGCTTTGATCCAGGCCAAAGAGATAACAAGGCATAGCGTTGCCTTGGCTTGGCTGGAACCTGACAGGCCAAATGGAGTCATCCTGGAGTACGAAGTCAAATACTATGAAAAGGTAGTGTTCAAAACTCGACAAACAAGGATTTTTGTTTGGGTTTGGGGAGGGCTTTTTACTTCATTCCATTGTCGTTTATTTCCAGATAGGATTCCATAATTTGAAACCAAATAGATTCAGTTTAATAAAATCCAGTTAAGGATTTCATGCACTTGAATGGTTGCTTGAAAGAATAGACTCATAGGCTGTTCCAGCTGTATGGTACGAGTTTATTTTGTTATTTTTCCCTACCTAGGAACTGAGCTTTTGTAGCAAGCATATTTATAATGAGAATCAATAATGTTGGGCAGAAGTGAGACATTAGCTTTACTTCGTAGACAGAAGTATATTAACGAAGTATATAACACAGTAATAATAATAAGATCTGTTTGCCGATAGCTTCTGCTTAGAGTGATAGTGTGGGCTGGATGGCTTTTAATAGAGAATAAGGAAAGAAAATTACATTCTTCATACTTTCCAAGTTAGAGGGAGATGTTACTCCTACAAATAACTTTTTAAGTATGGAACTATGAAAAGAGCTATTTTCTTTGAAGGTTCTCTGCAAAAATGAACAATTACCTGCTCTTGCTTGTGTGTGCTCTCTCTCACACACACATCCATACTTCTAAGGTTTTTTTTTATAAAGATAATAACTTATTTGCTTCCCTAATGCATACGGAAAAAGGCATCTGATTTGCAGGGAAGCTAGATTATTACGATTTCTGATGGATTTTGCAGTCAAAAATAGAACAGTTTTTAAGATTGCACTTTCTGGAAGACATTTTCTTTCTTAAAATATTTTTATCTTTTTTTTTTTTTATATGGCTCCTAGCTGGTAGGAAGAAAAAGAAAGTGTCAGCATGTGTGAGTAAAATGTTGCTTGTTCTTCAAGAGGATCCTATTTGAAGGCTTGGCTGTTTTCCAAAGGATTTCATTATGTGATTTCTTAAATAATCAGTGATATATGAGCATCATACCTAGCGCCTCATCATCCTTTTTTGGCGTGCTCAGAGCTCCATGCAGCATGCAGTGCTAGGAGTATTGAGCAAGGCCAACAGCAGGAGCCCTCTGGACATATTTTGAGAATTCCATCGTTGTTACTCATCTTCTTTCATCATGACAATTTTGGCAAGGAAGTGGGTTTCCACAGTTCACGGTGCAGCAAGGCATTTTTTACTTGATCACCACTGTGTTCTTTTGTTGTCAGGACCAAAACGAGCGCAGCTATCGCATCGTGAAGACAGCCTCCAGGAACACTGACATCAAAGGCTTGAACCCCCTGACTTCATACGTATTTCACGTGCGGGCCAGGACAGCAGCAGGATATGGAGACTTCAGTGGACCATTTGAGTTCACAACTAACACAGGTAATGACATGCCCACTGATTTCTTTTTTCTTCTTGAGCAAAGAGTGCAAACGTAACTGAGCTGTGTGTTGGGAGTTCCCGTTGGTTGCTTGGACTGCGATGTGTCTGTTCTGGGAAAATGTTCTTCCATGGCTGCATGACTGTTAATGATGCCATGAATCTGACCCGAGGCCTCTATTTGGATATGCTATATTCTAGATTCTAACAATGAAAATACTTCACTGCGGCGTAAGGAGACACGCACCCTATAAACACTCTGAAGCTATTGATGCTTGAGAGATTTATGTACCTGTTTTGTTTACTGTAAATGTAGATGTTTGCACATGTTTTTGGAATATTTCATTTGCAGGAGAATAAAGCCCTGTTACTGCCCTTTGCAAGCTATTGACATAGATCAGTTAGGTGTTCTATATCAGCTCACATATTTGCTCTTTTCCTTAGACAGTCATGTAGAGACAGAAAGTTTGAATTATGTTGTCAGTAAAGCTTTTCAGTTTGCTCAAGGAAACATGCAAATTTAGCCCCCAGAATGTTTACTTTCTCGTAGGAAGGCAATGTGACCAAGCCTATTTTATTTTGGACATACAGGTCTGCTTAAATCAATGTAAGGTCATGCCAGTTAGTGGCAACATCCTTCACGATGTTAACAGCTGAAAATAATCAATCCAGGAGGAAGAGGGAAGACATTTTAAAATAACTTATTCTCTTTGTGTCAATTGGGGAGTGATCATCTGGCCCCACTGAGAGAGAAAGGAGGAGGAAAGAAGAGTGGAATGCAATTAGAAAGGCAAAAAAAATGGCCATTATACCCTCTGAGCAACACTGGAGGGGAGAAGGAGAGAGTCCCTGTTCCCAGTGAACTCAAGTTCCCCAAATCATTATCAAACATCATGTCTTCAGCTAATTAGGGCCCTGTTGGAAAATTGTGTCAAATGACTATATAATAAAGGCCTGAAAGTAGATTTGAGTGCTAATCTAAACTGCCTTCACAGGCCAGAAAGCCTCATTGAGTGCTACCTAGGTCGATTTTTTGAGGGTGTCTGACACTAATGCTCCCTTTTCTGTTTCCAGTTCCTTCCCCCATCATTGGCGATGGTACCAATCCCACAGTGCTTCTTGTTTCAGTGGCTGGCAGTGTTGTTCTTGTGGTCATTCTCGTTGCAGCCTTTGTCATCAGCAGGAGGTAAGAACTTAAGCTTCTCTCTCCCCCTCTCTCTTTCATGAGGGAGCTTTTTGTCTCCTCCAAACAAAGCTAAATTCTTTGATTAGCATCATAAACAGGACATTTGCATTAGAAGCCTTCTCCCATGTAGCTTTGATCTTCTCAACATTAGTACCAAGCAGTATGTGATGTAATGGCAATAGTTCCAGCTCTATTTGCCCTTCAAATGCAAAGCTGAGTCCAATAACTGGCATTGAGAAGCAAGCCAGCTAGAGATTTGTGGTTAGTGTAATTTGAAGTTAAGTTTAATGGGTATGGGTACAGTAGATTTTCTTGGACTGACTCCTGATAGACAGGGAATAAACAACTGCACTGTTGTGAACTAAGCCATCAGACTGCTATGCTTGTGATTTTTGTGTTAGCCTGTGTGAGTCTGCATTAGTCTTTTGGGTTAGTCCTTCCAGTGTGAGTGGGTCTGACTGTAAAACAGAAGCCGCAGTCATTCAGCATCATATGCAGTAATACAGCAGACTGGATCGATGGTTATTTCATCAGAGCAGGACCATAATCTTCTACCAAGTACCTGCTCGTTCTCCCAAATTCAACCCAGGCATCAGGAGCAATCCTGCAAATGGGAGGACAGTGTAGCAGAAACACAGCATGAGTGTTTCTGTCTTCATCTTTGTGTTCAGACTCATTTTAAAAGATCAACGTGATTTTGCTTCAGTGCAATTCTGAGATAAAACTGGAGGTATCATTACTGCATCTGAAGCCTGGGAACTGAGCGATGCACGTTTTGTCAGTCTCTGTTATCAGTTTAATGGCATCAGCCATAAATGTGCACAAATTCCTCTTGATTTGCTCTCTTTAAATTGTCTTAAAGAGCAGCTAAGTCACTATGATTGTAATATCTGGAAAGTAGACATGCATTGTTAGAGCTTTCTGTGGGTGTTCAACTCAAAGCCTCCATGCTGGCAAGAAGAAAGAAGAGCAGAACATATGAAAATGTAATGCGGAGAGACAGGTTTATTAAAAGCCATTGCAACAGAAAATAGCATCACTGAGCTTGATGACTTAATCCCCTCTCCGCTTTTATTGATCACTTTATTATTTAAGGCAGGATTGATAGCAGGATACATTGGATTTCTAATTATGAGTCGCCACCTTGGAGAATTGAGCCTGTCGAGCTGCTTTGAGATGATTCCTTCCCCTCCTCCGCCTATAAAAAAATGTCGCTTCCCAAGGCTGATAAACACTGCTTGGTGATTGGCCCTCAATGGATCACTTTTTAGAAAATGAAACGTCAACCCCCTGCCCTCATATTGATTCTCTTTAGTGTCGGCCATAAAGCTGTCAGAGGAAAGCCTGCCTGGAGCCAGGTAGCTGACAGACTGGCTGATGCGGGTGCGCACTCAGGCAGGTCTTCTCACCGCTCACGCTGTCTGTTCAGTGGTCTCTGCCCACAAGTCTTCAACTTGGGCAAAGAGGAGACAAAGAGCAGGTGGGCAGAAGGTACAAAAGGCTGGTCCAAGCACTAGTGGGAATGGAGGGGAGAGTATCCTGGTGGCCATGGGTTCAGAGATGTCCTGTGGGTCTGCACTGGTAGGTCTCACAGAGGCTGTGGCAGGGGAAAGACACAGCAAGATGAATGAAATACTGGGACAGTGAAACTGCTCTGTGCATACTAATGCATGGTGCCTTGCTAATTAATAGCCTTCCTGAATACATAGCTCTCTGGAAGTAGCTCTCAATAAACAGAATCTACTTTAATATTCACTGTTACTCTAATGATTTTAACTACTTTACCAATGTCATTTAGAGTTGTGGGCTTTGGGGATATTTCATGATGTTCCTACATCAGCAGAAGTTAATAGCAAAATAATTACACTTTGTTCCAAAATGACTTCAGATGAGAAAAAACTTTTCTGTCCATACAGTCCCCATGAGGAGGTTTTGTAATCTAGCTATGGCCTAAAAGTCATATTTGCACAGTCAGAACCATGCTTTGGCCTGCAGACATGGCCACTCTGCACCTAAATGTGGGAACTGGGCATACGTTGTACGTGCCCACTTTTGAACCCTGGGTGGTTATTACTACTAATTTTGCGTTACGTTTTTTCAAGTCATTGCTCAAATCCCAAAATTCATCATTGTAACAGAATTTGTCAAAGGACTTTGCCTTCAGGCAGTTCACGCTGTTTGGTTCTGTCCTGTGACCACGGCATTTGTGTTAACGTGAGAACTAATCTGCCTAAATGTTAGTTTAACTGAGGTTATGATGAACATATGCATAGAGCAGAGTGCAGGAGGTAGTGTGAGTGTTTCTAAACCCTGCCCTGCAGGAACGCTGATTGAAATTGGAATATGTCAAATAGAGTTGTAAAGGATTTGGGAAAGTGTAAAACAGAAAAAGCCACTTTCTGAAAGCGCTTGAGTGGAGTAAGACGGCCCTGCAGAATTCTCTGGTCATCTCAAAGTTTCTGTCAGAAATTCTAACGATTGATAGATTGACTTATCTTATGCTCCGTAAACAGCTGAACGCATTTGCCAACCTTTTGCTGATGGGGTTGGCTCAGGTGCTCCGCCAGCCCGGTGCCTGAGCACTGCAGCACCCCAGGCCCTCCGTTCTTTGGGGAGGAGGAGGTGGGAGCAGCGGCGTGGCGCCGGGTCCCTGCTGTTTCACCTCAGTGCACGCTAATACCCTCCGTTGTTACCTCCTCTTCATCGCCAGCCCCCACCTGTAGATCTGCCTGTGTCTCAGACCCCTACAGTTTCTGAAAGCTTCTGTGTTCTTTTCCTGAATGCCGGCTATTTAATCACCACCACCAAAATCCCTGTAATTACGGGGTTCAGACTTGTGACAAAGGCTCCCTTCTGCCACTCAGGTGAGCTGCCCCGAGAGGCAGCCCCAGCCCCGCGTGCCCCGTGGCGTGGGGCTCCCGGGCTGCTGGCGGGGACAATGGCAGACAGGAGTGTCCTGCCCCAAGCCAAGCAGGGGAGGTCAACAGGTGACACAGGGAGAAGTGGAAGTAGGTAGTTAGTTTGGAAGGTATTATTTAAAGTTAATAAGCTGCAATTATATTGCTTGAACAGTAATCCCTTTGTTTCCCTTTGCTTTTTGCATGTCTTTGGGTTTTAGTGGGGGGAGGGTTATTTTTTATTCTGTTGTTAGGGTGCTTGTACTTTTAAAAATAAGATAAAGAGCATTTTTTCATTCCTAAAATGCTTTCATGCAAAGCCTGTTTGTGTTTCATATTTCCCATCTGTGCCTGAACATTAATAAAATGAATTTGAAGAGGTCCTGCTTAAAATTCAGAACCTATTTTTTTTTTCTTTTCTTATTTCTTTTGAGAGAAGTTGTATAACACCTGAAACCATCTCTGCAGTCTCCGTAGCTGACTTGGTCCTGTATGGCACTGGGTGAGATTTGTGTTGCCTCTTCCTCCTTACTCAGTTCAGTAACTGGGAGCAGAACATACTCCTTTTATTTAACTCAGCTCTGTTATACCAGTGCTGTAAGTCCTCAGGCAAATAAATGGTTTAAATTGATGTTTGGATCCAGTGTGGTTTTTAATAATGCTGCTCTTGTGATTTGGAGCCATTTACGTTTAATTGACTTTCATCAAGAAAAGAGACTCCGAACCATTTATGGTTGGATGTGTACCTGCTTTTTATGTCTGAACACAAGTCCTGTTGATGTTGTTGGGAGCCGTGAGGCTTGGTTCAAAGATCAGGTAGTCTTCACATGTCAAACAGGATTTTTTTCCCCCTTCTGTTTCATGTTTAATTTATAGTTTTTATTATTGGCATAGTGTGTTTAACACCCAGCACTAAAAGACTGCAGAGACAAAGGCTGGGAAATGGCCTTTCAGCTGACAGCGATGAGAAGCTGCCATTCCCCGCAGGCCAGGCGCAGAGTGGGAAGTGAGATGCTTTTTGCTAATGGGCAGAAGGGTTTTGCTGACGGGAGGGGAATGGTGAGACTCAGGAAGATTTGCTGCCAGCGAGGCTCTCAGTCACGTGTTTTCTTCCTGTTATCTGTGATTTTTTTGACCCATTTTAAATCCTGTCTTCCAGTAGGTCTTCCATTTTCCTCCTCTACCCATTCACCATTTTCAGACTTTTAACCCAGTCTCACCTCAGTGTCCGTGGCAGACCTGGTCGTCTCCTGCCCCACTCCAGGCAGCGGGTTGCACGTTGCAGGCAGTGCCAGTCTTGCCTCCTGTTCTCCTGGCTTGCTTTCTCCTTCTGCCTTCCCTCTTCTTCACTCCAGCCCAGACTCTCGCCCGTTAGCTAACCTGGGTCTGACATGTCGGGAGACTTGGACTTCCATGGGAACAGGCCAACCGAGGCGTAAGCAATCATAAGCCCTTCCGCAATGTCTGTTCTTACGCCTGGTTCTGAACTTTCAATGAATGATGAGTAAAAGCCCAAATCAAATGTATCTATATACCATTAGATGCTGGGGAACTTCAAATCCCAGTAAATACTTGGCTGAGCTGACCCCTCAATATCTTCCCTAACAGACTAACCTCTTGGATTAACTTTTCTTAATGCCGTTTATCCATTGAAGTTTAATGCTGAACTAATTAAATACATAACTGGATACAGTATCGTGTGTGTAGGTGTAGAAGTAGTGGCAGTAATCTATAGAATTAACATACTATACTACACTATTGTCTCCAACTCAGAGCGTTAGTAGAGGAGCTCTGCCGTCAGGAGTTCTTTGCCCCCTGCAATTATACAGTGATTAAAACAATAAACAAAATCCTTGCGATCTGCATTTTTTGACGGTCGGGGTTTTCTTGCTGCCATCCTAATTTCTGTGTAAATAGACTGTTTCCAGTTTTAAATTTGCAGTTAACTAAGTGTGTTGGTATTGGCATTTGCCTAATTATGTTTGCAAATCAATCTACCAAAACATCTCTGTTGTAGCATTTACATCCATATATGATAGACTTTAAAAGCAATTTGGCCCCTTTTTGCACTGAATTTCAAATATACATTTGAAGAAAAAGTAGCCGAAACGCAAGCTTTCTTTGTTTAAATGCCGAGATGCAAATACAGAGATTTACGTTTCCCTTGATGCTTTGTTGATGCCAATGATACTTAGAGCACTTTGAGGAGAGGAGTCTCCTACCCCACTAGTAGGTGTACGTTGTGTCAGGGGCTGTTGTAGGGGAGCTGCCGAGCACAGGTCATGGCAGGTGCAAACAGCTCAAGTCTCAGCAGGTCCAGACGACTGAGCTTGTCTCAAAGAAAGATACTTATTTTGAATTGTAATGCTTTTCTTTGTTCTGACAGGCGCAGTAAGTACAGTAAGGCTAAGCAAGAGGCAGATGAGGAGAAACACTTGAACCAAGGTAAAAGGCAGTGGTGCTTGGGTTTTTTGATTTGGTCCGTAAAACATGTCCTGTGTTCTGATGCTAGGGAAATAAAGGATGACGTTCCTCTTGAGGTGAATATGTTTCTGTTTTCCTCTCTTGCAAACATCCTCCTTCAAAGCTATGCACTGTAGTAACAGGGAAAATAGAAGTATCTGGGTAAAAATTTTTGAGGAGATGGACGGGAGAAAGGTTCATCAATTTTTTCCATTGTTCCATTCCACTGCAAGACGTCTGTTCTTGGCTAGTGATAGCATGACTTTTCCCCAGAATACTCTGCTAAGGCAGTTTCTGGATGGGCCAGAGGCAATCCTGCAGGGAAGGAAATATGAACTTTTGCTGCCTTTTTTCCAGGACTGAATCCTCCTGTTACTTCCATCTCAGTCATCCAGGTACCAAACCTAGGACCTGCACTCAGAATTTCTTGGCTCCCAAAAGGGAAATGCAATGTTTTTTAGTCTCATGGGTCCATAGACAGGCTATTGGCCTCTTAGTGATGGGGGTGATTTCTGAAGCTCTTTTATTGGCAAAAGCCTGACTCCTTACATCGATATTGGGAAATATTAAATGTTTACATTAAAAAAAATCACATTGGGGGAAAATACATTAAGTCCTTCCTTCCTTCATCAATCATTCCTGGCTTACAGTACATTTTTATTGTATACTCTCTTTGCTGTTGTATATCATTAAGGCTTCAGTCTCATATGTTCTGTGTTCAGCAGCATGTAGATCAGTGACTTCAAATAAAACATTTCTGCCTTGCAGGTGTTAGAACATATGTGGATCCTTTTACATATGAGGATCCAAACCAAGCTGTGAGAGAATTTGCCAAAGAAATTGATGCCTCCTGCATAAAGATTGAAAAAGTTATTGGTGTGGGTAAGTGCCAGAACTTTTGCTTTTTTTTTTCTGTAAATATAATTTTAAATTTGCTGTTAGGAAACATGAGATCCTATGATTTTTGTATGACAGTTCCCTCAAATGAACTGACGTAACAGTTTGACAACACAAGTGCGTGCTTTGTGTTTATGACCGTGGATTCTTGTGCCTTTTTCCATAGGGGAATTTGGTGAAGTATGCAGCGGACGTCTCAAGGTACCAGGAAAAAGAGAGATCTGTGTTGCTATCAAGACTCTAAAAGCTGGTTACACTGAAAAACAAAGGAGAGACTTCCTGAGTGAGGCCAGCATCATGGGACAATTTGACCACCCCAATATCATCCACTTGGAAGGTGTAGTTACTAAATGTAAGTAGGTCATTTTCATGACAAGGCCAATTTGGAAGTCACTGAGAAATTAAGTCTGCTGGTGTGTGCTGGTTTTTTTTTTTTCTTTTTACCCTCTTTGCTGTGAAATGACAGATGGAACAGATCCACTGATAGCTAATAGGAGGAAATCAGTGCAGGACAAGTCATTAATCTTGTTGTCAGCTATAAATGGGTTTATGGTTTCAACTGATACTCTATCTGTAGGCAGCTTGTACGAGATTTTGTAGGGGGAATTAATACTGCATGGGTTGGCTTTTTTCTCCCCCTTCTTGCTATGCCAAGCAGGCATCTTTCACGTCTTTGCTAGACTGAGCTGATTGTTACAGGATAGGCAAAAGCAGATGGTGAGCAAAGAATTTAAAATGGTTGGGGGAAAAATACCAAAACAAAACTACAGAGTCATATGTTTAAGGTACAAAGCCCAGATGTACAGAGCAACCCTTTGAAATGAAGTAGGCTATTTTAGTGTGAAACTTGCTTATTTGTTTTCTCTGATTTACAGGTGCGATATTATCACTCTGTAGAATTTACCTGGCCGATCTTTTCATTTGGTTGGTTTGGGTTTGTTTTAAGTCTGTTAGCATTCACTGTGCCAGGAACCCTGCCTTAGGAAAAGAATGACAGGGCTTGCTGGATGCTGATTGTAGGCTAGAACTGAAAATACACCTGTGAGACAGACGTGCTTGGGTCTGACTTGATAAGGTGCCACTGCGATGGTGTAGTTCTTGTCCCTACTTCAACTGCCCTAGGTAGCGTGTTAGCAAAGCCTAGTGCTGATCACTGATCCTGAAAGACCCTTCAGATGGAGGGGTTTATGTTCAGCGAAGCAAAGAAAGCAGACAGTCATTTTGTGAGCTGCTGTTAAAGGGTGGAATTTGTGGAACTTACCTTCTGCAGCTGATGGTGTGCATGATGAACATGAATACAGGGTATTAATAGTGTAAGAAATTAAAATTAGATATGGATGAAAAGTTAAAATGTAAAATATTGCTAGAAAAACAAAGTGTCTCCCATAGAGGGTTGTCAAATCCATCAATACCACTGAAAATCCCTGTCCCTCTTGAAAGTCAGTGGGAGCTGGATGCTTGCTCGACCACCTGTGTTTCTGGAAATCTTACCCTTGCTCATTTGTATATCCCTCTCCTAGTCTACCTTCTCTCACAGTTGTTGAAAATGGCTAATGCAGTGTGTTGCTGTTTGCTTTTTGAGACAAATTCCACTAGGGAAAACAAGGGGTTGGACTAATTTTGCCCATCGTTTACCGAGAGCCTCCTTCAAAACTGAAATTAAAAGATAATACTCTGTTTAAGTTATGCAGGTCTGATTCTCTATTTCTCTTTTTGTTGTTGTTGTTGTAACAGGGGGGTTGTGGTCAGGCCACAGTGATTTTTCTACCTACAGACAGTGATTTTTCTAGCACCTCTGTAAAAGAAAGGCAACAGGGGAATCTTTGTGTTGAAATCCCATGGAGGCTGGAAACCCCATAGCTATTACAGCTCTAGCAGTTATAAATGACTGTATGCATTTGCATAATGCAGTTGTCACTGAATTAAAATGGTTTGAAATTTTCACCGAGAAGGTGGTAGCCTGACCCGAGAACATTTCATTGCCTGACTCACAGTAAGTGATGCTTCTGCAGCGAGCCAGCTTGGTTACCTCAGAGCTGGTGTGTTTGGTAAACACGGCTACTTAAGACGACATTTATCTCAATTTCTCCATAGGTGTTCTGAGTGCTGTGATAAATGAACACATTTAATAAACTGAAAATTAAAATGTGAGATAAATAGCGGTGTAGATGGGGGTTGAGAGAGGCGGCAAAAAACCATGAATACATTATTGGCTGCTAGTCAAGTACTTTAATAATTGACTCACTGATGGTAACTTCTCCTCTCTCTATCCCCCTCCTGCTAAAGAAGTGCCTGAGTAATGAAATTACATGTTAATGCACTGGAAGAGTCTCCCCTTCTTCCTTTCTACGTTGACATAGTATCTTTTGATTGAAGAAGGTTAATTAAAACTCATTTAGCTGTATTTGTTCAGTGGAAGGGTTCTGGTCACAGTTGCAAAGGATAAATGAAACAGTGACATATGCAGATTTGGTTGGAGTTTTTTCTCCTTCTACCAAAGAATGCTTGCAAAGGTGAATTAGCGGGGGAATGATGTTTTATCACTTCCCTTTCCTTAAGGGTGCAAGTATTCAGCCTAGGTCACTAAGCCCTTCATCCAGAGCAGCTTGCTTTATGCAATACCATCGCTTTTCTGTTGTGTTCCTGCAAATCAGAAAGGCTTCAGCTGCCAGACTGACATTTCACGGGCGTGCCAATTTGCATGGGCCCAAAACAGTAACAGTTTTGATATCAGTTCGGAAGGGTAGGAGAAGTGGGAATAGTAAAAGGCCTGCAAAGGATAGGATAAGTTGGGACTGAAAAAGGTGAAATGAGTAATGATGAGTGAAATAAATGATGTATTGCACATATATGTCGGCCAAGTGAAATGATAGAAAATTTTCAGTGCAGTCAGTCCTCATAGCGTATTGTTTTCTAACAAAAAAAGAAAAGTTGCTTCATAAACAGAAATACCTGACAAATGAAGAGAAAAGCATCTTGGTGAAAAACACACTGAGGTAGAAATGATATGGGGAACTTCGCTGCAGCACTTCGTGGCAGGGTAATTTGCATAGCTGGTTGTTCTGGAGCAGACACCTGCTGGTGACAAAAACAAGGAACAGTTGAGTAGTTCTGATACCTCTGATGCCAAGACAGTATTGAGCTGTCTAAAGCCTAGATGACGTGTCCATTGAACACTTCTTTCCCCAGAATGTTCCCTTATTCAGAACTGCTGCAGATAGTACAAAAGCAGAGTTTCTGTGGGACACTCTCTTTTGTTTAGGAAGAAACTCTATAGTAGTTCCTGTAACTAAAGCATAACTGGGAGGAAGAGTTGCCGTGCCAGCCTGGTGCTGATCATCAGGTGCTCCTTTGACTTCAGGTGGGCTTAACAGTGCTCGTCTTGGGACCAGGCTTTGCCATTTGACCTTTGATAAGTCACTCGTCTACATTTCCCATTGCTTGCTTTTAGAACGGAGATGATATTGGACCTATTTCTGCAAATATCTAGATGCTGAATATCCAGCATGATTTAACCCTGTGAAATAATTAGTGTTATTTGGATGTATCTAAGTGTTTTCAGTTTCAGTGTCATGTGACTTTGTAAAGCTCTTAAAGATGACATCAAGTGTTATTTATGTATTTGCTGCTGTTTTAGGCAGGAGAGTGCCTAGAAAGCATCCCCATGTCACTGACATCACATTAAATTTCTCTTCAGATTACCCACCTTGGCTCTCTGTATTGCAGCATGGAAAGCTGAGTGCTCCTGAAGCACTATGCCCCACATGTGACACAGTTCATTGAATCATTTATCCTGGGGTTGACTTGATGAGGCAAATGGCTTTGGCTCATTTATAAATAACGAGAGACACGGGATACAAATTCGGGACAGGGAAAGTTGAGAGGAACAGCTTGTATTCTGCATTCTTGAATCCAGTTGTCTTGGAATACCTTGTAGCTGCTGACAGCTTCTAACTTGCCTAAAGCGTTGATCTTTCGAAAGAGGCAGAGACACCAAAGCATTCACAGATTCCATTTTGAAAGAGGAAGGCTTTCTGGTCTGCAAGCGATTTAATTACACTAAAGATTTTTGTCAAGTTTGAACAGATCTTTGTTTCTTAGCTCACAATTATCATTTCATATATTCCTTAGAGAAGAGGAGCAACTTTAGTTGAAAACCTTGTCAATGAGTCAACCAAAGGGTTAACCTTCCAGATGGGGCCCTTTAAATGTTTCTGTCCTATAGTATTTCTTCTCTTGCTCCCCACAGCTGAGGCATAAGCTTGGTGCTTTTCAAATTAAATTAGATTGTGTAAGCCAGGTGTCTTGGCAGTAAAATCATGTGCAACCCATTTTTATCCCATTAACATCGGTGTTCATCAAGGAATTGTGTTTTTCTTTCTGCGAACTCTAGGTAAACCGGTAATGATCATAACTGAGTACATGGAGAATGGCTCCTTGGATGCCTTCCTCAGGGTAAGCTAAGGAGATTTTATACTGGGAAACATTTTCTGGTTTTCATTCTGGTTCTTTTTGCAGAAAGATACTGAAAATTCAGCATTTTTAAAGAAACTATGTTTATACTTGGGAAGTTGTGTTTTCTGGTGTTGCTCCTATCGAAAACCAGAATAAAAGTAAAGTGGAAGAATGTAGAATAAATGTAATGTTTAAAATAGCAGGGCCTTAAATAATCCACGTTTAATGGGAACAGTTCTGATTTGCTCTATTTTTGAAAGCATTGCAATGCTATACACTCATTAAAATGAGATTCATGGCAAACTGGATACTGCATCACTGGAAGCTGTGGCAGAACCTCTGGGTTTTTACTTTACTGGTGAATTATAGACACTAGTCAGGAGAGGGAGGAAATAACATTGCATTTTATTTGAGAGAAGATGGGAATCCAGAGATATGCTTTTTCCCAATTTCAGCAATGGCAATGTAGCTTTTAGCTTAATGCTCCATGATTTTCTTCCTTCCCCATATGCAGAAGAATGATGGTAGATTTACAGTCATCCAGTTGGTGGGAATGCTTCGTGGCATTGGCTCAGGAATGAAGTATCTGTCTGACATGAGCTATGTGCATCGGGATCTAGCTGCTCGGAACATACTAGTCAACAGCAACTTGGTCTGCAAAGTCTCTGACTTCGGCATGTCCCGGGTCCTGGAAGACGACCCTGAAGCAGCTTATACCACACGGGTAAGGAGGGAAAGGAAATGTCCAGTGGGTTTTCTTGCCTACATATTGGTTTTGTCTGAGAGTGTGGGAGGTGACAATGGTTTGTTTTAAAATAATCTCAGTCACAAATGAAAACGTATATCACAACCTAAAAATAAACATTGGCCCAGAGTCCATAGCTACTATAAATTGATGTAGTGTTATTGCTACATCAGTATTTCTTCTCTGAGGATGTGATCCATGTATTCCTTTGGTTCCTTCAGTGTGCTAGAGTGTGTGACAGGAATCTGATGCCAGAAATTAGAGTTTGGGCTTCTATTCCTTCTGATAGCTACAGATACGATAATGATTTCCAAGTGGCTAGTCCCACTGAGGTTTGATACAGCAAGTATAGATATGTTGCCTAAAAAAAAAAAAAAAAGATAAATCCACTTTTGCCCATCACAAAGCTAGTCATAAATTTGACCTAAATAATTTGGACTGGGTAAATAATTTGGACTGGGAAAAGTGTGAGGCCTGCATTCCCATTTTTTGTTTCTTTCCTGTTCAGCATCCTACTGTTAACTAATTTTGCTAAAGCCATTTTAATATGCTGCATGTGGAATAGTACTAATGCAAGTACTTCTGGCCACAAAACGACATCCTGACCATTAGCATCCTTTGTACCAATACCTCTGTAGATAACATGTGCACGAAGGAAAAAAAAAAGAGTTTATAAAGTCTCCTTTTTTAATTGCTTATTTTCTTCGTTTTTAAATATCTACCATTCTCCATCTGTTCTCCCTAGTGCAGAGTTTGTTTGCAGCACTCAGATTTTGCAGTTTAATCCCAACACTCATCCTTTAATGGATTCACAGTTCATTACAGGGAAGGATAGACTCATGTAGTATTAAATGCTGGCCAGCCTTGGTATTTCTCGCTCATGAGTGGCAAGTGGAAGAAGCAGAAGCAGAGGTCTGAAAAGCTGTATTCAGGGAAATCAAAGTTTAGACAAACACACAAGGGCAAGACAGAAATGATTGAAAAGCTTCCCTTTGAATTTATTGAGTGGAGATATAGTATTATGTTTGCTCTCAAGAGTAAACTACAGGGAATCATTGACATTTGCTTTACAGTGCATTGTCTTCATTTGGTATCAGTAATGAAGGATCAGGAAAATTTGGATGAACTCCACCGTACTCAAGCAGCTAAATAAAAAGAACTTATTGATATTTTTTTAGAATGACAACCATGTATAAACTATGTCTGTGCATCTGTGTCTGAAAGGAGGAATAGAGCTTTTTCATAACCAGAGACAATGCAACAGAATGCAATTTTTAAAGCATCCTTTTTTAAGAGAATGGTGTGTTCTGCTCCCTGTTAGTAGTATAACTCAATAAAGTGAGAGCATCCTATAGCCACACAAGGCACATACTGCTACAACTGATTCTCTAAGGGCCTGATGCAAAGGCCAAAGAAGCCAGGAGAAGGACCCCTTCTGATTTCACTTGGCTTTGGAACAAGTCCACGTTAAACACTTGAGAGAGATATTAGAACCATAAATGATTAAGTATGCACACGCTGCACTCACTTATGGATAAAAACTATCTAGAAGATTGCTGAGAAAAAAACCTACCAAAATACGCTTAATCAGAAAAGCATAAAAGCAAATGAAAAAACCCTGAAACCTTTGTTCAGTTTAAGTCGTTCCCCAGATGGAACTGGAGGAAACCAAAAGCTCAATTAAAAACACCTTGCATATTAGCATAAACAAAAGGAGAAATCTCTGGCCTGGGATCACTCACCTAAGGCAAAATCAGCTAAACGGGATGAAATGTGTTCCTTTTAAAACAGTGCAGAACCTCAGTGGCCCAAATGAGATGCCCCAGTGGTTTTATTTGTTTAAAAAGAAGTATTGTAACAAGAGGCAGCTCCCTCCAACAGGTATCAAAAGCAGCCTTGTACCGTGGTCTGGTGATGAACTCCTCCCACAGGGACGGGGAGAGCCCAGAGGCTTGCTTGCCGTCTCACGTCTCTGGTAGGAGTTGGGATATTGCCCATGGGAAACACCACGGTATTCATAAATCTTCCCAGTTTATCCTCTCCTGATTTTACCTTTTTGAAAAGCAAAACGTTTATAATCCCATTTTTCTGAAACAGGCCAAACAGGTCAGACAGGCAAGCAAGGAAATAGTAATTAACAGCATGTACTTATTTGTTTTGTCAACTAAATCTCTAATATATACTTTGCAAAACCCCTGGCTTGTTCTCATGCTTCAGCATAGCCCTGAGCAGAGATCTCTTAAAGGGCTGATAAAAATACATTTAACAATTTACTGGTTCGCTTCCTTGTGACTAAAGAAAACAGATGGGCAGCATTGCCTCCTGGTTGGATCTGACAGTTTTATGGCAAGAAAAAGAAAGTAGATGCCTTTTAAGAAGGATTCTGGAATTGCGTACAGAAAACCTTTTGTATTTTTAATGGCAATGTAGAACAGCGTCAGCCACGCACATACTGGGTCAGTGACTCACCAGCCTGTGGTTTTTTTCATTTGTGACAGGGTGGCAAGATCCCCATCAGGTGGACTGCACCAGAGGCAATTGCCTACCGTAAATTTACATCAGCTAGTGATGTGTGGAGCTATGGCATCGTCATGTGGGAAGTGATGTCCTATGGAGAAAGACCTTACTGGGATATGTCCAATCAAGATGTGAGTCTCCTTCTGAGCTTCCTCTTCCTTTCCTTTCCCTTTCCCCCCATGCCTTTATCTTTGTCCTTAGATGTCTGCTGATGTGTTTCTGTGCCAATTGCTATATGGTTATAAGGCATTTACTCCGGGTTTTTAAGAGGACATCATGGGTGGTAGATTTCTGTTTTCTCAGGGAACCTCTCTTCATCTAAGACTTCCTTGAATCCTTCAAGCCTGATCTATGATCAGGGAATAGGGGGGTCTTAGGTTAGGGTCTATAACTTGTGCATGTATCAATTTTCCTTTCTTTTTTCCTTTTTGTTTTTTTTTCTTTTTTTTTTTTTGAAAAATATTATAAGCAATTGAAGTAAGAAAGAAGAATGGAGTAAAGGAAAACGAATGTATTTAAACTGTCAGATCGTAATACTGTCAAGAGAGGGAAGATTTGAATGTTGATATTAAATCTCAACTTTATTGAAAGTCTTTAAGAAAAAACACTTGAATTTAATGGGGCTTCCTATTAGTAGTTAATTCTTCAAGCCCCAGTACGCTTGTAATTCTTCCAGATGATTTTATTTCTTGCAGGATATCTAAAGCAACACGTATGAAATCCAATTCTGACTATCAGTCAGAGCATCCTTGTGACAATTGCATAGCTGCCCCCCGAGGACATTAAAAAGCAGGTTTCCTAAATGACCATTCTTAAATTATGCATGTCCTGTTTAACCGTACCATCTGGACTACTTCAGTGTATTCCAAGAGGGAGCATGCACAATGACTGCTATTCCAGAAGAGTATTTAATAATAATGCTAATAACAGCTTTTGCTAATAGAATTTTTATTAAATGGAGAAAAAAAAATCCCAGTGAAAATGAGGCATAGATTATCCATAATTCTTTTCCCAGGGGATTTACAAACATATAAAGGAAGAAGAAAATGTTAATCTGAATATATGGTCATGGGAGTGGTTAAGTCATTTTACAAGTCATCTGCTTTCTTATGTAGAGCTGAACATTTTCAAAGAGTGTCTAGATGCGGATGGCATTTAATCTAAACGGGGGATATAATTTTAATTTCCTTCTGATGTGAAATGTCTCTTCTGGCACCCAATCTAGCCTTCCATTGCTAACAGGAAATCATCAAGACTTAGCAAGAAAATAAAACACCAGATGTGTCTCAGTTATATCAGGCATGTCTACACAGCACCGTGGAGCTCAGTGCAACAAACGCAGAGCTAGCATATTAGGCTGCTATACTCTGCTAGTGTGCGGTGCTAGACCGTGTTGCAAAGCTGGCTTGAACAGGACAGTGAAAGCAAATATTACTGTCTTTGCATCCTCCTTTTAGTGCATGGCATAGACATATGGGGTTTTTTTCTCCTTAACGATGGTGAGAGCAGTGCTTTTCACAGCAAAACAGAAGTGGGTTTCGAATTATTCCCAGTGTCTGTTGAATCAAGAGAAATCAAAAGGATCTTCATACTTTCTGGAGTAGTGAGAGCCACTTTGTTTGTGGTCACTGAATAGCTGCTAATAAGTGTATCCCTCGCCCTGTCCTCCCAGTGGATTTTAGCCACTAATTGGACAAGACCAGGGCAAGAGAATTTAGTGCAATTCAGTCTCTCTGCACTCCTGGTCTCTAGTCTCATGTTGAATCCTGCCAGTAAAGTCATATCGATTAATTAAGATCTGAAGGCTTCTGGGTGATGTCCCTGTCATGTCAGAATTGAGTCCTGGTCACATCCTGTTCTCCTGAGAGAGCTAAGAAGCCATCAGAGTACTGAACTCTGGAGCCCTCTTTGAAGGGTTTGAAATGGCTTCAGCTTGTGAGTTTTTCTGGTTTCTATTAAGAATGAAATGAATACTTCCACTGCTGCACTGGGGCTTCTGTAACTTTCTTGGTAAAGCTGCACAAAAGGGTTCCCATGTCTGCAGTTCTTGGTTCAGACCATACAGTGGCGAGACAGCAGTTTCTCTACGAGGCTTGTATTGCTGACAGAGATGAGCTAGCCCAGGAGAGGGAGGAGGGAGTGATCTGCTGTAGCCTAAAAATGGTGGGGGAAATTTCATCTTCAACATATCACACCTAAAACTGACAGATAGTAAAGATTTGCGTAGACCTGTTGCTTCTCCAACCCTCTGTCCAACATGGATAGTTGCTTAATTCTAACCTGGTCTATTTTGTCATCCCTGTATCCCATGTGCTCTTTTGTGATACATTGCCCTGCTGCATCTGATGTCTGCTTTGGATGCTGTACCCTTTTAGTTTTGAATTGCTGAGAAATGACAGTTCTGAGACCGCCAACTGCCTGAGTCTGAGTGCAATTTTCCCTGTTGTTGCACTTAATTGTGGATTTGTTTCCACACTTTGGATCGCCCTAGGATAAATGATACTCAGCTGGTAGATATGAGTAGTGTCTGATGTTCTCTAATGCCTTCCTAATTGTGCCATTTATAGGTTATTAAAGCCATTGAAGAAGGGTATCGGCTGCCACCCCCGATGGACTGCCCCATTGCTCTCCATCAGCTGATGTTAGACTGCTGGCAGAAGGAACGCAGTGACAGGCCTAAATTTGGACAGATCGTCAACATGCTAGACAAACTCATCCGCAACCCCAACAGCTTGAAGAGGACGGGCAGCGAGAGCTCCAGGTCAGCGGTGCTTCTGTAACGGTGATGTACGAGGGAGCACGGTGGAGATGACAGGCAAAGCTGCGAGTCCCCTAAACCTCTGCGCTGGGATTAAAGCGTGCTCTGTAGCTCTGCAGAGCCAGACTGCGCAGCAGGCACTGCACCATGCAGGAGAGCAGAGGGGTCATGCTGGCACACTGCTGAGCCCCACTGGGCACCCCAGACTCTCCTAGCTCCGAAAAGGAAAATCAAAAGAGCAGAGCTGTTGCTGTATCACGCTGATGCTGACCAGGTTTAGAGCAGAGTCTTACACACATCCTGAAAAAGTTCTGATGCAGGCAAGCTCTGTGCAAAGACAAAGTTTGCTGCGTCTTTTCCCTCTCCCCCCTAGTGAAAGGGCTTGATGGGATAGCCTCAATGCGGTGTGGCTAACAGCAGTGATGTGGTTTTCTGCAGGAAAAGTACATCATCAAGTTTTATAAACCCTAGATTTGTGTAGGATTTGCAATTACGGCGTTACGGCATTACAGCCAACGCCTTGCAGGCATTGGGAAGGTGTGGATTAATTTTTATGTGAATTTGAATTTAATTTTGTGGAAAGCCAGTTTCATGTCTCCACCGATCCCGCATTACATTTGTGTTTTGTTTGCTAAGCATGGTATACCTGGTACGTGCAAAAGCAGCGCAGTAGGGAGGAAACTCCCAGAATTGTAGGGTAAAACCAAAATATCTTTGCTGGGACAGATCAGCAGTTTGTTTAAGCTGGTGAAACACTGCTGAAGTAATAGGAGCTTTACTAATTTACACCAGACTTGTTCTATTTTTAACAAATGGCTTTGCTTTGTCAGGTAAATCTGCTTACGGCAAATATGGAAAAAAGCTTAAAAGAGGAGAAACAAGGGGAAGATAATGGGAAGATATTTTTCAGTAGAAGGGAAGGTACAAAAATATCCATTGGGCAATACAAAATTAAGTGTCTTGAATCAGTGAAGGAGTAACAGAGGTTCTGTTTCAGCCTCCAACAGAACAAGATCCTGGAAAAAGCTATTCCGTTTTTAAACTTGTAGGTCCCTTTGTGACTCTTGCTTACAATGTACATTATCAGAAGAAGGATTATGAACCCTGTGAGGCCACTACCACCACATATCTTCCAGATTGCCCTAATGGCCTTGGTAGCCTGGCAAAAATGTATCCACCCTTGAGGCTTAAATAATTTACATGGTGAGAATCACAATATGATCTGCTGTGATAATTTGATTTGAGAATCACAGTATGAACTCCTCCATTTTGCTTTCTTTCCAATTTACAGGTGCTCTTGAAAATATATAGATTTTACAAAAGTTAATAGCCTGTACGAGGTCATTTTCTCTGTGTGTGTGTGTATGTAAGTTAATAGCTTATTCAAGGTCATTTCATGTTCATGGCTATTTATAGATCTTTATTTTTCTTCTCCTTGGAATATGAATTTCAAATATGCATATAACATTATTAATATATTATATGACTTTATATGTGAAGCGTAATTGTATATAATTAGGTTGCCATCATTGGTCTTGTGTTAGATAGTACAGTAAAAGAGTTGTACCAAGTATTACCAGCACGTACTTGGTGCCTTAGGCAAGACATAATTATGCTATTGCACACCTAATCTTTGATGATGTGCATTTTCAAATAAATTGCTAAATGATAATTGTTTTGGTTAGATAGATAGTAGTAATTTATAATGGTTTAATGAAACTGTGATTTACAATATACATGAAAGAATAACTTAGATATTAATAAGAGAAGCAAATTTTGTAAAAATAATTATTCGCAAGTCTGTGCAATGGAAAATGAGAAGCACATTCCACAGTGCAAACAAAGATCAAAGCTCGCACGATTCCCGCCACTCCTGGCACACGCGCCAGTCAGGAATGGATTGATTAAAGAGGGGATTAACTCCCTGCTGTCCTGAGTTTGATTGAATGCACTGAGCTTGCCTGCAAACCTGGCTAGAAACAGGATTTATCTGAACCCGCCCTGAGTTTTGCCCTCCAAACCAGTCTGGCAGGTTGCGAGCTCCCAGTTCCTTTGCGCATACCTCAGTGGTGTTTCTATAGCTGCTGAGCTGAGGTCTGACACATGCAGGATTGGCAAGGTCTCGCATTGCTGCCTGTGAGATACAGACCCAGTAGGCTGAACGCCTTCCAGCATTGCCATCTTCTTTGTTTTTTGAAGTAAAAGCATTTTCTATCAACTTGGTTGCATCTGAGGTGGAAATTGTAAACGGCATTGTGGTTCAAAGTAGATCTGAAAGCAAAAATAGAAACCTAGGGTCAAATTAATTCTTTGCAGGAATTGGCCTATTACTTTGCCTTTCGTTAAGTTCCTTGCATTGATCTACGTTGCTGTGCAGAGAGTCACCAGTCTCACTGGGCAGAACGTCTTGCCCTTACTTTCCCTAATCATTGAGGAGAATTGTTGCAGAGACCAGACTTTGGTTTGCGATTCATTCCGGCTGACACCATTTCTCTGTCCTTTCACTGTTTGGCATCCAGACCTAGCACAGCCCTGCTGGATCCCAGCTCCCCCGAGTTCTCAGCGGTTGTTTCTGTCAGTGACTGGCTCCAAGCCATTAAAATGGAGCGATACAAGGATAACTTCACAGCTGCTGGCTATACCACCCTAGAGGCTGTGGTGCATATGAACCAGGAGTAAGTACTCAGCAATATAACAAAAGAACTGGTAAATCTGGATTTAATCGGGCTCTTTTGCTTTGTGCTGCATATCATTACACTCATTAAAGGAATGGAATGCCTTTCATTTGGATGGAGGATAACTTTAAAATGCCTCCAGAATGCCTTCACTTATTTAATTAAACATTTCTGTACATCTGCCTTGCTTTTGCTATGTTGCTTGCGGTTGACTCAATGTTTTTCTCTGCACCAGCATCTGATCCATGGTTCTCAGCCCCCTGCTTCTTCTCTTGCTTTCCACAGTGACCTGGCAAGGATCGGGATCACTGCCATCGCGCACCAGAACAAGATCTTGAGCAGCGTTCAAGCAATGCGCACCCAAATGCAACAGATGCACGGCAGGATGGTTCCCGTCTGAGCCAGTACTGAATAAACTCAAAACTCTTGAAATTAGTTTACCTCATCCATGCACTTTAATTGAAGAACTGCACTTTTTTTACTTCGTCTCCTCGCCCGTCGAAATAAAGATCTGCAGCATTGCTTGATGTACAGATTGCGGAAACTGAGCGTGTGTGTTGGGAGGGGGGCCTCCAGAAATGACAAGCCGTCATTTTAAACCAGACCTGGAACAAATTGTTTCTTGGAACGTACTTCTCTGTTGATCAACGATATGTAAAATACGTGTATCTATATAAATATAATGTCACATTCAAGTTTTGATGCTATGTTTGCTGCCAGATACTGTGCTTAAAAAACATAAACAAAATTACTTTCCTTTTCCCTGTGACCCGACCCGTAGGATTACAACCATAGTGTTTTATTTGTGGGTGAAACCACCATTGTGCATCTTTCACTGGAATGAAGAATCTGCCCTAGGATATTTTTTGCAGACTTGATGCATCGCTAATACCTTGCAGAAACCTCAGTGAGAATATCATTTGGCTAATCAGTGCCTGCCGATTAGTGATCTACCCACGTGCGGGCTTGAGACGTGAAATGACCCACCTCGTGGATTACTGAGCAAAACTGGACTTCTGGGGGGATTATTGGCTGTTGCTGTGCCGTGCTGAAGCCTACCACTTAAAGACAATTTGTGAACATCTTGCCAGTAGTCAGCTGTGACAATCGTGGCTGTGGAGCTTTCAGACTTCTTTTCTCTTTCAAGAAGCGATTCCTTTTGCCACACGGAGAAGGTCAGTGGAACTGCAGTGTCCAATGTGTTTGTGGTGCTCTATTTCGTAAACTGTGCTAGGATTTCATCACCGTTGAGGGGGGAGCGGGGAAAAGATGCTGTGGTATGTATTATTTGGGGTTCCCAACTGGTTCGTGTGAACCTGTGCTGTCTTCCCAGACTAATTGCTTAGTGTTTCCCATTGTTTGCTCTATTTGATGACAGTGAAAATTGCACTGTTTCAAAACCTCGTCTTGCTCTCAAGCTGTTGCGTGTTGGGATGTGCAGACAAGGTGTAGGAGAATGTCTTGGGTCTCACTCAATTCAGTACTAAGAGCTTGACTTCACACTGAGAGCATTAGGGATGCCCCTATTTTTTGGGTGGAAAAACCCACGCATATGGATCTCATCAAAAGTAAGAATAACCTTGTAAAGTATAGATACTCATAAATGCACCATGAAGAACCAAGAACTTTTCCTGCCCTCTCACGAACAACAGTAGAACCAATATTTGTGTTTTAGAAAGACCAGTCTCAGTTGCTGCGTCAGTGGTTTTATGGGAGGGGGAGCAGAAGTAAACAGGATTGTGCTTGCAGCCTTCCTGATTTTGCACACTTTGAGGGTTGGCCACAGTGATAGCTCCATGTTGTGCAGCGGCGTTTACCCTTCAGACACTGTGGTCCAGTCTCATCAGCTGTGGGAACCCAATTCACTTTTGAAACCAGCCCCATAGGCTGGATTATCAAGGCAACTGTGGGTGCGAGTGCCAGGCATAAGCTGCATGGCTGAGGTCTAAGTGCCCCTCTGCAAGGGTGGGAAACGAGGTGGAGCACAAGCTGCCCTCCAGCTCCTCTTAGAAATGGATGGAAAGTTCAGTGAGTGAAAGCGTCCCCTGGGTTGCTAGGTGGAGGTGACTGCTGTAGGAATGCAGTGGTCCTCATGAGGTCACGTAGGATACACCTTTATCTGGTAAAGCTCTGAAGACGTTAAGGCTTGAATTTTGTTTATACTAAACCTTTCAGTGCTCTTTTTGAACAGAGTGTATAAATTATTTTGATGGTGCTAAGACTGGTGCTTGGCTCTACAATATTTTGGTCCCACTCCGCACCTGACAGCAAATTCAGAAATGAAGTAGTGGCTTTATATGTCAGATTCTTTTCATAATTGCATTTATTCTAAATCCAAAACAGCTCACTCAGTTGGACAAGTCACACTTACTCTATCGTCACTCACATCACTTTTTGTCACTTTTAACAATAACTTGCTGATTTTAACCACTAACTCTCCTTCACCCCCAACTTTCTCAGAAAACAACTTGTTCAGAATATGGGGTGCTAAATGTGGATCGTGTCAAGTCATGACAGCTTAGTAAAAGCTGTTCTGCGGTATTACTTATAAAGGTTTTTCTATTTCAAGGAATTTAAGATTTCTTTTAAAAAACTACTTAAACCAGCATGTTTTAATGTCATTTTGCCAGGCAACATAAGAAGTGATTACTCATTTTAAAGACCTGACACTTGTATTTTCAGCAGTGAAAATTCTTTTATTACTTAAGTGCAGAGATACTTAAAGTTTCCTCTTGCTGTAAATCTGTTGCATTCTGTTGAGATTGTCTTTTTACGTAAAAACAAAATACATCCAATTTTCTGGCCAGCTTGTAAAATTGCTTTCTTGGAGTCTAGTAACGGTAATTCAAAACACTCCAATTTTTTCCACACAAAATGAAAAAGGGTGCCCCTACAGAATGAAAACTGTGAAGGCAGCTCAGTCACCTCTGCCTTGTCACCTCTTCACCAGGGCAGAGATGAGTTCAGGTCTTTTCCTTTGATGTGTATCAGCAATTGGAGCAGCCAAGGAGGGGCTGGCTGCCTACAGCAGCGCTTCTGCTGGGAAATCTAAGAGGAGGTATTCGGGCAGGTGTGCGTGTTTGGCTTGTTGCGTGTTGTTTAATAGATTCATGTTTTCTATTTCTGTTTTCTTTTTCTGCAGGGAAATTAGATTTTGCTTTCACGGCCTCATAGCCCGTCCTATTGATCATATTGACCATGGAGGAACACAGACTAGATGTGAAACCTTCTGGATCCACAGTTGCGTCTTCCCTAGCACTGATTCTGGAAAACACACACTGAACAGTCATCTGTCCCTGAAGAGAGTGTGACTTTTACTGTCTCTTTTTTTTTTTTCCTTGCCACCCACCCTGATTTTTTTCTTCGTTGAGAGATAACTAACTCGATCAGACTCAGCACCCAGTTGTCACTTGAGGAATGTACTGTGTCAAAGCCCTGCGGACTTCTGGATTTTTCTTCTCCTCCCCTTCTGCTTTCCCTTCCTACCTTTGGTTTTATTTATATATGTTGTTATTTTCTCTCTTCATCCCCTGGCTGTCACTGCTGCATCTGGACGAACGCAGGTGATGGAGCACTACACATCTTACCATGGACACCAGGCCAGGTGCCGCAGCAAAGAACCCAGTTCCTGTGATCTGCCTATATACGTTGCTGAAGTGACATTTTACACAAAATGTGCCATTGCAGTGATATAAATACATTATTTTTTTTCCTTGAATGAATAATGGATTATTATCTCCTCTGAAAGGTGCGTACGTGTGCTTGTGTGCGTGTGTTTGCGTGCGAGTCACCTCGTGTGTAGAACTGCCTGTGAATGCGTCCAGAACACCTCTGGAAGCGCAGGAGTCCCCTGTCGTACGAGAGCAGGCCAATAGCTTGCGTCTGCAATGGTAGCAACAACACAGGCATTAACATATGTTTAAATCTCTGTATCTGTAAGTGTATTTTTGAGCTGCCACACTAACCTTAATGAGTGTTCTGCAGCCTGAAACAGGGACAATAGTTTTGGAGTTGGGGATTATGGGATCCATAAGGGTGCTAAAGTTTTTCCTAAGTGTCGTTTATTCATACGAATGCCCCGTTCATGATCAAGACCGACCAGTTTCTCAATGGCAAGGTGACGGAGGCAACACCTGCCTATCTATCCACTGGTAACCCTGAACTGAATTCTTAAGTAGCCTTTTTTATCTGCAAAAATGGGATTTTAAAGACTTGTTGAATGCGAACAAATATATGCAATTCTTCCATTCACAGAAGCACCTTGCTCTGTGTGCAAGCTGTGAAAACTTGTAATAATCAAAACACTTCATTTGCTCCCAGCACAGTTAAGGAACAAAAATACAACAAGAGCTGTAAGGTCACAGTAGCTAGTAAGAGAGTTGTGAAATGTGTCCTGTTCCTCGTGCGGGTGATGAAGAGCTGGTGAAGTGCAGTAGAAGGCACTCTTTCTTCCGTGGCCCGAGGAACAGTGCTGCGACTTACTGGTACTACCTAGAGAAGCTTTCTGTGGTTGGAGAATTCGCTGTTAATGTAGTGTAAGGTAGTTTCTGAGCGGAGCTGTGCGCTAGAGCCCAGGGAACGTACGGCCGCTGGGTATCTGGAGGGGGCAGGTGATGCTCCCCACTTGCTTCCTGGCTGCGGGGGGCTGGCGTCTGCCGCGGTACCCCATGCGGCACAGCAAACTGCCACGGGACGGGGGGCTCCAGCAGAGCTGGGGGGGGCTGGGTGCGCTGCGTTAAAAGAGAGCACAGCCTTGACCAGAGCCGTAAAGTGGCGTCCCAAAGTTCCTCCTGCTTCCTCCTCATTGACCCTCCGAGCTCATCGTTAACCCTAATTCTGCCTGCGCTGGCAGAGGAGCAGCCGCGGGTCCGTGGCAGGGAAGCGAGGGCAGCCGTGCTGCGGGCAGAGCCCGGGCAGCGTGCTCGGGGCACCGGGAGGTGCCAGCTGTGCCAAGGGCCGCTGGCGGCGGCTGCTCCGGATGGAGCGGGGGGCGAAAGGAAAGCGAGTGCCGCGGCGCTGCTTCCCCTTTGGGAGAGGTGATCACCGGGACTGTCTCGCATGATAAGCCTCTGTTTGTTAGGAAATTGTCCTGCTCACACACCACTGGTTGATGTTTGTCCGGGTTTCTTGCTGTACTAATTTTGTGATGGATCTTATGTATTAAAAATATATATGTATAAAATACAAAAGGCTGGTAAGTAACCAGTAAACAGGACTTAAAAAGCAGTATTTTTCTTTTGTGACATTTTCATAACCAGAAAAAAGGAAAAAAAACCTGTAATACTAATCAGACAAATAAAAAGAGAGTGCATTTATTTTTTTGTATCACTGCAAGTATGTTGGAATATGCAAGGACTGTGGTTAAAATTAGAATGTATGAGGCATATTATAATTTAGTTCATCCTGAAAAAATCTAACAGCATTTCTTGGTTTGTGCATTTGAACGATCTCTGGGTTAGATATATAGATTTTTCTATTTTGTTTTAATTTGTAATTTTCTCCCCCTCCATGAATTTTAGGTACATGTAACTTATGTCATTTATTTATGGTCTTTTATACCTAGTTTGTAAAATTGTAAAATAGCAAACAATGCGAACATTTGCATTTGAAAATAATAAAGTAGTTGCTGTACAAACCTGAAATGGACTATTTCTGTTTATTGCATGTTTTTTTAATTTAGTGTTTATCCACACCAGATACAAATACAGAACTCAGAGTCATAATCCTGGCGTTTGCCCCAAAGCGATGAATTCTCTCCGGTAGGTTTCACAGGAACGCACCCCCGAAGTTCAGTTAAACTGCGTAACTCCCGCGCATACCTTTTCTTGTTGCGGTCCCGGATTGTGTGGTGTGCTGAGTATTTGTAATGGGGGAAGGATGCTGCAGTCAGGCTGACCTTGTTAGCGGTCGCAGTGCTTTTTCCTCGGAGACCAGGCAGCATCCATGGGCGCTGTGCCTGAGAAGAAGCTGCGGGATCGTAATGTTGTTTCACCTGCACGCCTGGGATCGGCTGGGAGTAGCCCTCCTCCCCTCTCCCACTGCCTGGACCTTGCCTGGGGCCAGACGTCGCCTTGGCAGAAATCCCACGGTTTTCACAGCTGCCTTTGGGCCAGGGTTTCGTGTCTAATGTGGGAACCGTGACCTTGCTGATGCGTTACTGCACTTGTTGCTCTGCTCGTGGGCTATGTTTGGGTGGGTTGGTGGGCTCGTGTTGGAGACTCGTGGCCAGAGAGGGGGAAGGCGGGGGAAGCAGGAGCGAGAGGAGGGAGGTGAGGGACAAAACGGAAACCAGAGGCGTGAGAGTGTCGGGAGCAGCAGAAAATGGAAGAGGACGGTTTCTGTGACGAGGGCTCCAAGCCAGAGACCGAGAGAGTGCGTATTGTGTAAAGAATCTTGCTGTGTAATGGTAACACACGTATGGGCACGTGCCAAGGGTGTCATGTCCTTAACCGTCGCTTCTTTACAATGCTGCTGCTTAGTTTAGGGTACACAGGCTTTCTGGCACTTTAACTATCTGAATTACATATGTACACAGCTCACAGGTACCGCAGAAAGGGTGGTGGCTCTTCTGGAAATTTGCTTGAGCTTTTGAACTTGTCTATTTGAAAAATATTTTGAAGCAAATTCTTCTTGGTAAAGATTCCAGTGAAGCCAGCAGAACCGTTTCATACAGCGTCGGTCCCAAGACAGCCCCGCCGATGGCCGGGGGTTTCTGTATTGTAAAAGCAAGCTCATTGGGTCCTTTCGTACTCGAGAGGGCAAGCCAGCCAGCTGCGTGTTCCTCCGGCGCCTTTATTCGGTCAGCCGCTGTACTAAGAGAGAATGTGTCATGGCTGGAAAAACAGATTCCATTTCATGCACACAAAGAAAAGGTTTTACGAATGATTTAGTTTTATTGTGAAACAAAAGCAAAACCTTTACATCTTTTTAAGAAACAACAGTCAAAATGTCCAGCGAGGATTGAAGACTTGGGTACTCTCCCTTCTCTTTCTGATTCTCTGCTTTGTCCCTGTTAGCTCCCAAATCTACAAAATCATCCTGTCAAAACTTTTTACCCCAATGGTTTCATTTTCTTCCAAGTATATGGATGTTATTGAAATATTTCCTTACCAAAAATACATTTGTTCTCTCTCTGCCCCTTGGTCTTTCCACATATTTATACGGTAGCATGAGGCAGGTGATTCTAGTGAGATATAAAGCCTATATATTTGCATCTCGGTGACAATGCACAGAGCTGCCCATGGGCTGAGCATGGAGCAGTGTGAAGAACAGACATGGTTTATCTAGAGACATTGGGGCTGTTCTAGACATGTCAAGAAAAATAAAATGGGTTTTGACAATTGGGAAGGAAAAAAAAAAAGCAGCATGTTATGCTCTAAATCAACAACATGATTAAAACTAGAGCTGCGTTTGAGGCCTTGACCTCAGTTATTTTACCCTTTCCCTTGCAAGGAAGTACCCTTGGGCCATTGACTGATTCTCCGTGAATGGGTTACAGACCTCTGACATATCGTATTTCTGGCGTGGCCCTGAACACAATTCTTTGTTTACAGGAGCCTCCAAGAAAGTTACATGAATATGTAGAGGTTTTCTTTAAAAAATAAAACTAAAACCTAAAGCATTCCATTCCAATCAGCTTAGTGAGATGTATTCTCCATGGGTGGATGGAGAGAGTAGCCACAGGAATATGCTATACTAACTTACTTTTGTACGTATACATATAGAGGGCAATTATATTCCAGTAATCTGCTGTGGATTACTAGCCTGTAACCAGACCAACAAAAGATAATGAAATCCTTGTTTTTATAGCGCTCTTGAAGCTACTCATGATTCTGTTCTATAAAGTCTTGTAATGAATTAAATGGGCTGAGGCATTTTGGTATCTATTTTTTGAAGACTGTTTTAAAAAAAAGAAAAGCGGTGGTCAGCAGAACAAAACCACCATCAGGAACCCTGCTCTCCTCCCATTTCTAGCAGGGTACCTTGCCTCCCGTGGGGTCAGTAGCTCACATCTCGGGGCCGGGCCGGGCAGTCTGGGGCTGGAAGGCAGTTACAGGTGCAGGGAGGTGCCTACTGCCAACTTTTAACGATGTTTTGGAGCTGCGTAGCTGAGGGGTGCAGCAGCTCACGTAAGGAGCTCCCGCTTCCCAGTTGGATTTTCAGCCTTGCATTAAGTGTCTTGCTGACGAAGCTCCCAAAATGTCTCCGTCACCTGGGGAAGGGATTTTTCGTAAGCCGATGGTCGCAGCAAGAAGCCACGTAAGCTCGGAGAGGTTGGAAAGCTATTGAGCGATCTGCTGTGCTGCTCTGATGCCTCCCATGCCTCAGAGCCTGCTGCAAATTCTGCCCTGCGCACAAGAGACATGCCCAAGGCAGGTCCTGCCCGTGGGCCCTTCTTCCTCCTTGCCTTTCACGGCCTTCTCAATTGGTCCTTCTCATGGTATTACTGGGATGGTGGCTTTCATGAAAGGGGGTGTCTTGTCTCCTCCTCACCAGCAACCGGTGGTCTGACCAGGTCTCACCTGGCCTGAGCAAGGTCAAAGGTATAGGAAGGTCCTTCAGTGAGCGAGGGATGGATGGGTGTCCCCTGTCCTGGGAGATGCTCGCTGGGCTCCTGTTCATTTGAAGGTCATTAGCTTTCAGCAGCATCAGCATTTCGGCTGTTCAGCAACTGTGGCTGGCCAAGTCATACATGCTTTGAAAATGGAAACATTTGGGAGGTTGAGTGGGCGTCAGAGCTGGAGTTTTCAGTAGGTTTAAATTCAAAAGTCCCTTAAAAACTCTGGCCTCAAATTTTCCGAAGAACTATGGAGCTCAGTGCCATCTCACTGCCATGTGCCAGCGGGATCACCTGGAAACTCAACACTTACAAATCCATGAGAAGTGGGGGAAGTGGGGGAGTGCCCGGCTCATCTGCTTACCTCATTAATCAGTGTCTGAGAGCTTCCTGGGACTTTCCAGCCAGCAGATTTGCAATATATGACAAGGATTAAAGAGCATTTACTTTCATCTTTTTGAAAAATTAGTTAAAAGTCCCTTGGAAAAAAATGCTTCTGGAAAAAAATGTGAGGTTAAAATTCAATGATTATGTTCTTCCACGCTTAAAGAGGCTGCTGAGTTGATTGAAGCAGCATAATGTGAAAGGCCTAGGAAAGGTGACACTGACAGTAATAAGAAAATAAGGATAAATGAGTTGATCTTATCCCGCAGGTGGTATGAACTGATTTCACTGGGACTGCCCTGACTTGCATCAGCTTAAGGATCTAGTCTTTAGCTACATGAAAATTTAGATAATTTTTAGTTGTATTTTCCAACAGACAATGTATTTTCAAGTACGTTTTGGCAATGACTTGAGTAGTGATACCACATTCAGGTTGGTCTTCTAGTCCATTTTTTTTATCTGGCCATGACTCATGCAAATATTTGAAGTACATGTTTAACAATACAAAACAGTGGTATCTAACAACAGACAGCAAGGTTCCTGTGGAGCCCCGCAACTCCTCTCTTTGTCGGCTTTGTTTTCAGGTTCATATTATGATGGCAGATGGGGGTTTTTTGGCCAAATGGTGAGAACTGCAACATGACATCCTCAGAGACCTTTTTTGTCATTTTTGCACTCTCTTAGGGTGCTCCACTATGGTTGTTGAAGAGACAGGCCATCTATGTGTCTTTCACCAACTTTTGATCTCTAGTATCCACAGATGAAGGAAAGAAAAGGAAAACTAAGCAGCCGCCCCGCCAATAGATGAGTTGCAGGCTTGGGCAGGCGCACAGGGACGCGACGTGCTCCCAGCCATCCAACAGTCCCGGTGGGCAGCAGCAGCTCAGCGTTGCCTGAGGAGCCGTGGGAACAGCAGAGCCAGGATTCAGGGTCTTTTGCTGACTTTGCAGATCACTCACAAAGGGGAAAGCAACCTAATAAGCTGGCTGTTATTTTTTGAGAAATACCAGCAGTGCAGTTTCTGTTGTTTCAAGTTTTGAAGATTCACCTGCACTGAGGCCGTTTCACACCATGTGCAATTCTGTGGTGGCTTCCTACTGCACTGGGGGAGGGAGGGAGGAGAGCCTGAGCCAGTGGCAGCTACTGAACATTTGCAGGCAGCGTCTCTGCTCTTCCTGTGCCCAAGGATACAGCTTTCCTAAGCATTACTGGCCTCAAGAACTGGTGGTGCTTCACTTTTCGCCTGCTTTTGTCTTCATACCAGGCTGCAGCCTGTGAAGAACTACTTTTGACTTACCCAGGGTTTTGGAGGTGCTTATTTTTAGAGCTGATTAGTTTTGGAGCCAGGTTATCATCCTGACAGGTGGAAGAGATCATAAAAAAATTTTTAATCAGCTTCAAAAGTGGGTGTAGTTGATGCAGGAACAAAAAGCATTCACTAACTGCTAAATCCAATCAACCGTGGGTGACTGATTACTTTTAGCTTTCTTAATTGATTGACTGTGGCATTTCTATTCTGAAACCCAAGGAAGTCCACACAACTGTTTCGATTCTGGGAATAACTTGTAAGTTATGTATTAAACCTGTGGTTGAATTGAACAGTACTGAGTATTATGAGCAAAATATACAGATGGATGTGCAAGAGCTGGATTAGAGTGGGTGGTTTTTTTCTCTTGCTTAGTAACAAATTAAATAGTGGGAGGAATAAGTTTATGAATCCTTTGAAAAGAGTTTGAGGAGTTTTTCCTAGTAAAAAGTTGCTGTAATATTGCCTGGTATCATCCAGCAATGGAGTTTTCAAAAAGAGGCTCCTTTCATCCCAACAACGTAGTACAAAATCCATCTGTATCTATCTACGTGTATACGAAATTGCCTCGTATACACACAAGGAGCTTTGTTCTGGCTGACTATCGTGGTGCAGCGCTGAGCACCGCACCTCTGCTCTCACCCCGGTCCACCCACGTCTCTGGCAGAATGACTGCTAAGGCAGCTGCTGAAGTTACGTTTGACGTTGCACTGACACACCGACTGCACCGGTGTGCGAGAGCTTGCTCTGGAGGATGTAACCATGAGCACATGGTCTGCATGGGCTCGCCTGTCCCAGGACCAACCCTGGGAGACAATTCAGATACACTTTGTAATACCCGTGTCAGGTTTTTAAATGTGTTCCATTACTTTTACTTGCACAACTGGAAATGAACCTGTCAAGGGTTGAAGTACCATTTCCACAGCAGTGCTGCTGTCAGTGCGTGTTCTAGGGAAAATCATTATTATCATTATTGTTTATTTGCAACACAATAAGACAACTCCAGCTGGCAACAAATGCGCATAATACACAGGGATGCTTTTGGTACGATACAGAGCAACCTGTCAGAAGGTGAGCCGGATCCAAAGGCACAAGCCCTCATTCAGCAGGACTCACTCATCACTCAGAGGTGTCTGGTGGTGGGCTGGGACCAGGTCTGTCGTCGGATCGATGGAGAACATGTTAAAAAAATGCTTCTGAACCTGTGGGAATTTTTGCCACAAGCAATCAGGGTCCCTGAGAGCAATCATCTTCCTGGTAAAGTGCAGACTTCTTCCTGGTTCAGCCTCTTTTCTCTAACAGAGGTAAGAAATATCTTGGGAACATTTTAATAAAAAAATAAACTCTTTGTTCTTATAAAAGAACATAAGTAAGTCACACTAATCTGTCCCTGAGCTTGACTTGAAGAGTTTGGGTGGGACTGAGACATATTAAAATGATAGGGATTTGGTTGGTAAAATTCTTTCTTGGGGGCTACTTTTAACCTGTGCATAGGAGTAGTCTACTTAAGGAGAAAAAGACAAATACACTGTTGACATTGCATCTTTTTGCTACCCTGACTTCAGCTACGTTATTTTTGCTTCCATCTGAGGTAAATGCAACTGGTTGTCTTCAGCATGACCTCTGCAAGGTGTATAAAACCACCAGTGGTCAATGTGTATTTAGCCTTTGCCAGCTGTGGAAATTATCCAAGGTGTATCCCAGCTGCTGGGCATGTCTTTTAATTGCAAGCCACAATTACAGCTGCTGCTTGGAAGGGGAGAAGGAACTCACAAGGAGCCAGTTCCCTGAGGATATGAGGTCATTTTTTCCTCTTTGGGCTGGGTAGCAGCGCCAGGAGTTGTTACGCTATCAGGAGATGCAAATGTTGTCTCTGTGAATTAATTGCGGAAGCAGCGCAAGCCCTTCCTGGCCGCAGTGCACGTCCAGGCTCAGCCAGGGATGCACCCGACCCCTGTGTGTCTTGGGGTACCCCACGGGATGGTGTTTCTGGGCTCAGAAGCTGGGGAACAACAGATCTGATGCCTTTGCTGGTGCTTCTGTGGTGGGTATGTTTTGTATCATAGGAAGCCTTTAGCTTGTCACTTGCTTACTAAAGGCATGGGGGAAAGCAGCAAACAGCAAACAAGTGTGGCTTAAATCAGAAACACCTGCAAAATCATGCTAAGTTTGGGGGTGTATGCAGTTTAACTGAAGTAGGGGCATACTGGTTTTTTTAGATTGTAGTTTTGCAGTTTGTTGAAAAATGATATGGTCTCTGTTCCCTCCTCCCAAAGTTAATTGTTGTCAAACACTGAGCCAACTGAAGTAAGCTTTTGTTATTCACAGTGGAGGAAGAAAAGCCGAACAGAATTGGTTTGTGTTCCAGGAGCCCATACGGCCAGTTCTGGGCCTGAGCTCAAATTTGTATTGCATTGATCAAAGAAGCCAGATAGAGCAATAAATAAAGCCAGGGCCTTGTCTGGACTGTCAGCAGAGTCACCAGGTCTACTTGGCAGGTTTTACTTGAAATTCTGCTTCTCTCTCAAGAAACATGCATATTTTCATTTGAAAAATTACATTTGCTGGTAATTACTCCACACACTCATATCAGCGGTGCCAGTACTGGCTTTCTTCACCTGTACTTGGGTCTTTGGTCCCTCAGTGCACTTATTCTTCATGCAAATAACCTCAAATCACAGTTTGTCTGAAAGTCCTGGTTTATTGGGTTTTTTGATTGTTTCCTTCCTATGCTTGCCCCAAATTATTCATATCTTCTATTCTCCGGTTCTCATTTATGCCAGTTTTTTTCCATTGCTATCATTAAACCTCCCTCACCCCTCTCAAATTAAAATCCTGGTGAGGATTTTCCATCTTCCCAAGTCTTGAATGCCCTGTGATTTCCTGGCAGCCCCGCTCTCATTACAGGACTGGAGAGGCTTGTGCTTACTGTAACGACACACATCCAGAGAGCATCACAGTACTATCTAGTGCAGATTCAAACATATTTCAGGAATAAATGAAAAGCAGCTCTACTTAAATTATTGAGGAAATAAAGACAATGTGCTGTTGGGTACTGGAACGCTTCTTCCCTTTGTTCACAAAGAAAGCAGTTGTAAAACATCACACGCGTTCCTATACATGTGCTCCGTGTTCTAAGAATGAATTTGCCCCTCGTGTGTGACTGAGAAGCTGCATGTGGTATTGTCAACAGGCATAGGGCTGCCCAGGCAATTCCAAGTGTTCCTGTAACCCAAACAGCTTCCTAGCACAGGACAAGTCACCAGATGATTTTTGTAACACGAAGTCTTATTTTCTTACTGGAATGTAGATCTTTTGTTCATCCACTCTTTTCCTTATTGGTTCTAATTTCTGTTGACTGTCAAACAAACTAATACTGATGCTAAGACCTTTCTGCTTGTATTAAAAAGGGATTTCCATGGACTTACAAGCTTACCTTTTTGAATCAGAATGACATGTTGGTTTAACTCAGTCTTTAATATCTCATTATCGGCAGGAACAGCATATGGAATCTAAAATTGAGCAACTGGAGGTCTTACTCACGAACACATTGTGTTCATTGCAAAGTCTGAGTCTGTGCAAAAAAAAAAAAAAAAGCATGCCTCTTCCATACGTAACCGCATGAACCTAGCATTTATCCCCATAGATGAGGTGACGTGCAGTTGAGTATTCACCTAGGGCAGTATTGGACTCGTGGGATCAGAGCTCTGTTGCTTCATTTGTTTTGTTTTGCAGCTTTTTCTTTTCTCTTCAGCCTCAGCATTGCATTCTGGGGCTTTGGTTCAAGTGAAACCCACTTAAAGCAGCTGCATTTCAGCTGTGTGCTCATTTTAGGTATTTGATATATATGATGTTGCTCTTTTTGTTTATATATCATTTTGTAAACCAAACCGGAGTGTTTTAATGTATTTGCTGAAGAGCACAGCCAAGCATTCAGCTCATGAACTGTCCTCTTTGATTCATTACTACTTGAAATTCAGTGTGTGACTGGGCAACTGAGTTGCATGGGATTTTTTTGTTGCCTGAATCAATCAAACTTTCTCAGTGAGAACCCATAATTTAAAAGAAAAATGCACGCAACCAAAAAACACTGTTCATATTCTATGGCCCTGATTTCTAGAAGTGCGAAGCAGCCTTAAAGATGGCTTAAGAAGTCAGCTGGGGTTTTCCTGGCATGAAAGAGTGAAGAGGTAATGTAGTTTGTCTTACAGCACTTTAGTTCAGACCAAGCATCGTAAGCAGGTGTAAATCTGCACAGCCCCCATGAGTTAGGAGGTTGTCTTCGCTTCAGTCTGGCCTCTAGGCTGTGAAAAGTTTGTCTGAAAGTAGAAGGAGGTGGCTGGGGCAGAGCTGAGAAACAAAAGGGAAGCCAAGAAAGAGGAGGGGAAAAGGAGCAGAGGAACCACTTAGAACACAAAAATGTAGCAAAGAGCACGTTACAAAGTTTTTCAAAGAGGAGAACTTGCTCAATTGTACAGTTGACATAACGAAAAGTGAAGTCACAAATTAACAGTTCACTCTGTTCTGGTGAATTAAAAATGCATAAATATATTTACTGATTATCGAAACAAAAGATAATCTAAGAACGTAAAGTCTGTTGTGCGTTGGAGAGTTCAGAAGGTGGACAATGGACCCGAGACGTCCCTGGATGTGGGCTGAGATGTGGAGCGGGTGTTTGTAATGCATTGCATACGTGCCTCCACGCACATCTGATTTGGGGCTAGCAGTCTGTGCTGTTATTTCACTTGATTTGTATATTTTAAAAGCCCCAGCTCCTTCCTTGCTGAAAATGAGGAGATTACTTGTAATCTTTGTTTTAATTGGACATGAGTAAAGTAGATTCCTGACAAAGCAAAAATCCAAACATTTTTTCTTTCTATTACTTTTTAGAGAGCAAATATTTTTAAGGGTTCAGAGGGCTCTGCAAGCCAAGTGTCAGAACTGGGAAATGCGAAAAGGTGGGAGATGGAGGGGAAATTGTGGTGAAGAGAATGGCAGAGCTCTGGCTGGGAAAAACAATAATAGATATTATTGCTTTCTGGGTAGAATGAAAGGGTTGTGCCCTTGGCTGGTGTTAATTGGCCTAACTCCTCTAAACTTGGTAGAGGATTGATTCACAGCAGCTGTAATCCTCAAGTTAAATCCCAGCCCCACTGGGAGTTTTATCATTGTCTTCAAAAGAAAAAAGACTTTAACCTGTGTGTTATTTTATTCAATCACCTAGTGAATCTCTTAGCAGTGAAAGAACCTGGCTCAGCCAGCACTCCCCTGCGGGCGGGATGGGTTTCAGACTGCTTTATGAACTAGAAATGTGGAACTAGCTTTCTGGAACAATTGTGAAAAACCTTCTGAACAAACTTTTGTCTAATTTTAGTAGTTTATGTTTTTTCCACAGATATTATTCAAAACTGCTGAGTTGCCAATTTTTCAAATCCAAGCCAGGTGAGAACTTCAGGTTTTGGCTTGTTTCCTAAGAAGAGTTTGGGTTTAGGTCCAACCCACGGCAATGTATAATATGTTTTCATGTAGTCATGGTAAACAACTGAGCTACTGTTAACCTAACACAGGAGCACACGCATAGGTCTCAAGTTTACTACGTGGCATGCGTAGGAAGCAAGTGTTGATCCTCATTTATCACAGGGTAAGTTCAAGGGAGCCAAACACTACTGTAAGGTGTGAACCCGGCCAGCTGACTGGGGGTGATGAGATTTAATGACGGCAATGACAAAAAGCACAGTCTGGACTAAGTCTCCACCTGATGAAGTCAATGTGGGCCTGGCCTTTAGCTGTCCCCATGCACACTGATGTGACTTCAGAGCCGCCATGGGCCACATAAACCCTAAGGGACAGGAAAACAGCATAAAGCTCCTATTTTTGCATCTTTTATGTTTTTCCCAGAGTTTGTAAATTTTGAACCATCGGAAAGCTACATTTAGGTTGCTATTCAGGCTTGCTTTTGCAGTTTCAAACATCGCTGCCTCTTTTATTTCACTATGTGGAGCTGTAACCTGTGTATACAGAATATTGGCACATTCCTAGCTATCTTAGTCATGTATGGTGAATTTAAGATACTAAATTCAGCTTCCTTTAGGAATAAACTGGGCTCTGTTCCTCAGGCTCTGAATGAAATAGCCTAAGAAACATCAAAATCCCACTGTCAACACAATACAGATATACACAAAGCCAAGACAAACTCCCCTCACAACACAGCAAACATCCACACACTAGTGCATGGGAAGCAGACACGGAAAAGCAGAATATACATGGCTCAAAGAGGAGATATTCACTGCTCTGAGTCTTTTTTTTTTTTCCCTGAAAAATTATTTTTTGATGTTGAAGAGGAATGACTGGTTAAAAGTAGCTCTTTTTTTGTCACAGAAATTTGGTCTCATTAGGTGCTGTTGTCAAAATTTCTAACATTTGGGGATGTCCCATTCAAAAGTTGATTTAAAATTAGAATAGCAGTTTTTGGCAGGACTCCACTTGTTTTTATTTCTTGAAAATAAGGCAGAATAGTAACTGCTATGCCAGAATAGTGGTATTTTAAGGGCTTTCATAAAGACAAAAGATAACAGAGAATCTATTTTTTTTGCTTTCTTCATGTTTTCTCTGTATTTTTTCCTCTGCTGGTGAACCTGCCCTCTGAAATTGTTTCTAAGCTTCTACTTCATGCAGTTGTAGTCTTCTCAGCTTTACCTTTAGTTTCTGTTTTATTTTCCTTTTTTCCTGTACTGACTTTGTAACTAAATTTTTATTTCTTTCTTTGTCAGATTGCTACCAATCATTGTAGTATCTGAGAGCTGTAATGTTTCATTCTGTGGTTGTTTTCTGTAATTGTATACCAAATACAGGCTGCTGTTTTATTTTATGAGAAGTGAAGCGTGGTCCACAGCCATCATTATCTGAAAGCTCACTATAAACTTCATAATATTGCCAATGTTCTTCAGAAGCGCTGTTAGCAGAGGGGAGGGTAAGGCTCATGTCTCCAGCTGTAGCTTTCCAGCTCTACCCACGGTTGTGGGCAGGGGAAGGACTGGGACGGGAGACTAAGACCAGTAAGTATGGTGGGGAGAGCTTGGCTGGGGGTGTGTGCGGAGGGCGACGTTCCTTTTGGTCAGCTTGAAATGAAAGCCACATCCCTTCTCCTTAAAGCTCTTAACGGCTTTGTTCTCAAATAAGCAACTGTTCTTCTGTTTGGATATTAAAATAAAAAATAATCAGAGACATCAATATTATATATTCATAGTACACGTTTTTTCCTTTACATGCGTGGTCAAAGTCGTAGCAACCCTAAGTTTGTGAATAGATGGGCTGAGACACCAAAGCTCTCTTTTTATTTACAATTTTTAACCGGCAATTTCATTTAGGAGTTATTAGTGAAGGGCATTTTGTGGGGCTTTGGCTGTGTAACAGTGTCTGAGCATCAGATTAACTTGCTATGAGGACGGGAGGGTGAGGAGAGAGCAGTTCCTTGTAACACCCTGTCCTTCCTCTCTCTCTTCTGTTCCACCAAACTACGCATTTGCACGGGGCTAGCCGCAGTCTGGTAGAGAAGCGATTACTTCGGATCTTTTTCTTGTAATTTAACATAAATTAGCACCATATCCCCTGACAGCAAACAAGGGCAACTGTAGACATTGCAACCAACAGCAAGACACAGTTCAGGCTACAAATGCAAAGAGCAGAAGCCATTCAATATCCAAATGCCACAGACTTTAATAAGGACAAGCAAAGAGCTGGAGGCAAGAGGCTGTAAGAGGAGAAAAGCTGGGCACACTGATACTTCTCATGGCTCTCCTACTTAGCTAGCTCTCAAGAAATGGGTCACCAAATGCTGTGAAGACTGCTGCAGCTATCAATGCTAGTAAATAGCTGAAGCCCATTTAATTCTGGCCAGCTTAGGGGAGTTAAAAATTCCATCACATCACGCCACGGCTTCCTCTTCGTGCTGCACAGGCACTCCATAAATTCACACAGCTCTCTCCCTCTTATCTGAATTGCAATGCAGTTATTAAACAAATTGTAAGTCTATTTCATATCCTTTTTAATACTTTGAAAACTGCACAATATAAGGCTTAATAAAAGCTGAATGCTCCAAAACTGCTCTTAGAACTGAAAATATGACTACATCAAAAGACTTTACAAGGGCAGGATTTTAATGGCTGAATAATACGCTGGAACGGAGCAGTAATTTCTTCTCGAATGCTGGGATGAATTATTTATGCTTTGACAACATTATGTGTCTCTAAAGCAGCTTTTAGTTATTCGCCTATTCGAGGACACAGCTGATCCTGCTGCCCGCTCTTGTAATTACATTAACCTCTTGACACTACATGACAAGCTTTTCCTGTGAACTGCGATCAATAGCCCATAACTGCTACCTATTTAATAGGGCCATGGTTACACTTCAGTTCAGATATAATTAGCTCTTTTCCCCCTTCCTCTTTTAACAGAGCGTGGAAAAAGCCCCATGTTGTTTAAATTAAAAAAAAAAAAAAAACAAACACACAACAAAATAAAGGCTGTTAAGGAAAAGAATAAAAGCATTCAGATCTCTGAATAGGCAAGTAATATGTTCCCTGAGTTTCTGTTCAGAAATGCGCAGCCCTTCCATTAGTCCACATCTGCATTTAAATGGAACTGGAAGCCATAGCGTATGAGGACTTGTAGGAATGAATTACAGAAGTGTTGGTACAGGTGGGCAAGGCTGCGTCCTGATACAGTTGAAGCACACGCTGATAATGAGATAAACTAGGTTCATTTTTGCTCTGTTTTCACCTGGCTTTAATAGAAGCATAGTATTTTGTTGCATAGCATTGGGGATACTTTCTCTCGGGGATATATTTAGATTTGGATTTGTATTTTCAGATAAGTACATACAGGGTTGGAAATTAAGAAGTTCGCCTAATTGTGTTAACACTTTTTAAAAGTAATGCTTTCTTGTTGCTAATTTTTTTTGCTGTTTGGGCTGTATTATGGACTATCTGAACAGACTAATGAATACCATATGAAAGATAAAGGTTGATCTTGGCCTTGACGTAACAGAAATTACCTGTTTAGTAGCCTGTAAAAGAGCTTTCCATTCCTTGATCTGTAGACAGATGGCTATGCTTTTGCCATTGGCCCAAACAACATTGCCCTAGCTGTAATTTAAAAGTTTATATTCCTTTCTGCAAATAGCTCTTTGTGTTTTCATGTGCTACTTTGCACAATGGTCTTTGGGAACTAAAGAGTTTTTATGGGGTTGTTGACTTTGGTTGGGGGGGGGAGGGGTTGAGTGCTTTATGCTGCTGCTCATTTTAAAAGGACAGGATAAGCCTTTGTTTAATAACTTTTTCTAAATAGGATGTTTGCAAGAGTTGTATTCTTTCACTCAAGATCCAAAGAAATCAAGTCCATGAGGCTCTTTCCAGCTCCTTCAAGGGATCTTCAATCAGGTCTGCACCAAGAACAATTAATGCTAGCAAAGCATTACAAAGCAATATGGGTAGTGAAAGAACCTAGATGGTTTCTCTCATCACAAACATGTCTTTTTAGATCTATGAACATAGGTTGGGTGCCTCTCTGTTTTTTAGGAATGGCATCTGAATTTCAAACTTTTTGGGGTTAGATGCTTAAATTCATGTAAGATCTGGGTCTTAGGTCTTGCTTCCCCCTCTTTGGGATTACTGGAAAATATTCTGTAATTCTTGACTTCACTGGCAGGAAGTGGTCTCTTGTGAGCATACCTGTTGTGACAAGTTTCTTAAAATGCGAAAATTACAGACTCTACCTTCAGTTTATAAGTAGTTATTCTCTAAAGAAAATACATTCTCTTATAGCAAAAATAATAGGTTTTGTGTACTTGTGTGTGTACATTTTACTTACTTAGATGGCGCTACAGATTGTAAACATTGGTGCTGCTATAGGGGCGGCATGGACCTGACAATACCTGGCTCTCACTGAAGCAGAACTTCAACTGCTCTCTGACATTGATTCTCCAGAGTAAGGGAGTTTGATTAACAACATGTATTCCCAGGAAGGCTTACCTTTGCTTAGTAAATATTTTATTTCCTATTTCAAGACTATAACAAAGCCAGAGTTTTACCCCACCCTGAAAAGCTCAGAATAGAATAATAGATATGAAAGCATATTTCTGTTATAAAAACTTCCTTATCAGTGTGTGCAGTTACTATCTGGACACATTTTTTTGCAGCATAGATGGATTAACAGAATTGTTAATACCATTCTAAATTAGAGTAGTAACGCTGTTTGAGATGGTAACTAGACACTCCTGGGGATAGCAGTGTAGTAATCAACCATAAGGTATAGGTTCCAAGGAAGTTCTGAAACGCCTTTACATTTCTCCCAAGAGACAAAAGACAAGAAAGAGAAGAGCTGAATTAGCAGTTAATAATATATAATGAGTTGGAAGTTTGAAGTTTATGATGATTCATAATTATTATAAGAAACCAGTTTGTCGATTCATGAATTCAAGACAAGCTTGTTTTCCTGCACACTGCCTATTGCCATTTGCTGTAGTTGTGGGGTGTTGTACTGCCTTTCAACAGAGCTTCATTTCTGGAGACTTTTTTTTTTTTTCTACAGCATGTCTGTCAAGTAAGCAAAGGGATTGGCTAGGTTTTCTGTTCCTCCTCCTTAAATTAAAAAAAAAAAAAAAAAAAAAAAGCCCAGTTATATTTTCAAAGGTATTTTTGGCAACAGTGTTTCCCTCTCAAGTATTTGTTGATCCCAGTAGCTGACAAGGTGTGCTAAAGTGAGTACTTACAAAACTGCTGTCCTAAGAAAAATGAAAGATTATCTGCTTCTCTGCAGAAGGCAGACATCCTCTTTTTATAACTTCTGAGTGTTAGAGGTTCTCAAACATGAACCTCTTGTAGCCTTCACAGTCTTGAAAATAGAGTGAAGGAGACATAGGAAGGAGACAGAGGTAAAGGACCTGAGGGGAGGGCAGGGAACGGAGGAGGAGGGCTGGTTCTCAGAGCAGGGCAGAAGCGAACACCACAGCTGCAGAATGGATCAGCCTGAGAGACTGACATCTGGGAATACATCAAGTAAAAGAAAAAGTAATTTAGCAGCTTACTAGCTTCCACAGTTAGCAACTCCTCCACCCCAGATGAAAACAGTGATAATTTTCTTACTATTTTTATAGGTTAGTTCTATTAAGATGTCAGAAGATCTCGGTCTTCCCTTGTGTTATTTAACCATGTCAGTTACAGTTTCTCTACCGTAGATATTCTGGTCTACTTATAAAAAGGGGATGTTTCATTATCCACAGTTAACAAAGTAGGAATTGAGGCACACTGAGAGGTAGTTATTTTATTAAAGGTCACCTAGACAGTACGTGACAAAGCCAGGAACAGAAGTCAAATCTTTAGGATCACAAACCTGTTCCTTAATCACAAGGATATCTTTCCTCCTGCATTTTTACTGTTTGAAATGGGTTGAGAAACCCTTTATGAATGTGGATTTGTTTAATGGTATTACAAGATTAACACTACTCATCTGGCTGGAATTTTCACTAGCAAGTCATATCACTATGTATTTATTTAATAGGAGATAACCTTTCATTTTCCTGCTGGCAAATATTTTATTTCAGAGATACTAAGCTGACTAAACTTACAACTTGCATGAGTGATATGGAATTTGAAGTCAAACAGCAGACTGTTTGTTATATTTACAACTGATAGCAAAAGGTATTTCAGTTCATAATTAAAAATAAAAAAATCAACAGCTTGTCAGCATTAAAGTGAAGGAAGTCTGTGTTGGGAAATGCATAGCATAGCTAAAGAATTTATGCACCTACTTATTTTCTTGCACACCCATGTGATTAATCTATGTGCTATCAACTGGGCTTCCAAGTAAGGATTTCCTCAGATCTGTATTGCACAGAGCAAGGCAGGTCCCAAAAAGAGTTCAGAGCTGCTTTGGTTTTCCTGGGCTTTTCTTTTTGCTGCAGTGACTGGCAGATCCTGGATTGTTATGAGCAGGGTGTTTCTCATCCTGCCAGGCCTTTTCCTAGAGCCCCTGCCAATTTGACCTCACAGTGGGGTACACTGGTCTTTCAAAGCTGTATGAGATGAGAATGTGGTTTCGATTACTATCTTTAAGTAGATTTGGCACCTTCATCTGACACGGGGAAGTGGAAATGAAAATCAAACCTGGAATCACCAGTACGGCAATGCAAAGCACTCCCACTAGGCTGGCAAGACAGAAAATTGCAGGACACATCTTGAATGTAGGCACAACTCCATTAAAGCCAATATCACCTACATTCAGGAGCTTCTTTTCCAGAGGACACTGGTTCATTCTTTTCTCAGCTGGGGGGTTGAGGCACTTTCTAAAAGCACCTAAATAATTAAAGTCTTTGGGTGTTTCACTGGGGTAACACCAGAAGTCAGAAAAATATTTTTTCCCGCTTATATGGCAATCCACCCATTTGCCTATGCATTATTTAACAATGGTCACCTAAGAATGGCAAGAAAGTGATATCTCATGTCCCCTTTGAGGTGTTACAGGAATAGTATTCTCTTACAGTATATAGTATCCATAATGGCTTGAGAGATACGTTCTCTGTATCCGGTGTCCATTTTAAACAGGGAAGGAGAACAATGGCAATGTGATCACAGTATCCATACACTGGTATTCAGGATGCAGCTGGGCTGCTTCCGTTGAAAGAAAAGCCTTGAATCCGATAGAACAATTTGCTTTCAAATTTGTTCTTCTATTGCATTATTCCAGAAAGAATTCTTGCTTTAAAACAAGACTTCGACTGCTGCATAGCAGCTGTCTGCAGCAAGAAAGGTATGAAGTCCACCAGCTTGTAAGCAAGGCACAGGCATCCTGAAGAGAAGACTTTTGGAAATCTTGGCCCTATATTTAGCAATAAGTTCAAGCTGCCTTCATCCCGAGTAGGGGTCACCTCTGCTTCTACCTCTCAGGCAGGAAGCAAGGTCAAAGGGAGGGAGTTGCAAGATCCCTGCAATGGCAGTGTGGTCAGACCAACCACTGAGCATCTCTGTGCTCCTTGGCATGATGGCACTTGGCTGGGAAGCTCCTAAGAGAGTTCCCTCTGGGACTGCCTGTCCAGACTTCCAGTAGGATTCTCCTCTGATCTACTCCTCACGCTGCTCACCCAAATCAAGTAGATCGAATTATTATTCCCCAGTCTTATCCTTTCATACCTCACAAGTCTTCTCACCTCACCTGATTGCTGTCTTACACTGTCTAGCTCAACTTAACCTCCCACAGAAGAAAGTATGTAAATCTGCAGGAATAGTATTTTTCCAATTTTTTTTTTTTCCTTTTCACAGTGATGGGATACAGTCTTTGATTATTTTTAATGCTCATTCATATTTTAAAATGATTTGATTAAATGTTTCATGAATTTTGCTTGCACTTTAGTTAGCTATTTCCATACTCAGCAGTCCCTATCAGGCTGTTTGTTCACTTTGTATTCAGTCCTGGAAATGACTTCCATACTGCTCTGCATGGGTCTATGGCACAGATTGCCACAAAGTGTGTGGTATTATTTTACTTCTTAACTAGATGAACATAACTCTCCTAATCAGATTCCTGTGTGAATGATCATGTATAGAAGGTTAAGATTTGCTTTCCCAAGCATTCAGAGAAAAATCTTATAAAACTCAATTTCATTGGTATTTGTAGAAAACAAAGGTATCATGTATGCTAATATAACTGGAGCACCTTTGTGTTTAAATTTGAATGAATATTCTTATGAGATTTCTTTATTTATTGAGCGTTTTTGCATTATCCACCCACTCCACTTTTGCCTATGGACAAAATCTGATTTTTCTAGTGAAAACTATTAATTCCACAGGTAGATTTCATTTGAGGTGAAAATAAAATGAAATATACTGTGGAAAAATGCAAACTAACATAAATGAGAGCAAAACCTATATACAGTGTCCTCCAAATTGGGAGGGATATAGTAAGAAATGATGTAGTAATAGGTTTGGGATTGATTGTTTTCATAAAATTAGCTTTGATCTGCAATGTGATATTACAGGAAGAAAGGCTAGCACGGCTGGGGCTGCATTCATTGGACCATGTCCTGGAGAAAATAAACTATAGATTGGGTCTTGCTTTTAGCTCCTTGGGGTTTTAATGCCATTTATGTTCCCCAGATTAGCTGCCCTCAGTCTTTCATAGTATTATCTTGGGGCCTTGATATCTCTGCATGCATCCTCACGTACTGGTGTTTGGGATATCTTGTAAAGACATCAGTGACCTGAAAAATACTGATAAGAGAAATAAAGTGGACTGGAAGGACTGCTGTATAGAGGTAAAAATAAGGCGTCCTGGTATATATTACATGCTTAGCAGGATACCAGCTAAGGAGCAAAATAATGCAAAATAATGTAATTGATCTATATAGAAGAAAAACAAGGATTCAGTCACACCATAGAAGCTATGATATAATTAGGAGCAGTAGAATGAACATAAAAAGTTAATTTGAATATTAGGGAAAATATTCTGGACTAGCCTTTCAAATAACATCCCAAGTGAGGTTGTAGAGGATTCTTGAAAATCGATCCTATAGGTATTAATTAAAGAACCAATAAACCTGCAATAGACAGCAATTTTATCTCTCCTGGAGGGATTGCCCAAATGATCTGTGCAATAGTTTTTGTCGTTACCACCTCTGGCTCATGCAGACAAAGAAGCAAAAGCAGCAGCAACGTCTCCAAGGCAGGTGGTAACCTGGCCATTGGTGAAACATGGAGTCAGCCAGCTCTGCAGATGCCAAATGGAAAAGGACAAAGAAAAGAGGCATCTGGAGGGGAGAAGAGCAGAAGGTACCAGCGCAGTGCTCTTCTAAGAGGTGTGTCAAGGAAAGGGAGAGCAACGTGGAGCAGAGGCTTTTACAAGGGAAGGAGCAATGAGAGGAAAAGTGACAGAAACCTGCTTGGGAGCACCCATAGCTGCCCCACCGACGCTGCCTGGAAGCCTCTGTGGAGTGGGTGTGGGGAATGGAGCTCTGGCGACTGGCCCTCCCTCCTCACATACCCCATGGCTGCTGTCCTTGTCTGCTCCCTGGTTTAACCCATCCCTTCAAGCAGAAGTGAATCACAGATTTAGGAGACTTTTTTTTTTTTAACACTCTTAGTCATCCTGCTGCTGACAAGCTTGCCTCCAGGGAATGCATTACCAAGAAAGTTTCCACAGGGCTGGGACAGTTGGGTCAGGCTGTCCTGGGGAGCCAGGCCTGGGGCCCTGTCACAGCCCCCAGGCGCTCCCCTGCAAGCCCAGTGGCCCCACAGCAGCTCCACCCTGCCATGGCAGCACTGGCTGAGCCATGGCAGGCAGAGACAGAAAGACTGATTTGATAGGAAAAAGTAGGGGAACTTGGTGGAATTGAGAAAAATCTTTTCTACCTCAGAGAAACAAAGATAAAGGTGGAAAGTTTCCAGTCAGAAAGGTGATAGTGGGTGTCCTGGGCGAGGTTGCCTTGGATCAGCCATGGCTGCTGGCCCACGCCTGAGGTGCAGCAGCATATGGGTGAGGGGACCCAGTGCCTCCTGCAGCCCTATGTTCTTTTCTGTGAGCTGCATTTTAACTCCCAGTGGGTGAATTTCTTTGGTTTGGGGTTAGCAAGCATCGTGAGTGCTTTTGTTAAAAAGCTGTTGAGGGCAGGAGGGTGTTTCCCTCCAAAACCCACTGCCCACCCTTTTGGAAGGGCCTGTCCGTGCTGCTGGGAGGGCATGAAATGCAAAGGAAAGGTAAGTGGTGGTTTTGTCTGCACAAAACATCCTTTTTTTACAAGCCTAGTAAATTTTTTTTTTTTTTTTTTAAAACAATAGACTGTTTGGGAGCTTGCATTAATGCCACAAAACTGACCCAGCTCATGGAAAACCTGCAGCAGCCTTATAGCAAAACAAACTACAGCGCTCAGAAGCAAATGGTGTTCAGCAAAGTGCTTGGGTACAAACTGAAGGTAAATGGGATGCCTTCCTTCCCCTGTTTCAGATACTTTTGCTAGGTGGGTGCATGGGCAGCCATGGAGGAGCACTGGACCCCCATACCCCTCTGGGGCTGCCTGTCCGCCTCTGCTGGGGTGCTGGGTCTTTCCTAGCTGTGGGTGCCTTTCCTCAGGCTGGGGGGACTTGCTCCTGTTTCTATTCCTCCTAGGATTTGTTGAGAGCATTGTTGAAAGTGAAGAGCTATTTTACAAATACGCATGCAAAATGTATCCATGCACATGTAGTTGAGGGAGTCAAGCTGAGAGGAGTGAGGATAAAATGTGTTCTCTGAGTGTGTAACAGTAAATCCCACAAATATATTCCCAAATGTTATGTTAGGTAAAAATCAACAGCTAAAGTAGTCATTGTATCAACTGCTGGTTGATAGGTGCTTTGGGCTTCAGTGTTCCCAATATCATCATAAAGGAAAATATCCGTTTAGTGAGAAACCTCATGCAGCAGCTAAGGTGGCTACTCAGATTCCCTGTGTGTCGCATGTTCACTTCTCTCTGGGCAAACACAGAAAGTGCAAGACGTTTGTCTTTCCTGCTTAGAACTGGGATTTTTCTCTCCCTTAAGAAACACCAGGTGTGACTCCTGGCTCCCATGTTGCAGGAACTCCAGTGACTATGGAGGAGATCTCTGTTTGTGTGGGTGCAGATGAGCCTGCTCATGTAAATTACTTGACACTGCAAGAGGGTAAGCATCATTTTGTGTAATAAACAAGCAGTTTATTTTGTGAAATGATGAGTCCATGTTTTACTATCTGTTCAAGACTTATTTTTTGCAAAAATCTGTGTGATTTAATCTAATTTTAATAGTATGTAAAAGAATTTAAGATACAGCATTCACCATTCAGTGTTTGGAAATGCACAGAAAAATCGCAGGTGTTGGTTTACTGCTTGATAAACATTGTAGCTATTCTCCTTAATTTTTTTTTTTCACTTTTTTGTGGTCTATTTAATGTCTCTTTACTTGTGTGCAGGTAACTTAAGTGTTATGCTGTTTCCTTGTACCAGAGCTCCTGTTAAGTGGATGAATAGTACAAAAATGCCACTACTAATGCAACGCTTCTTTTTCTGCACCATTTTCTTCTGAGAGATAGACTCCTATTGATATCACTTTCCCTTGTAATCACATTGGCAAATGTTTGAAGGTGTGATGGGAAACCTTTAAACATGTGAATGCTCCAGTTGACTATGAGTATCAGTAGTGGAAGTGCTTTTGAGGTCATGCAATGATAGATCAGCAGTAATACAAGGTAACTTTTCCGATCAGGAAGCAACCAATTAATGTTACTTGTACAATAAGAAATGACTTTCCACAGCAACTGGTAGGAATCAAACCATAATGTTAAATCAAAGAATCCTGGGAATTTGCCAAGCAAGTGAAGATCATACTCTCTACAGATATTTTGCAACAGAAAAAAAGGCTCAATTTCTTGGATAAAGGACCTTTGTGGGTTATTCATCTAGCTGTCATCAGAGCGGGTGCTCTAGGTTTCCTCTCCTGATATTCCCCAGAAGAAATTTGCTTTGTTTTTCCCTACCTGATTGCTATATTCCTTTAGAGGATATTTATTGTTAAACCACGGCCTCTGTTATTTCCTTTGCTGCCTGAGCTTAGTCAGAACTCTGCCTCAGACATGTAATAAAGCCCAGTAGCAGAGGAAATAACAGTGCAGTTAACCTCCTTAACATTGATAATAAATAAGCACTAATAAGATACGTACCAGGGTAGCAATTGCCCTGACATAATGAAATGCACTAGTTTAAATAAGTGGTAGCTGGTGTCATCGTGCTTTTCAGTAAGGAACCTATGCAGGCACTATATTTTCTGAGTAATTTATGTGTCAGATTTTGTAGGCAGCTCAGCTGCTGTTAAGACATTTAGTCCAAGTGGCCCAGGTTTCATAAATTCTTGACACCGAGTAGAATCCTTTGTTTTTACAGGTGCCTATCTTGGATTCGAGCCGTTTCTTTAAAAATATTGCCCCAGTTGGGGGTGGAAATCTGGTCTCTGTCTCCTCCCTCTTTGTTTAAACTGCATTTCACTGGATTAAAGCCAGCTCAATTGAGAATTTTGCTGTCCGGTCACTACTATGACTCTTAATTGAATGTGGTATGTCTACTATCAATTTATGTCCCTGCATATCAAATAGCTCTCTTTACCTCACCCTACTGACAAGCTATCATGACAACTCCATGGTGAATATATACACTCTGGAACTGGAGGGGAGGTTTGCTTTATTGTAAAGCAATTCTTCAGGGTGGCTTAGTGACATGTTTTGAAGGAAAGACTAAGGTTTTCTTTGCAGCAGGCCTAAACCAAGAAAATGCAAAATGTGCCCACCCTGCCCGCCCCCCCCCCCCCCCCCCCCCGCCCTGAATACATTTAACTATCTCACAGCTTTGGCACTGCTTAGAATAACTCATGTGCTGTAATTGAATTTCAATACCTACCAAAAAAATATGGTTGTACTGAATAACCAGGAGATGTTTATAAGTACCAATATTAATTAGACAATCATAGTTTATAAAGGCCACATGAGGATATGATTTGTGAATCGTAACTAAGTCTGAGTGATTGTGCTAATTTATTATGGTTTGGAAACAGAAATGTAAATTTGTAAGCCTTGTGCCTCATTATTATGATTTTTTTTTTTTTTTTTTTTTTTACTCCACAGTTCCCCTGACACTTACTGTGTTACTAAAGACAAGAATAATAATACCAGAAAATGGTCATGTTTTATCTCTGTAATATTGCTGGCAAAGTGAGACAGCATGGTAGCAAAATCATAGAGGAAGTTTTCTCTCAAGTGTCCACATCTTTGGTTTATGGAACTTGTCAGATTTTCGTCATTGCTTGGTTGCAAAAAAACCCATCTGCTCCTGCTTTTGAGAAATATTTGTAGCAGTTTTACAGCAGGATTTAATTACTGCCAGTGAATGGTGGTTGGATGCCATACAGTACTAACAGATTTTTATCTATACTTCTTTATATCTATGAAGTGTAAATGACAAATAGGAACACTATTTAACTGTGACTTTCGTAACAGAGGCTATTTGCTGAAGAAGTATGTGGTGAGAGAGTTCAAACGATGGGCAATACTCAAAGGATTTGGTTTCAGCGTTGCTCACAGAGTGATGTGATTTGTTTCTTCTCAAGCTCTGTATCAGAATGCAGCTTGCTATATCCTAAAACTGTGTTAGCCACAGGAGAATCTCTAATATGAACCTTGAGTGAATCTGAGATACTGGAAATCTTCTGAGCAGTTGCAGTTATTGTTGATTATGCTTTTTTAAAGTGCTGATCACTGTTGGCTCTGAATAGTGTGCTTTCGATGGGGCTTTGTTTTAATAAATGATTTTGTTAGGTTTTAGTCATCCATCTGCTGTTTGGGAAACAACTTCCTAAACATCTATATTACTGTGAAGATACAATCTGATTTTTATAGTGTCCAGAAAGGGGGGCATCTCACTTATCTACAAATATTGATGCATAGATATGACTGCTGCCATTTACTGATAAGTTTCTCTGGCAATTAGAGAGAAGCACAATACCTGAAGCAGCAGTAATACCAGCTTTGACTCCCTCCCTTTTCTCCAGAGCTTACGCCATTCTGATTTTTGAAAGCCTGTTTTCTTCCTCTTCTATGAGAAAAATAAGCCTTTTCCTACATCAGATGACTTCCCTCATTTGAGTTGTCCATGCATTCTCTGAACTCTTCATCCTTGTCAATTGTATTACTTCTGGAGAGAGAACCAACAGCAGGTCATCCATTCTCTTACATGGTGTGTATCTTCAGCTGAATAGCAAAGAGGATGGCTTTACAGGCATAAAGCCAGGAGTTGTCATAGATGTTAGTGAAGTTCCAGTTTGGCCTGGGGAATCTTTCTACTGTGGCTCCGTGCTCTGCTCACACCCTTTTTGTACAGTATTTGCATGAGAAGGAAAGAGCCCAGCTTGGCTGGTAGAGGCAGGCCTGGGAATTTGTGGAGAAACTCTCCAGTGCTTATATATGGGACATTATATATGGAAATCATGATGTTATTGTAGCTTATAAGAAACACTTAGATTAGGGTGACACCCACATGCTCTGTTCTACATTTATATATGCAAATAAGTGACAAAGCACTTGCAGTTTGCAACTGGGAAACATTTTTTTTTCTTTAATCTGAGTCCTCATTTAGTTCCTGCAATGATCTAGCTGTGGCAAGGGTTCAGACTGTGGTATTTGAAAACAGTTTCAAGTGCCTTCGATGTTTTTTAGCAATACTGACATGCCTGCACAGGCAAACATAGTCTGGACTCTCTTTATACCAGCAAAAAAGTGCAGCTGCCAGTTTATCATGTGTATGGTTCTGGGATTGAAACAACCCATAGCCCTTGGGATACCTTACATTGTGTTTGTGTGGGGCTTTTTTCAGCACAGAAACTTAGAACCCCAGCAGATACTGTTGTGCTGGCAAAAGCTTCATGTGTCAGCCTGTATTTTCTTTAAAAATTCTTAGAATTCAAAAAGCAGTCATCCTGCCTTTTCCCTTGCTTTTCCCTGCTAATGCTTTGCAGAACGTTTGGTGATAGATTGGTTTGTCTAGGTGTTTGTTACACACTGACATGCAATAGTGTATGCAGGGTTAGTGCTATGAGTTTCAGAGAGACTGAGACATCCTCCTTCAGCTTTCTCCTGAGCCCTAGGAATTCATTTCACATCTCATTCATTAGACAAACTAGCTGATCTGAAAACAGCATGCAAAACACTCCAGATTACTCTGATGCAAAGCTTTAGTAGCCTGTTCCCCCGAGGAGTGCCAATAACTCAACCTTTAAACCTCAAAGAAAACCTGATTTTGAGGGTCCAATTTAGGGTGGCTTGAAAATGAATGTCGGGTAGTGTTTGTGAGGAACTGTAAGCTAAAGACAACATGCATTTTGTTAGTTTAAAATGGCAGGCCTGCCCCCTCACCTGTAATCTCTGAAGATTACCGGCTCCTACTACACTCACAACACTGACAATGTGCTGTTCATAGCGTACTGGCCTGGGGCAGATTCATAACAACTCACATTTCTGCTCAAGCTATATAATTTCATTGCTTTGACACAAGAAGTATTTATAATAGCAAAGGATGACATTTTGCCCTATCTCAAATGAGTGACAATTCTCGCTTTCTCTCTCTGTTGGGCCTGTTGCTATCAATTCTAATGTGATTTTCAGTCTCGCATATATCTATTTGCAAAGTTAAATGAGATATTTCCTTGTATGGATGCAGGGGACTGAGGAGGAGGTTTACTAAGGTGGTGCTCAGCATAAACACCCTGAATTCAGATAGTTATACAAAATGTGAGGTGCTGTCAATCTACAAAGTCGACCGGAAATTTTTTTGATAACATATTTTCCTAGTTCGTCTCTGGAACTTCACTCAGGAATTAAATAGGAAATTCCTAGTTTCTGAAGTAAGTGGAGACGTTCTTTAAAGTGTACCTGGCATCCTGCTGACGTAGGTCAGAGCACCCGAACTAGCAATTTTGGCTTCAAGATTACCACTTCAGTTTGAGTGATACTGCATCTGAAAAGATTTGTACATGGGGAAATGTACTGGAAACATATCAAAATACAAAGAGTTCAAAGACCTAAGTGACTGAGAAACTAAACAATTCCTCTGCTAATGTCTTCTAATGACTTAATTAGCTTATCTATTTTAAAATAGGCGTTTTAGTTCTAGTCTGAATTAACTGAATTACTAATATCTATCTGTTGTATTTCACTATGGATTTTTTCCTACTGTTATTACCACTAGATCTTTTTTCCTGTAGATGCTAGCTTGGTATGCATGCTTCAACCTCATACCTGTTTGTAGCGTAGACAAACACTGTTTCCTGTCTGAAGAAGTACCAATCTCAGTAAGCAAACCCAGTAAAAGGCAGGTGGGGATCCAGGTGCAGAGAGGTTAGTGACAGTACAAATATATCTGAAAAAGCCTGGAGCCAAACCAAGCTCCATGTTCTCACCCTGAGAGCTCTAGGCATTGCTTTTACCCAAGTCATTTTGATCTGTTCCTAACATAGCAGTCTTTTACAGATGAGATTATGCTCTGTGAAACCCTGCACAGTAAAAGACTTCTTTCAGTACCCATAACAACATAGATTTAGGAAAATGCCAGCAGTAATAGATTTTATTCTACATTCTCTAAATGGGCCAAACTCTCCCATTGATTTTAATAGCTCTTTTGCCTGAGTAATTGTTATGTGAGCAGGTCATGATTGAAATGGCCTAATCCCCATTTACAGGAAATGTGTATGAAATAGAGTAGAAATAGCTAGAGAATGCGGCCAAGCAATCATTGTGTTTGTGGTAAAAAGGGTTTGAGCGTGGTGGAAACTGGGTGAACTGGTTACCCAGGGTATGGAGAAGGCTGAGGTACTCAATGACTTCTTTGCCTCAGTCTTCACTGGCAAATGCTTGAGCCACACTGCCCAGGTCACAGAAGGCAGGGACTGGGAGAATGCAGAACCACCCACTGTAGGAGAGGATCAGGTTTGAGAATATCTAAGGAACCTGAAGGTGCACAAGTCCATGGGACCTGATGAGTTGCATCCGCGGGTCTTGAGGGAACTGGTGGATGAAGTGGCCAGGCCACTCGCCATCATATTTGAGAAGTCCTGGCAGTCTGGCGAAGTTCCCACTGACTGGAGACAGGGGGAACATAACCCCCGTTTGTAAGAAGGGTAAAAAGGAAGACCCAGGGAACTACAGGCCGGTCAGTCTCACCTCCATGCCTGGCAAGATCATGGAGCAGACCTTCCTGGAGACTATGCTCAGGCACATGGAAAACAAGGAGGTGATTGGTGACAGCCAGCACTGCTTCACTAGGGGCAAATCGTGCCTGACAAACTTGGTGGCCTTCTGTGATGGGGTTACAGCGTCAGTGGATAAGGGAAGGGCAGCTGACATCATCTACCTGGACTTGTGCAAGGCATTGAACACTGTCCTGCATGACATCCTTGTCTCTAAATTGGAGAGACATGGATTCGATGGATGGACCACGCGGTGGATAAGGAATTGGCTGGATGGCCGCGCTCAAAGAGTTGTGGTCAACGGCTCAATGTCCAAGTGGAGAACAGTGACGAGTGGCGTCCCTCAGGGGTCAGTACTGGGACCGGCACTGTTCAACATCTTTGTCGGCGACATGGACTGTGGGATCGAGTGCACCCTCAGCAAGTTTGCTGACAATACCAAGCTGTGTGGTGTGGTCGACATGCTGGATGGAAGGAATGCCATCCAGAGGGACTTTGACAGGCTGGAGAGGTGGGCCCGAGCGAACCTCATGAGGTTCAACAAGGCCAAGTGCAAGGTCCTGCACGTGGGTCGGCGCAATCCCAAGCACGACTATTGGCTGGGCAAGGAATGGATTGAAAGCAGCCCCGAGGAGAAGGACTTGGGGGTATTGATTGATGAGAAGCTCAACATGAGCCGGCAGCGTGCGCTTGCAGCCCAGAAAGCCAACCGTGTCCTGGGCCGCATGAAAAGAGGCGTGACCAGCAGGTCGAGGGAGGTGATCCTGCCCCTCTACTCGGCTCTTGTGAGACCCCTCCTGGAGTACTGCGTCCAGCTCTGGGGGCCCCAGTACAGGAGAGACATGGAGCTATTGGAGCGAGTCCAGAGGAGGCCACGAAGCTGACTGGAGGGATGGAGCACCTCTCCTGTGAGGACAGGCTGAGAGAGTTGGGGCTGTTCAGCCTGGAGAAAAGGTGGCTCCAGGGAGATCTAATTGCAGCTGACCAGTATCTGAAGGGGCCTCCAGGAAAGCTGGTGAGGGACTGTTTATCAGGGAGTGTAGTGACAGGACAAGGGGGAATGGGTTTAAGCTGAAGGAAGGTCGATTTAGATTAGATGTTAGAAAGAAATTCTTCACTGTGAGGGTGGTGAGGCACTGGAACAGGTTGCCCAGAGAGGTTGTGGTTACCCCCTCCCTGGAAGTGTTCAAGACCAGGTTGGATGGAGCTTTGGGGAATGTGGTCTAGTGGAGGGTGTCCCTGCCCATGGCAGGGGGGTTGGAACTAGATGATCTCTGAGGTCCCTTCCAACCCAAACCATTCTATGATTCTATGAAAGCAATTTTAGCTTTAAAAGTAAAGCTACCACACTGAATTCCTTACCTCTCCTTTTAATTTCCTTCCACCATTGCCTCCACTGCTTTTTACAGGCTTTTTCCTCATTTTCTTGTCAGGTTCTTCCAGGGACTTGGAAGTTGAATGGTGATTCTGCCTACTGCTCTGTCCAGCTCAGGTTATTATTCTGAGCTGGTCAAAAGTAGTTACAGAAATTTCTATATGCACTAAGCAATTTCCTCTTCTAATTAAAAAAATACCCCAAAACCCAAACTAGCCAAGAATCTCAGGTCCCCTTAGTGTCACTCAAAGCCCTTGACTTCGCCAACAAACTTGAAAGAAAGAGATTTAAAAAGTATGGTAAGTGACTTTTTACCCTTTTGGTCCCACAAGTTAATCAAATCCTCCTAAGATTCTTGAGGCTTGTTTTTTTTTAGGGGGGTGTTTGAACCAATTTTCATAGATAAAACAGTCTAAAGTTCTTGACCAAAGTGATGGATAATATTAGCAGACGTCTGTAGTATTCACAAGTAGCCTCATCCTGTACTTGCAAGAACTAGACATACTGGTAAAAATGTCTCCCTGGTTCTGTGATACAAGATGGCACTTCTATCAAACAAGGAAGCACTTAGCCAACTGAAGATAATCTGCAGCTGAAGGGTTTTTTTTTTCCCCTGAAATTCTTGCTGCAGAAAAAAGTACATTAAGATAAATATTCCAGTGTCAGATGCACACAAGGAGGTCTCTGTTAAACAATGTCATTAGATTTAAAAAAAATAAAACCACATGCTGCAATCTGCCCACTGTTACTCCAGTGTAAGCCTGGTATCCTTCACATGGTTGTACAGAGAACCATTCCAGCTTTTTACCAAGGCACATAACAGGAGAGTTTGCCTCCTGATTTCCTACTTAGAAAGGATTTTTTTAATGCCTATATATTTATTACAAGAAACTTCTTTTGTGGGCACAAAGAGAGCTCACTTATTCCTTTGAAAACTATGATTTGAAGTTAGGGCAATCAAATTTCAAGCTACTGATTTGCATGAGTCCAGGTATGACATAGATACTTTGGTGTGTGACCTGTGTATGAACTTGAAGGAAAGAAAGGGAGGAGGGGGAGAAATGCATGTGCAAGAGAGATGGTTAAAGGAGGAGATGATCATGTAAATGGAGTAACCTTGCTTGATCATCAAGAGAGAACAAATTCTCTAAGGGCCAAAGGATTACCGTGTCTACAAAGGTCCAATAAAGGGGAGGCTGAGCTACTCATAGTGTCATCATAGCTGTAATTCTCAAGCCATAATAAAACCCTGGTATGTTATTAATTCAGCTGTTCTGGTTGCTGTAGAGATGGTATTCGAGTACTGCCATTAATTCATCTTTTTACCTACTAATATATTATTTTCTACAGGGATTCATTGTTTTAACCCTCAAAGTGAATTAGCCTGTGGCATATTTCAAAGGTTTCCGCCCAATTAAGTCAGTCCAAGGACATCCACATTGCATCAGAGTCACTAGTGTTACATTAGCAAAGATAAAAACCCCAGTCAAGAGGGTAGGATATCTTTAATGGGACTTTATCACTGAGACTTGAAGTTATATATATGCGAAGCAAAATGTGCTTGGCTGTTCCCACAGAGATCATGCACTCTAAAATTGCCTAAAAATGTACAATCACTAACAGCAGTATTTGTCACACTCATTGCTCATTAGTCTAGACCAGAAAATTACTTCTGAATAAATGCTGATTTGCCACAGAAAATATATAAAGCAGTAACGTGTAACTAAAAATGATCATCAAACTCCAGCATTGCTGGGATTTGTTTTTTGCACTTGTGGGTGATGAAGGGTTTTTAGCTAAAAAGAAAATGAGCATGCATAGGGCTGATAGAGAGAATGGGAAAAACCAAAGTGGAATGAACATGATATGAGAACTAGCTGAGCAGGACCTAAGCAGCTTTGGTGGATCTGAGCTTGTCTGGGGTCTCAGCACCATGTTCGTCAGAATATAGCACCTATATTGTTCATGCTTTTGCATTATCTACCATATGCAGGCTTCCTGCTACTCTGGATTATGGAGAACTGTCTGTGTACAGCCTTACCGCTTAATTTTTCTGTTCCCTGAACAGCAGCCTGGAGAACATTGCAGATAGAAATAGCCATCCCAGATCAAACCCTCTTCTGCCCTGTACTCTGGGTGGAGTAAGGACAACTGTGTGTTTAATTTTTGTTTATTATTACTTGCGGAAACTGGGGTGAGAGTAGATGTGAACTTTGTATAACTACACTATTTGAATGTCTGTCCCTAAATTCTTAGTACACCTGTCTTTGTCTTCTACAGTTCAAGTACTTACCACTAGTGGTGGTTTATGCAGAATATCACCTATTCTTATTGGCACAGTTTGTTCTAGAAATTAAGGAGAAACATTCCAGAATATAATTTATTTTCATAGTATTAGTACCTGGTTTTATGACACTGCCATTTACAAGGATCTGACACTGCTCAGATGCAGAATTCACTGGTATCAGAAAACAACAATGCAGAGCATAAAGAGAGGACAGATTTTTACTAGGTATTATTCATCTACAGGGAAGGCATTTAAAACACAAATAGACAACATGTAGCACATGTACTATTAAGCTTTTACGGGGCATTATTCCACTCAAGGGATGCTTGTGGTGTGAAAAGAGAGAAGAACAACGCAGGGCACAGAGAGCAAGACAGATCTTTATAGGGAATTATCCCACACCAGGGAGGCTGCTATTGTGAACGGAGGAAAGAAAAACAAGGCAGGAGATAAAGATGAGAGATTTTACTGGCTTTAACATTTGCCTCTGTGTGATCTAAAGCAAAACTGGTAGCACTGGATGAAGAATGCACACTGAAAAGCTCATCCTAAGATCTCATTCTATTCTCCTGTTTGCTAATTGTGAAGGTCGAACTTGGCAATTTTTTTCACCTACAGAAGCTGTTTCGTGGATATTTTTTGTCTCAGTCTGTAGGATAAAATGGCCAGTGAGGCACTAGAGAATGTACTGAGAACAGTTCTTTTCAGAACTGAGGTTTTCAAATGCTGTGAAATACAGCTGTACAAAAAATAAAGACCAGTGGGATTTTGCTGAAAAAGGGAGTTCGAGGAGAACAAAAATAGTTACTGAGTTAGGGTCAAAATAGGCAAATCATTTCAGACAAAAGAAAGTACAATTTCAAAATGCCACTTTTGTTGAGAATTTAGATGTAAATAAGAAAGTGTATCCTCTTAAATGTCTTAAAATAAAAAAAATTATTTTCAGCTTGACACAAAATATTTTGATCTTAAACAGATTATTTTTTTGTCGTTGAGAACCTTGTAAGCTAGAATTTTAATTTTGAGTCATTCTGAATTTTTTTTTTTAAATTTACTTGTTCAGACACCAATTACAATTATTTGAATACTGACACTAGGAAAATGGAGTATGATCCTACAGTTTGTCACAGAAGCATCTTATGTTGCTCTTCCTTCAGTATTTGAGAAGCAGGAATCCTTCCTATGGCTGCACATTTATAAAGTTTCCATGCATTCCCTGCTGTCTAATAAGGAGATACCATGATGTAGTGCTTCTCAGAATCAGATCTCATGACATCCTTCTTTTCTCAACTTGACTGAAATCTGCAGGAGATGCTCTTTTGAGATATCTTTCTGCTATAACAAATTTAGTTGCAATGAGATGACTGTCATAAAAGCTGTAACAGAGAAACAGAGCAGATGCAGCGTGTTCTTACAGTCCTTTCTGCCAGAGCAAACCAGTTAAAGGCTGATCACTGAGTCAGCTTCACTGGGTAGCATTCCCTATACGCAGCTCTCCAGCGGCCCATCACACAGCCTGCAGGGAGATGCAGGAGCCCTGTCAGAAAAGAGGCTGTCTGCCGGTGGGGATGTAGACCTGGCAAATGGGGTCACTGATCCACTGCCACAAAACCCAGAGTGACAAATAGCTTGCCCTGCATTCCTAATAGCTGCTGCATCCTCTTTTATGCATATAGAGCTGTATCTCTCTTAGCTGTAAAACAGGACTATTCACTTGCTATATGCCATGCTGCATGCTACAAGTACAGCTGTAATATTGATTATAAGATGCTCAGTTATTATAGGAAAGAAGGTGATATAAACTGCTTTATACAATATAATAGACATTTTGAATGGTTTGATAGGCTTTCCAGGTCATTCTGTAGTATTTAATAGGTTACAATGTCCTTGTGAGTCTACAACTGAAAAACCCCAAGAAAACAACAGGAGCATACCCAAACAATCCAACCACATAAAAACCAGAGCTCAGTTTTTCCTATTAAATTCTATGGTCTAACAAATAACTGGTTTGGCGCAATGTCATGACTGATAAACTCTAGGAATCTTTTCTAAAGAAAGGGCGATTGAGGAAACAACGGTTTTCTGAAAAAGAGGAGGAAAAAAATCAAGTATGTAAAAATCACAAGGGTAGGAAGAGTTGACAATTAAAGATGAAACAAAGGGAGGAGATACAGGAGGTGACTTTTTCAAAGTTGGACAAAGTCCTTAATAGTTAAGAGAATAGTAGCAGCAGGATAAATAAATACTTAGGAGGGTGTAAATGAGAAGGAAACCCGGAATGTGGAAAATATCCAGTGGGTGGGGAAAGAACAATTGTTATGATTCATGCACTTTGGCTGGCACAAACTCATCAGCATGCAGTTGCTAGTTTCTAAGACTCCTGTGATTTGGTAACTTGTTTGTTTTTTCTTGGGTTTCGGGGGAAAAAGCCTCCAACTACCACAACTGCACCTTGAACAATGTGGCTAATCAAAGAGAACTGGAATATACTATATATAGAAATGAGTCAGGAACTATATTTCAGTATTCATTTTTATCAACATAGCATCCCTTTGCCCAAGTGTTTATATGCTGCTGATCAAGAATGTTTCTGTTCAGGGCATGTTAATGTACATACATATCATTTGTTCTGCTCTAAATGGATCTTGTTTGCCTTTAAGTAATTTTTTTTTCTTCCTTGTGATCCATGCATGGATTCCAGGAAAAAGACATATAATCTCTCTTCCCTCACACAGACCAGTACAACTTCCTAAAGCAGGCTAGTCCTGAGAGTTCATCAACCAATAGAATATGCCATTGTCCTAGCTAATAAAATTAGGGGAAACAAGGACACTTGTAAGTGGTACAATTTAAGTTTTGTCAGGATTCTTCTGGGGTCAAAGTCCAAGGGACTGCTACTGACAAAGAGAAGCCTTCCTTAGCCATGCCTGGCACTGCTCAGGTCCTGGGTGAGGACAATTAGAGCATTCCCACCTGACTTGGAGCTGCTACAGGGCAGACCCTGCCTCGAACACTGGTAAATCCAAACTGCTGAGTGCTTTAGCTTGAGTTCTGGAATGATACAAAATGAATTGATTGCAGAGGTTTCTCTTAACTGTCCTGTTACTTGCAAGTTTTAAAGTGAATTTACTCTTTTGAGTAGACATGTTGTCTGCAGTGGGACTACTCACAAAAGCATCTGCATTAATACTCTTGTGGTCATGCTCTGTCAATGACATTTGCCCATGAGAATGCAGAGGTATCTGACAGTGCTGTTTGACTTCATCCATGTGCTTTCTTTCACCTCCAGACAGAGTGAGAGGCTGTCAGCAACCTCTGGGGGCAGCTGGAGGCAAACACTGGAAAAGTTGTAGTGGTGAAAGCCCCTACAGTTTTCTTGTGCTGTTGCACAAAGGCACTTTATGCTGGAGGTGTGTTTTGCTAGTGACAGTGAAATACGTACAAAAGCTTTTGCCACTACATGGTCATATCTTCTGTTGGTGCATAATTTGTTCATTCAGCGACTGGCGTTACTGCTGTCCTTAAATCCACACCGTTTGTACCTAACGTAGCTAGATTAAGACTCAATCATATTAGGCATGGCCCTAAAAAGTCTGAAAGTCATGGCCTGAACAACCTTATTTTAGCAAGAATGATTCTTCATGGTTGTGAAAAAAATATTTCTGACTCACGTCACAATGTGACTGAAGGATACCCGATGTCCAGCAACATCTTTCTAGGTCTGCAACTGGCACAAACTGAGTTTTGGTTGTGTGAACCGTTCACTGTAACAGGCGATAAACTCTCTAAAGTGTTGTAAATTGTGGGTCTGCTGTGTCCTCTTTCTTTGGTGAAGCAGATACAAGTAGTCTTTCACTCAAGATAATTTCATTCCTTCCTTGAGAGGCAGAGGGTGGAAGCTGCCCAGCCTCTCTCCCCTATTTTGACTTGCCCAGAAGAAAGTGTTACTGTGTACCTTGAGAAGCAGCGATTGTGAGCTGTGTGACTGACCAGTACACCCCTGAAGTGGAAGAAAACTCAGAGGAGATGGGCCAGGGCCATGTGCTGGGAATAATGCAGGATATGACTGACCACAGCTGTTGCAATGAGCTGACTATCTCAGCACAAAGGGATCCAGAGGGTGGCCTTTGTTTTAGATAAACTCCCTGAGCCCATTAAAAGAGTGTGAATGGCTCCCCGAGTTAGCCAGACCAGCATGGGGGGAGTGAATATGTTGCTTAGTCCAACATATAGTATAAAAATGGAAGAGAGCAATGTGTTTGAGCTGGCTTCAACCCATGTTTTCATTCCTGGCAATTGAGGATGCTCAGCATTGTGATGATAAGCATATTCTAGAGACTGGTAATGGGAATTGCATTAGGATTGTGATCAAACTGTGTATTGCAATTGCCATATATTTTGCTAAGCATAACTTATGTTTGCATGGTGTTATTCAATGTATTTTTTTTTATCACTCTGCCAAATGGGAAATCCTCTGTAACATCAGCTATCTTTAATTAAGGAAATTCGATATTGAACATTACGCCCTCCAAGTATGGAATATCTAAAAGAACCTGGCCAAAGCATATTGGACTCTGGTACCACCAGAGATATGGGATGTGGAAGAGACCTTCAGACTCTGCTACACCGTGCCTGTTAAATTATACTGCCTAACAGGTGTTATCTGCATCCAGATTAGATTGAGCTGTGTGATTTTGTGTGTGTGGTTTTATTTAGCAAACTTAGGATTTTGGCTTCCGGCTTTCACACTGGTGGTGGGAGAGAGAGGAAAGAACTCATTTTAATTTTTGAATAATCTAGTTAAATGTTTCAGTTTGCAGCTTACTGGGTACTTGCATGTTCTCTTACTAGTGATTACAATCATTTTTCTACTCTGATAGGCATGCATTTTTTTGCATTGTTTTATTTTCCAGATTCCAAATCCCACCCCCCCACCCCCAATTTCTTCTTACTGCTAGCCTCACAAGTAAATCTCCCTAAGTAGCAAATAGGTACCTGAAAGTAACCTGTGTGCAAGGAAGAATAGGACTAGGCTGTGTGCACCCTTCCCTCACTCATTTCCCTGGGATTCAGTGGAGAGGGGGTCTGCATCTCTTTATAGCATTAGTTCTCAGTACATCTGTTCAAGTGGAAGATCTGTGAGCTAAAAGCAGGAGGCCATCTAATATTTCTTTTCACTTCCAGATTTTCTGTGCTTACAAATATCAGTTACAAGGTTTGTGTAAATTACAAGGATGATGAACTTGGAGTAGCTACAGTATGTTTAAAACGTCTGTACAAGGATAATAAGGAGATTGTGAAAATCTGCTCTAGGAAGTCTCAGAGACATTTCCAGATAATTAATGCAATGTGTGGAAACTTGAAATAAGCACTTTTTTTTTTAATAAACTAGTAATTTAGGAGTGCATTACAGGAGCACATTAAATTAACCATTATTAGATGAGGAAATGTTAAGATTATTAAGATAATAAAAACCAATTACTGTAGGTTTTTTGTGTATAACATGAGTCTCATATAGAAAACCTATTATACAGGAGGAACTACAAATATTTGGGGGATATTTCAGGTAGAAGCCAAGGCTTAAGGGTCTTGAGGTTTTTTTGCAGTAGGAAAAGAGTGCTTTATGAATAATGTCCTATTTGAAACACAGTTATGTGATGCTAGGATTGAAAAAGCGGTTACACCAAGAGGATTTCAGGTAGTGTGTAAGAAGGTTGTAAATTAGTCTTATATCCTTTGGGACTAAGTTGTGGCAGCTTGAAGAAGAATATAAATTTGTTTATTTGTTCACATAATGATGGAAACAACTTGTCTGTTTGCCCATGTTAGAAATGTTTGGATATCGTTCCTGGAAGGTGAATGCATCTAATTTTCTTCTGGTTAAGCAATAAATTAGAACTATTTCCATTGACATTAAAAGGTTGACATCACTGTAAGAACACTGGAAAGGAGATCAGAATCACTCCCAGTCAGTATCTCAAAAAGAATAACATGATTCTGTGAAACTATTTACAGTAGGTGGTGGAAGATGTCTTTAATATCAAGGCAATGCATTTTCATAGCTGTACCAAGCTTCTCAGCTTGTATTCTCACATTGTTTTCATTTTGTTCCTGTGGCTGTGACAAATGATTAGAAGTTTATCACTACTTCAGGCAGAAATTATACAAGGTCAATAATTTCCCCATTATAATTTTATGACATCAGACACCCTTATAATCCTTGCATCACATTCATTTAGCTGTTTCCTGGGCTGTTATCGGAGTCACTGCTATTGATTCTTGTTGGTTAGTTTGTTGCTGTGTCCAAATCCATTTTTTCAGATTAGCCTCAAGCTGGAGCCAATTAAGGAGGCCTTCATGAAAAGTGTGTTTCCCATCTGGTAGTTTATTCAAATGATCTCTCTTCATTTACTAATTCCAAATGCCAGTTCTTCATAGGACAAACTCTTGTCCTTCAGAATGACTTCCATCCCACAAAACATAACTGTCAACCTAACTTTTGGTTGATTCTTCCATGCAATAGATGTCTTGGAGATGCTATATCTAGCAAACATGGTATGGCCTTCACTCACCTCTTACTTCAGGAAGAAGTAGTAGTGTTTGTTTTGATGTGACCTATGGGCTTAAATAAAACTTCAGCTTTGCATGAAAATGCATAATTGCCTATCTATGTTTGTATGTATCAGGTTACCTGCCTGTTGTTGAGTCAGAGGCATTGCTATAGCATGTCTCACTGAACTATTGTTGGAAATGATCATATTTTTTGAATGAGAAAAGTAAATTCCCAGTCCCCATAAGTGTCTATCTGCTGTTTTCTATCTTCCCTGGTTAGAGTTATCATTCTGAAATACTTTAGAAAGACTATAAGCAATATCTGTTGGTTTGGTCTTTTTTAAACTTCCACAGGTGGTGTTTATGTCAGGGCCCTGAGTGAACCAATAAGCCTTAATTGTCCTGACCAGCCTCACCTGAGACCTCCACCCCTCACTTCTGCATCCAGGAGCCTTATTTAAGCTCAGACCTGGGTCTTCAGTCCTGGTCTGAGCTGGAGAAGCAGAGTGGTGACAGCAGCAGTTCAGCTATCATCAGATGTAAGTAAGGTAACAGATCTGGTCTGTGGTCCATGTGGGAAGTCTAAAGAGCAGCAGCTCAGGTGCAGGAATGGGAACAGGTACACCTATGACATACTTAGGCCAGAACTGTGGGCCTGAGTTTGAATTATATTCCTGGATGTATGTGGAATGGGGATGGGCTGTGGGTGGCCCTGGGTGAGGCTGGCCGGGGCAGGTAGGATCTATTAGTGCACTCGGGGCCCTGACTGTATGTAGTTAAAATACATGTTCATGTGAGTTTCTGTGGGGCTTTATATACTAAAGGGGCATCTCTCTCTGCTCTAAAGGCAATCTGAGCAGGTGTGTTTCTGAGTTCCAGTTTTTGTGGTGTCCAGTTTTGGTTTTTTACTTTTTGCCAGATCATTTCCAAAAATGAATGTGACAATTCAGGAAAAACCTGTGAGTTTCACCTGTGAGTTTTATCTGGGAGAAAATGATTCAGTACAAAACAATTAATCAACTTTTTTTTATTTAAAAATTGGACCAAATTCTCTGAATGGACTAATCTTACGTCCACTTTTGAGTAAACTGGGTCTGAACTTCATGCTTGTAACAAAACCTGAAATGAGGCCAAGGCTCTCAGCATTTGGTTTCATTGCCGACATCTTGCAGTACACCATTACATATCTGTGTATAGAATATCTATAGTAGTCATTAACGTGGGCTCATTACAGCCTGCCATCTGTAGTGGTGACAAAATGAGCTACATTATTGCCTCAAAATGCTGTGATCTTGAAACGATTTTGCCCTGCATCTTCCTCAAAGCATGTGCAAAGCAGTCAGTGAAATTACAATGAATTTTTCCTTCTTTGCATTTTCTGTTCTGTTCTTTTCACTCATTCCAAAACTTGCTGTAGTTTTAAATTCCCCTCCGGGTAAATATAAGATGTGCTGATCCCTGTCTTCTCATAATTTTATTTGGAGTTTGTCTTATTCTTTACTTTTTGGTTTTTTTCGGCTGTGGGTGACAGATTTTATTGCCATCCTTTTTATAGTCATGCTAAATGTTGCTCAGACTTTGCGTGAAGGGTGTACTATGTGCCTTTGGGTCAATACCACTCGCAAGAGAAAATACGTTGTAAGCCCCTGTTCAGTCACAAAACAATGCGTTAGTTCAGAAAGGGAGAAGACACGAAAGAAAGCTAGGATAAGGATAGAGACAGTTTCTGGGCATAAACAGGTAACCTGATCTTGTAAGATTATGGAAGATTAGTGTTCTATCAAGGAGCAGAGAATTCCTTTTGGGAGAATAAAACCAATGGATTAAGCACAGAGGTACCTGTCTGTGGTTGTGCATGGCAACAGTGTTAAGGTTCTGCTTAACAGGGGAATTATACAAACAGACAGCTTACACTTTCTTAAGTCTTCCATATTTGGCAGCATTGCAAGCCTCAACAAAATCCTGGATACCTCAGAGATGTTTACGTCCCCATTGGTCTGGAGGAGTGCTTCACTCTGTCATAGTTTTATAGAGGAACAGTTTTAAATGCAAAATTTTTCCAAGCATTGTTCAGAAATTATGAGAAAAGGAAATTCCAGAAAACTTCACCAGACCTATTAGTGTCCCAACCTCTCTCTCTTTCTACCTTCCTTCTTTCTGGGGTAAAAAGAATCCTAAATTTCTTGTTCAGTTCTAGACTTACCTTTTTTATTATTATTATTTTTAATTTTTTAGGAGTCATATGCTCATTTTTGTCCTCTTCCCACTGCTGTACTTTCCTGTTTGCCTTTTCTCCAAGAAGATGCTTCTCAGTCCTGGCAGCACTGCTGCTTTTCCTGAAAACTGCTCTGTACTTTGCCACCTCACTGCAATATCTGTCTTACAGCTGACCCCTAGCTATAAGTTCAATATCCAAATTTTTTGATGGTGCTGTGATAAATTGTAAAAAAGGTAAATTCACTTTGCTTCAGGTACACCAGAAGAGGTTAAGCTTTGTATTGCCACAGTCAGAAACTGGTACACTCGAATATCTATGCTAATGCATATCCCCATGGAAAAGTATCGTGTTATTAACAGCATAAGTGGCCCTATTTACTACTGCTGCTACTTTTTTTTTTTAATACTTTTTAGATTGGTTTTCAAAACTTTATCTCAACAAAAAGTGAAAACGAAGTGTAAGTTGTCCTTTGGCTATGATCTGGATACTGTAAACTCACGTGCTTCTGAGAAAAGTATTCAAGTTCTAAGATGTCTTATTTAAAAAAAAAAAAAAAAAAAGTTGAGTACTGTGGTGTCCCTCATGGCTGTGCTTAGCATGCAATAATAAAGCACTGGGAACTGAATCAACATATGCATTGAATCTATGGTTGCACTGCTTCCTGTGTACCTATTCTGCAATTCCTGGATAACCTTATTGCCATGCAAACCCAACACAGATACATGTGATTGGAAGATGTATTGGCAAAGGAGACAAAGTCACTATGTAGAATAGTTAGAAGGTACTTACTTTTGATTACAATTGGATCATATTCTACTTTAACAACCTAGGCTTCGCTGCAGAGGCTGTCAAGATCTGGATGAAGTGGATGCATCCTTACCACAATGACCTTGACTTGATAAGGTTGACTTTTATTCATTATTATTTATGTGAGAAATAACTGAGGCTTTAGGAATGCTTCTAGTAGTTAGTTCTGAAGACAACTGGAGTTACCTTCCTTGGAATGCTTGCTTTTGTCTGTTAATCACAAGCAATTTTTTTTCAGAAGACGAAAGAAATTAAAAGGGATGTGAAAAGCTAACTCAGAACTAATTTTGAGCCTTTTAAGTAAAGCTTACAGAGGGATTTATTTTAAAAATCTTACACACACACACACCCCGCCCTTCTTCTGGCAGGATTATAATGACAACTGGAATGTATTCATCAGTATAGTTAGTGAGGGATGGTGGCAAAGGTGAAGGTATGGCTTGTGTGTGTGGGAAAGCACTGCAATCTTGTAGGTATGGTGGGAGATGAGACAACTTTCTGAACTCCAAAACAAGCTAAATGTGGATCTTCCATCTGACACTGGTTCTTTGTGCTTCTAACAGAAGAGTAGTAACCAGATCTACTGACTTTTACTGTTGTCTGGATAATCATTGTTGATTAACCATATGCTTTTAAAATTTGTGGGTTTTGACTGTACTGGAATGTCATTAAACCTGTCTCATTGTCTTGAATCTGGAGACAGCTAATGGTTGAATTGTTATGGGGGGATGTAATAGCTTTCAAGACAAATACATGCAACTGTGCTGTCAATCTGTCCATCTTTTAGTTCTCAGTAGCTTTGGAACTCACTGGACATCTTCAGCCAAATTTGATAGAGGGATATTAGTTTCAAAGGTGTTATGCAGTGCGTATTGGTGGCTCAGAAGAGGTTAGAGTGTATATCCTCCCTCCCCCCCTGCCCAAAGCAGAATGATTATAACTTGGCATCTTAGCCATTCCAGAAAGCAGCAGCCAGCTGGACAGATATCAACATGCAATTTAAGTTTGACAGCTGCGACTACTATTCACTCTGGTTTAAAAAGTTCTCTGGGAACTAAAAGCGAAGGCAAGAGTGATATGGAAAGGGTGTGGAGGAGAGGAAGAGCTGTCAAAGGATGGAGGACACAAATGGGTAGGAAACTTGTTTTACTTAGTTATGGTACCCACAGGACAATTTGCTTAGCTCTGTAACTTTCATTTGTTAAAAAAATGTGAAAAATTGCCTAGGGAATTATTATAGCCTGGAAAGGGTCTGGTGTGATATAAGAAGAAAGTAGTGCATTGCAAATGTCCATACTGGATAGTAACATCTTTAACAGCAAAGGCAGAGTTTGAATAGAATAAATCACAGTAAAACCTGAAAGGAAGGATTAAATAGAGGATTACAGGATATAATTGAGATGAAACCAACGTTCCCTCCTAAATTGGATAGTACAAGTGTGAAAACTGCTTATGGAGCTATTGATATGGGTGCTTAGCCTGCTACAAATGCCAAGTGTACAACAGAACACTTTTCAGTACAATGGTGAACAGTCTCAGTTGTGACGGGACCATTACTTTTTTCAAGTTAAGTTGCCATAACTACAGAACACCCAGAAACCCATAAAATTCCTTATAAATCTGTATCGAGGTTGGCAAATCTTATACAAAACCAGGTTCTTGCATATTTGATCCAGTTCTTTGTGAAATGATGAACTGATGGCAAAGATGACAGATGTCTGGAGAGGCTGAAGTGGTATTCATCTCTATTCCCAGGTTTTCTGTGGCTGGGGAAACCTTTAGCTGGTTTGAGGGACGCACATTACAGGAAATTATTGTATTCACGGGCCTGCTGAACTGGTAGGAACATCTCCTTCAGTGACACAGAACCATTTATTCCTCCTGTCCACAAAATAAAGGATTTCTAGACAAGTGCCCAATATGTCACCCTCTATCCATCAAAATTGGAAAAGCAGGAGGGTGATGGGGAGGAAGCAAATAAGTTCCCCTGCTTCTGTGCTGCCTGGTTTTGGAAGAGATAAGAGCCCTGACTTGCAAAGGGGTGACTGAAATCTTGCCCTCTACCAGAGACCTTGTGAATGCTTTGAGCAAGTTGTAGGCTCTTTGTGCCTCCTGTTAGTACAGCAGAGATTATGCTGCTGCTTTACCTCAGGAGTGTGGAGAGGGTAACTGCAATTAACAGTTGTTGGGTGCTCAGCTGTTCTGATAGTAAGAGCCAATTAATAGCCCAGATAACAGCAGCTGAGACTTTCTACTTAGGGAAACTGAGGGGTGAAAGTTAGGAAGCAGCTTTCAGGCTTTTATGGTTTCATAGGAGAATTCTCTTTCTATGATAGCAACAGTAATGTCTTCTGTAAGAAAGGGTAAAGGAATTGGACTGCCATCACAGTTTACAGACTGGATTAACTATCCATTTAGGCATGATCACTGGCACTGCAAATCAAGGACTGGGTGCCCTGGAAAAAGCTATACGGAGAAATAAGGAAAATATCAGTGTAATTTCTTTCTGACTGAAACATTAGAAATTTGGTGCAAAGATAAAGTATATAAAACAGAAAGATAAAGGAAAACTAGAAACATCTTTATTTAAACTGTGATCCTACTGTCATGCTTAAGAGAAATATCTGAACTTGGGTTTTTTTTGCTGGATCTAGCCTTGTGGATATATGAAAGAGTGATGGATGAAGCAACCCACTTGTTGCAATCCTCCAAGCTGACAAGAAGAGAGTAGGGAGTATGGTTCAGACAAAGACTCTAGATGCCAGTTCCGTCATCTGTATTATTAATGTGCTGTGTTTGGTTCCTGTGGAGAGCTTAAACAGCCAGAGACAGGATGTGCATCCAGTGAACACTTCCTATGATACTGGATTCATAAATTTTTTTATAGTCTTGCAAGTTAACTCCCCTCTCCCCTTTATCTGTCTGCTCTTCCAGAGCTGCCCCAAATTTTTTATTTTCCTTGAATTGGCTCTAGCACCAGTCACTGAATATTTTACTTGTATTGAAAGAAGAAGGAGAAAAGCCAGGTTCACAAGGAAAAGGCAGAGGCAAATGTGAATTATCAGAGCTATTGCTGGCTAGAGATTTGTGAATAGTTTGGGAGTTTGTTTTGAAGAAAGGGAAAATGTAGACTTAATGGGAAAGGACTGAGGAGTGAGTCCTCTTAAGTTCTCTTGTTGGTGTTTTATTTTGTAATCTTGTTTCCAATTTTGCAATCCACCTTCAGTATTCGATCTTCTTTTGCTAGGATAAACTTCTAATATTTCCAGCCTTGAACTGATGTTTAAGTCAACTTAATACTTACAAAACCAGGATGCTATCTTGTTTGGAGTAATAACATTGTGGGTGTTGTGACCTTTTGGAAAACTTGAGTGGATCTGAGGCACTGGCCACTTGACAAGCTGCAAGTATAACTCCAAATTGCTATGAAGCCTGGTGTCGGATGCCAAATTCTGGAGAGGCAGGGAAAGATCAGCCCTACTCCAGCCAGGAAAAGCAGCGAAGTGACAACTCTTTTCCTCCCTGGTTTGTCACGCCCCATTAACACTTGTACCTCGCCATCTCACTCAGGAACACAGTCTCTTCTAAGATCCTGTAGCCAGGATTATTTAGTTTGTATATTCCAGAAAACTGATTAGCAGTTGGGTGCACACTTCACTTTTTGAAAATATGGACTAGATGTTAAAGAGGGTAGCTACTTGTGCTGCGTCCCTGCCATATACTGGTCTTTATATGTTTGGATCTCGTATTCTTTTTTTTTTTTTTCCTTTCCCTTCCTGTTGCTGCTCACCTTTGACAATCACTTCCCTCCTTACTAATATTTTTTTCTAGTGTTAATAGGATATGGCAACAGTGGAAAACTTTAGTTCAACCAACAAAATATGGTAGGGGTATAAAAGGTTTTTGAAAAGCCTCTCTTTGATATAACAGTCAGATGTCTTCAAAGAGTACTTTGGTCTTCTAGGCTTATGTTTCAGTATTTCTGTGCCCTTATGTGTGGCTAGGTCATCTCCGTATAAATTCAATCATATAAACTCTGCTTTATGACAAGAGATTGGATCTTTCTAGTTTAATGACAGAGCATCCTGCTTTTTATATATTTTTGGTTAAAGTATTACTGTAGACACAGATCCTTCTCTGGCTGCAGACAAGCTGGATGAAGAGAGCAGTTTCCAGGTGGCTGTCCTAGTCACTCAAAGAATACACTGTCCTCTGCTATCTTGCCACTGAGCTGCTTGTGACATTTTCCCTAACCCTGTTCTAGTCAACATGGACTGGATTAGTGTTAGCAAAGACCTGTTATTAAGCTGTTTATGCTAATCAGATTTACTTTGGCTGAAACAAGCACTCAAAGAAGTAGCTTAGCTGGGAGGTCTCAGAGAGCAGTAGCCAGAGTGTGGAGGGAAGCTGTGATGGGGACATAGGCTGATGGGACTTTTTCTGCTGACACAGCTGAAGTTGAGAAAGAACTTGTAGCCACAGCCCCAAGTTAAAGATACTCAAAGTCTGGTGAGAAACACAGTCTGTGTTTTTATATGGCAGTGAACTCTCTCCCCTCCTAGGTTGGAACATTGTCCTACTTACAGAAGTGCAATGTATTGTTTCAAATTTTTTCTTCCTAGCTTTGGCTCATCTCTTAGGTTTACTCAGCACTTTTAATTAAGGAACAGCTCAAGTGGGTGGGATGCTGTCTTCTCAGCTAGCATGACCCTGGGGAGGTAAGGCTTGTTCTGCAGCCGTTCTCAGAGAGGAACATGGGAGTCATTCTTTATCATCAGCACTAGGCAATGTTTTATAACTGGGGAAATGAGTAATTTATTAAAATGAAATTAAAGAGTGGAAAGAAATAGAGGGTGTTTAGGGTAGAGAGGATATAGTTATCCAAGCTGGAACATAGCCAGGATACTTAGATTAATTTCTGCATTCTTTCACAATATTCCTTTGTATTGGTAATGAGAACAAATGGCCATTAATGTCTAGGTTGTCTCTTTCAGCCTGTACAGGAGGTGAACAAAGAATCCATATTGCACATGGGCTTCAGAGTTTTACTGTATTTGGAACATTTCAGTTCAGCTCTCAAAACAAAGATCTGGCTATTCAAAAGTGTTTGCAGCTCTGATAAAACTATTACTACTAACTGGTAAAAGTTAGTAATGGAGCAGCTCATTAGTCAACACTACCTCTTTCTGTATATTAAATGAAGAATGTTTTTCAAGTAACAGGAAGCACCTAAGAGTATCTAATTATAGAGAGTAGTTGGTAACTATGTCACTTTTATTTTAATAGCACAATCAATTTTATAGATGAAAGTTTGAATTAAAACTTAAGGAAACTGTAGTTTTAGGCAGACAGCCAAAGCTTGAATTACTGTACTTAGTAACTTGAGAAAAAAAAAATTATAGAAGCTTACACATGTCTGTATTTTTTAAAAGGAGCTCTTGATTGCTTTTGTTTTATGTCTCTCTTGAAATATTGACTAGAAATCAGATGAGGAAATAATAATAAACTAGATGGCTTAAACTGAAGTGGCCAACACTGGGAACATATGTGTATGGTCTCAGAATATATGTTAATCAGGACTGTGGCTGGATTTTGGAATGAGGCTATCATGGTTTAACTTGATGGAAACCACTCAGACCTGCTTCATAACAAGAATGGTGTTTAGTTTTTTCTCTCATTTATTCTGAAGCTGTTTACATTTTTCTCTTATTTATTCTGCAGATATACTTTTCCCTAGCTGAAGAGTTCATTTAGACAGGACAGAGTTTTGAAAAGCTATGTGATTCCTCTGTGAAATTGTGAACACAAAACCCCCTTAACTAATAGTGAGGTATAGAACTCAAATCTCATAACTTAGAATTTAGTACATGGTAAAAAAATAGGTCCTTCACTAGTTCTTTGTGGGGGGAATGGTAAAGGTATGTCTGAGGAGTTTTATCTCAAATACTGCTTGAGCTGGTTATGAACCAAAATATTACAGCAACTTTCTATATGCTGAAATCTATCTCTTCTCAAACAGTCTCATAATTCAGAACTAGCTTTTCTAGTTGACCTAAACATATTTTTTTTTGTTGTTGGGGTTTTTTGTTTGTTAGATGAAATTTGTTTTCAAACAAGCTAAATGCCAGGGTACTCTACAAAGATTTCATTTTGGAGAACATTGAACTATCTAAATTGTATTTAAAACAAAACTTGTTGAGGAATAACTCTTATAATGGGTACTGTAGGAAATAGGGTAAACATTCTGAATTAAAGCTTTCTAGAAAACAGATAATTAATGCAGTATACAGGAATGGATGGACATGATTCTTTTTCTCTTCTATGTGCTGGTTGTCCTAGCTACATGCTTAAATAAAGGACCAAAGCTGTCCCTCACAGGCTCCACAAAATTATTTTCAATCAGTCAAAACAAAAATCAGGGATTTCCAGTTTTGCCCAGTGGTTAAACCAGGGAAATACAATACTGAAGCTGGTGGCACTTGAATTAGACTGTGCTTAAATGCATCACAGAGACTCAAAGGTCTGCATGTATATTCTATAATATACGTTTGCTATAGTTGTGACTAAAGGGTTAATACACCTTTAAACATATACTATTCCATCCCTGGTAGTTTAATAATATTTTAGGATTACTAGTAGTGAGTTTTAAATATGTTCAAAGCTTGCAAGCTGTGCATTCCAGGCTTTCTGGTAACAGCTGGAAATCCCTAATTATAGTTCACAGGTTACACATTCATCTGGCAAAATCTGTAAATAAACCCTGAAAGGCAAGAATTCCACTTCCATAGTTAAATTCTGAATGCTGCAGACTCAATCACCAGGGAATGGGCAAATAACTCTCCAATCATATTACATTTCAATATGCCAAAGGATGAAAATATCCAACCCTTGCCAGATTAAGAAGGGATTATCATGTTAGTATTTATGAAATGCACAGGAGCTTGCTGGTTGCTTGTAAAGTGAAAGTATTTTAAGTACTTGGATAAACTACCTGGTTGCTTGCTGATGATGTGGATAAAAGATAAGTGAAAATAAGTCAAGTTTCCACCTAACAGCAGACCTGTCTCTAAACATATCTGGTTTTTTTGCACTTAATTTGTGGGGGATGAAATCTTGTTTGTCCAAAAGAAAAGGGAGTGGATCCAGGGTGATTGCAGACTAGAGTGAAGGTATCTGTGGTCTCTGCTTCCCACGGTACAGTAGATGATGTACACTTAATTTGAGTTTAAAGGTGGTTTGGGAGCCAAGTAGTTGTCTGATTTCTCACTCAGGCTTGCTAGACTGGTATTGCTAAGGTTCTTCAGAATCCAAGCACTTAGGCCAGAGAATGTGATTAGGGAATCACATTTTAGTGAGAGGTAATAATTCAGCATCCCATTTGTTGAGTCCTTGACCTGGACTAGAGGTAAACCAATAGCTGATTACCAATCTCTCGAGCCATCTACTCTCCCAAACCGCACTTAATTAAAGTAACAAGGATGGTTACAATTTTAAGGATTAGGAATAATTTCTCAAAGCAATTACATTTCTTCTTAGGGTTCTCAGTTTGTTCAGTTAAAGGAGGTTTGCTCAGATTTCTCAGTAGTTTTCAGAGGTAGATATATAAATATATAGACCCAATTTTACCACTCAGTGACAATTAAAATGTTTTAACTTGCAAGGTTCCATGGAGATACACCCACCAGTTAGAGCACTCCATGACTGTCCATCCTATTGCTTTTGTAGAAGAACTTCTCTGTTTGGACAGAATACATTTAAGCTATTTATTTATACACTTAATTTAAACAAAGTAAACTAACCAGAAAAAATGTAATTTGCCTATGATTGTCACACATCAGCCTTACCAGCATTAGTCAGTCTGAGTGTCCTGAGGCACTAGCAGATGTAATGTCTGATAGAAAACTGTTTTACTGATTTCCTGTTCCAGAAAATATAGGTCTTATTACTGTGTAACACACGTTATTTAGTTGGATATAAAGATAATGTGAGGATGTTAGTATTTATAAAAGCATGATTTAAATGGCATCAATTTCTTTCCTTTTCTCTTGCATTTTTGGAAAAGACTGTTCTCTCTTGCCCTTCAGAATTTGTCATCGCTTAATGATACTGAAAAAATCATGTGCTCTGTCCATATTTCTGATCTCTCCAATGCCACTGTAACACCACTGATTACAAGGGGTGGGGAGGGTGTGAGTGTTATGTGCTTAGAGCTTCTGCAACTGAAATAGTGCTTATGCCTCTAAAGTAGCGCATCCAAAAATTAAAAAACCCCAAATTAAAACTGCTTATGGAAATACATTTCCCTTTTCTGGGTAAACTCACTTTTGTGCAGAGAACCTGGACAATGTCTGTGCACTGCTGATGTCTTTCATGTGCTTGCTCAAGTGTGAATGCATTACTCTACCTATTTAAAAAAACAATATCCATATTTATGACTTGTCCTTTTGTCTCCTGTCTTTAATGGGGTTGTGTCTTCAAAGACTGCCTGCTTTTTCTTTGTGCAAATGTTGCATGTGTCCTTAGCAATCACTGATTACAGTAGGGAACGGAAGTGGCTGGCTTGGCTAAGTTGGGGCCAGGAGTTGGGCAAAAATTCCTGTTTCCAGATCCTGATATGGAGCATAACTGTGTGGCCTAGGGAATTCAGCTGGCTAAAGAGATGTCTTCTGCACCAACTGGGATGCACAGGCAGAAATTTCTGGCGTATATAGTGACCTAAGAGCCCTATAAACTTGACAGGCTGCTTAAGGGTTAATTTCCTCTCCACAGTTTTGAGGTTTGTTTTTGTTTTTTTTATACAGCACTCTGTTGCGTATGTTCAGCACAGCATCCTAACTGGACACAGTGAAGAAAAATGGAGTTTAGGTGAATGTGGGAGGAGAACAGTATATTCACAGCACAGTACCTAACCTTGTTAGTGCCTAGTTTAGAGATTGGTTGATCTCCCTACACCCCTCACAGTGAATAGGAATGTAATTCAGATCTAGTGTAGGTAATATAAAAACCTGAAGCTAATCAATATGGTCCACTCTGTGTTTATTTGCCTATTCTTTGGGACATGTCTTCTGCTTGTATAGACTCCACATGGGTCCAGCTGACCAAACCTCTGGTTGTCCTTCTTACATCTACCAACAATAGGCTACAAACCTTAGTCTGTGTGTTAAAATAGACCAATGAAATCCCTCCAAGGATGTATGCAGAGGTACTCAGAGCACAGAACTCTTGGGGACAGCTCTGTGCTGTCATGGGGCCCTCCTCTCCTCACAGCCACAGACCAGACTGCAGTTACCATTTTTCCAGATAAACCCACAGCATCGACAGATTTAGAGATCATTCTAAAACCTGAATAATCTTTTCCTAAAAAGGAGGAAGGGACCTTACTGCTGCCTTGGGCTGTGAATAAGAGAAATATTACAATATAGAATGAGGAGCTGTTGTTCTAGAAAACAAAGGGTTTACTTCATTCTGTCAGTCACCTTCATGCATTTTCCATTTACTCATACAGAAATACATTTTGCTATATTAGCCTTATGCAACTGAATAAAAGCCAACATTTTCAACTGATGAACTGATCATTTGTTGTTTCTAAGGCTGTGCCCCAGTTACAAACCAGTTTGTGTTCCCAAACAGTGTGCTGAACAATATTCAGTGCTTCAAATGCATGCGTTTTTAGCTATTCTTATTGCACATCGTATATTGTACATGTTACAAAAAAAAATAGGAAAAGTATAAACTTATTTTTTTTTACAGATACAGTGTTTCTTACTTATGCATATTTATATTAAATGGAAATGTCTTAATTTTTTGTGGTCAGATATTGTTCAGAATATTGAAGTGTGCCTTACTGTGTGCAATCCATTTGCTGCAATTTGTTTTGTTGCTACCACGGATTTACTGAGTAATCAAGGGGAATGAGAGAAAAAAGACATTTAACTATTCTATAAGGAAGGAATGCTTTTTCACAGGACAAAGGTATATGCCTACATAACGAGAACAGGTGTATTGTGAAAGCACATGGGAAAGTTCTGTAAGGGAGAGGAGAAATGATTTTGTGAATGGAATTTATTAGCATCTGCACAAAAACCTTTAAATCCCTTTAACTTACAGCTGTAAAACTAGTTTACAAGTGGAGGTACTGAAGACTTACAGATTTAGTGCATGCCACTTTGTTTTTGTGTTTGACCCAAACATTTACACACATGCACATAGAAAATCAAAGCAATATGGTTTGCAGCACACACTCCGGTGGGCAGTAAGCTGTGGAGGCGTTTCTAGCTGGCACTTGATAAGAGTGGTTCCTTTGAAACAGGCATATTCTCTTAATTATTTATAGAGTTACAGGAAGGAGTAATGGATTGGGAAATGGTACTTGCTTTAGGAAATCAACCCACCTGTGTCTCCTAGGTAATAACCCTGATGCTGATTTTATGTTGCTCATGCATGTGTGAGTTCAAAAATATTAAACAGAATTACATAGAATACTGAAACCCCCAAACAAAAAAATTATACTTCTATTAGAAAACTGCCTTTAAAGCAAATTGGGGTTTTTGCTGTTTTTTCACCCTGTATTCAAGTTTCAAAAACCTCTGATGACATTAGCAAAGCAAATTGTAACGAGGACAGCTGGGAAGCGCAATCTCTGAGAAAATACTTGTAAAAATGACCTTAAATATCAGGGCTAATGGAACAAATTCTACTCTCTGTTATACTTGTAGGAAAACAAACAAACAAAACCCCAAACCACAAAAACACAAACTGATCTCAGTGGAATGCCTATCTTTGTGAAGGGCTTTAAACAATGTTGTTATTCTTTATGGGTGGGAGTGTGTGTTAAAAAGCATTAAGACCTTTGAATATTGCTATATATAGCCTGTAATCTCTTAAATAATTTATTTTAATACTTGATTTTTACATGGCTGTGCCCTACTGAACTGAGAATGTGAAGAATTGTTGTGCTATAGAGATAGTAATTTCTCTTTAATCCATGAGTGCAAAAGTGCTGAAAGAAACAGAGGGAATGGGGGAGCATAGATACATTTACTTTTTGTTCCTGTCCTAGTAAGAAATCCTGTCTTGAGCTCAATTGCTTTAATCTAAATGTAGTTTAAACTAGGAGAAAGGGTAATGCGCTCTAAACTTAAGAGGTCACATACTTATGGTTTTATAATTTATTCTCTGAAATAGAGGTGCACATGAATCCAGCCTCTGCCATTGTCCAGGCTTTCCTCTGCTGCTGTGGGATATCCTTATTGCCATTCAACTACAAAATCACTACCTCTGGAGAGGTGTAAATGTATTTTGCGTCTTAATATCACTGCTCTAGGGGAAAAGGAGAATGAGTCTATCAATGTCTATCTGCAGTGTTACTGAAAAAAAATTATAAATTTACATGTACATTCATAGGCACATACATGTGTGTAGCTGCAGCATTACAAATGGAAGATATCTGCTGTTGGAAGGGAATTCCTCAAAGTGCCATGGCAGTATTAACATTCACCTGGGCAAGAAAGGAGAAATGAGAGTTCTGCTGCTTCAGTTTAGATCCTGCAAATAACTGCAGTTATTTTTGTGCATGGAGGTGATTTACTCCTGCCTGCTTCCCTACCCAAACACCCCTTGTTGCAGGCAAGAAATGTGCCTGTCTCTTTGTTACAATGAAGTGCTTTTAAACCTTAAAACTGAGACCTGGCAGGTTTGGGTGATGTTTCTTTTTTGTTTTGGCTTTGTGTGTTTGGCTTTTTTTTTTTTTCTTCCTGAAAACAAAACATAATAATTCTTAGCTTGTATGTTGAGTTTGTGTGTTGTAAATAATAAGCCATTAAAAAAGTCCTTGGGTTTCTTGCTGTTCTGTGGTGAGGCAGGGTCAGTGACTAATGAAAGCTCTTCTCCCCAGTGTCCTCAGATACCAATGGTTGTTTAGTTCCACATCTAGCATGCTTCTGGAGGTGCTGGTTCTACAGGAAAAGACAGCATACGCTGATTGACAAAGACACAATTATTTTTTATTTTCAGACAATCATTAATACAGTGCAATGTCCACAAGGAAATAAGTGAACCTTTTTAAAAATATATATATTCATATGATATTTCTAGTAAATTCTCCTAGATTTGTGCATTTTTATTCTTTTGCTATGTGGCAACTTTTGAATGAAAGTATTGTCATACCAATGAGGTAAGGTGGTGCTATCACCAGAGACAGTATAGCAGCCTGGGTCAATGAATCTCCACAGCTTTGAAATTTTAAATTAATCTCACATGTTAATGAGGCAAATTTGTAAAATTTTAAGGTCTGTTTCTTGCTCTTTATTTTACGTGGAAAACTGAAGGTTAGAAAAATTATTTCTTAAATAGATAAGCTCAGGGGCTGTCTCCCTATTGTGACCCATACATATGCTAACTTGGTGCCTCATAGAGAGAGATGGACGCTTCTAGGAGGTGATTCAGTCTACTGCAATCTGACTCTTCTTCCATAGGTGTTGCCTGAAAGTGCTGAAGACAATTAGACTCCTAAATTAAGTTTCAGTTAGTTTTGGATTCATCCCTCCTTGTGTTAGGCACCTATGTGTTTGTACAGCACCTAATGCCATGGAGTCTTGCTCTCAATTATAGTCTTTTAAGTTCTTCTGTAATACAAACAACAAACTTGCATGGTGTAACTCTAAGACATAGAACGAGTTTCTCCTGGTCTACTGTACAGTATTTGAGTTCAAAATCAAACACCTGGAATTTGGGCTAAGACTGCTGACAATCTACCAATTGTGCTAGCAGCTCTGGTTGCGTAAACACCTGCATTTCTAACTGTTAGGAAATTCGTTCATTTTATGTAAGCTACCAATAACCTTCAAATAGGAATTATTTTTAGCCAGACTGGTCTTGCCAGGTTTTGATATGGCTTTTTGCCATGTGTTCGATTTAAACTAGTAACTTAAGTACCCATATCTTATTTCTGAACACCTGAGCTATGCAAAAAGCTGGTTTTACTTTAAACTTAAATCGTTTTGCAAAGCTCTGCAGCAGAGTATCCACGCATCAGAACTGATGTAACCTGACAGACATAAAGTCAAATTAAAGTGAAATACATGTACTGGTTAAAACAAAATCATCCATGTCATGAATGAGAAAAACAAAACAGATGGAACTATGTCCTTGGTCATGCATCAGAGGATTTTCAGACTCTTCTAATATAGTGTAATTTAATAAAGGGGAAAACTCTTCAATATTCAAAATGCAATAAAGTGAAAAATGTGATTTTGTAATCATGTTGGAATTTAGTATCAATAACTGCAAAATAAGGAGTGCATTGATGAAATTACATTAGAGCTTAGGAAGAATATACACATTGATTTATGAATGATTGAACTGATATATACTTCAATTGTGGTGTCACCAACATGCTGACAAAGTGGCTTTATATTAGCATACTCCATAGCAAAAGGAAGATTATATTGCTTAGCGAGTGGAGTTGTGGTTAAAAGAAAGGGAAATATCACAAGGGCTTTGAACAGCCTGCTAGCCCCATCTGCAAAACTGCTCAGTGCTCGGAAATGGTTCCAAGCATGCAATTCTTCACACACACTTTATCCTCCAACACTGTGAAAGATGAAGCAGTTTGGTATAATGATTTTACTACAGTGAGTTGGAGCCACAGGGAAGTCAGCAGTCTTCATGTTTGGAATGCAAAAGCTTGAGGTTACCAGGAAAGCCCCATCCTGCCAGATGCAGGGAGAGGTGCATACGTACAGTAGTACTGGTTCACAACTGGGTGTGCAGAATGTACATAAGAATTTATTCACTGAGGCAGAGATTAAGCAAGGTAAAGTTATAGACTTTACGCTTATGTGCGACAAACGATGTTGAGTTTCAGATAGTTTGCACAGAGAGATGATTGTATCAGACAGCACCTACTTATGGATAATTATAGAATCAGACTCATTTCTGTGCTCTGTATAGTCTGCCTTATTCCATTACTTTGCTGGGTAGTCCAAGCCTATACTGTGTGTAGTATACCAGTATCCCTCAGATCAGGGTAACAAAGCAATGTGTAGAGAGGATAATGGCTTTGAATTTAAACTATGGCTTGCAGAGTCACTTCAGATGCATCAGTGACAATATTATCCAGCATTTAATATACAAATGTTTTTGCACTCTTTTCCTCTTACAGTAATAAATACAAACAATATTTTCTGTAATAGACAGTTTAATCACAGTAATGTGGTCAGGATCCAGGAAGAGAAGGTCTTAGGTACCAAGAAGTCTTTGGGGACTTTCATTACTGGAAATGGGATCTTTTCCAGAATTTGCAAACTATCTTTATAGAAAAGACAAGATAAATAGACTCTTAGTATAGGATTCTGCCAGACTTTTAATTTTCAGGAATTTTTTTTTTTATTATTTTTAACCTAGCAGAGGGTCAACTTACTTTGCAAATCAGTTGAAAAAGAAAGAAAGAGGGGGATGGGTACAACAATTGACATTTCAAGCTATAGAAGTCTCTGCAGAAAACAAATTTCTCTTGGCAATCAAGATAACAAGTATAAACACGTTGTCAGAGGGAAAAATTACATTTTGCTGTAACACAGATCATATACAGATGACTGATTTCTCTTTCAAGTTCAAGCACAAAGGGCTGTTTATATATAGTCAGCATCTGACCTAGCTCTTGAAGAGCTGAGGGATGGTGGCTAAAGGGCTCTCAAAATGCTTCTTGGCAAGGAGTACAGGATAACAATCAGTGTAAGCATAAATAGCTCAGAATGTTGATAACAAGAGTGAAGTTGTTGCTTCAGATAATTTGCAATGCTTGCCTACTTACACAGATGCAATCAGGAAGTCTTTGTTACAGTATATTGTGAAGCTGCTTTGGATACCTGCTACTTTTCCTTTGCTTGAGATGTGCTAGAAGTACCTGTGTCTATAGGAGTCTAGAGAGAGCGTGTTTGCATAGATAAGGAATGTCCTGCAGTGTGGGCTCAGTTTCTTTAATGCATTGGATCCTTGTGCAGATAACTGTCCTCTGTAGATGGTGCTGGAAATCATGCTGATGTAAATAAAAGCTTCAGAGTGCAACGTATTAGTTTAGATAGCTGCTTCTGAATCTAGAGACCATAAGCAGAAAGTATCTCCTCTTATACTCCGATTAATTAGTGTAGATAATATAAGACTATAGGGACTCTTTCAGCATATTCAGTTTCAGTGGTCTAGTGCTCAACTGTGGCAGCTTGGTTTGTACTTGCAATACCTGCCATTTCCAGGTGGTTTGTATCCTGTACTGCATTTGTCTAGGACTGTTTAACTTTCAAGATCATGCAAAATGTTGATGTGTTTAACATAATACAATTTATACTGAGAGGTGAAAAGAAATGTATAAGATGATCCCCCTACCATTATTTTCCGCAAGGCTTTGTACTTTCAGTGGTGCTACGCTGACAGCATGTTTCCCTAGCTGTAACTTTCCTTTTGAGTCTCCTTTTAGTTGTCATTTGCTAAACTGATGTAATGTGCTGCCTTAAATTGACTTTCCCACTTAATTTTCACGAGTAGAAAACAGAGTGTTATCCTTGATCTGTCCTGCTGCTGCTCATAACCCTTGCTCTGCAGGATTGTGGGTTTCTTGAAGAGTCATATGTAGAGGAACCCCATAATAGCACAGGAAATGGCAGTTGTGTGAATTTGACCCGTGTCTCCTGTGGAAGGGTCTAACTGATGGGTTGTTCAGCTCTAAAAACAGTACTGCAATATCACTCTAACCTTATTATAACCCTACTGATTTGATACAAGTATTATGGACAGTATGGAAGTGTGACTGCTAATATTACTCAATTGCATGTAAATATATAACTAGAAATTTAACACAACATGTTGATTGAATTTTTTATATATATATTTATTTTTTAATGGGAAAATCTGAATTTTACCTTCTGATATTTCTCTCTTGCTTTTAAAATAGTATCATTCAGCGATCTAGTCTTACTGGTTACTGCATGCATCACTCTTGTTACAGAGCTAACATGGAAAGTGACAGATGGAAACTGTGAAAAGCTTAGCATGGTCTGGAAACTCACTGTGTTGTCCAAGCGAGATGAACAGACCCGCACCAGTTAAGAAATGTGCAGGACCATAAACATAATTTTTTTTTCTTAACTGAGGAATCTTATTTCAAAGGGAGTGTTCATTTAACTTGTTTTTTCTGTCGGCTACACTGCGATAACTATGTGCATGCTCCTTGCAAAAAAGCACAAGAAATTTTAGCATATCTAACTAGAGATGCCTTGAAAAATTCAACTTTTCAGAAAGTTTGTGTAGTGCTCTGTGAAGGTTGTCATTCAAGCTGAATACTGGAAAACGCACGTTTTCTTTGCAGAACAGTTGAAGCATATGTGGCAAGAGAGCTTATTTGTGTTGTTTTGTAAAATATTACTTTGCAAGAGCTGGACAATGTAATGGATGTGTTTCTGAAGAAAGGTCAAAACAGGAAGGCTTCTGAGCTCCAAAGAATTAAATTTCAGGTGCTTCTGAAGACTTGCATTTTCAACACAACTGTGTTTTGTAAAATATGGAATATAGAACAAACAATTTTGAAGCTTAAGGCACACACAACAGGGCTTCTTTCTCCAGGCTACTTCCTAACTTACATTTTCTTTTAAAAATACTTACACCTTGTTTTTACCTTGCTAGATTAGAAGAACATTCTCTCCTGAAGCACTTAATAATTGAATGCTGGTTTTCCCCCCCGCCACCTCAGATTGGTTTTACTGTTAGTTTAATATCATGTCTATTAACAATTTAATAATAGAGACAGAAGATTGAGCAACACCTCAAAACCTGGAAAAGTTTGTCACAGCTTATCAAGACACTACAGTAAATAATTTTTTTACTGTATATGTATTTTCTCCTCTCCATCACTACATATTTAAAAGTCTAAGTTTTACTGTGTACCACCATTTTTAAAAATTTTTATTTTTTAAAGAACCTCATGATTTCAGAGTGATCTTATCTGAAAAAAAATTTTCAAACCTGTGGCATGAGAAATGGTACATAGACATGAGAAATTTTACAAACATGTTAAGCTGCTTGATCTGGGTTTTTTTTCTGTCAGTGTGGGATTTCTTCATTTACGATTTGGTCAGTGTAGTGCTAGATGAGTCCGCTACAGATTTCAATGAATGAAAAGTAAAGGAATGCACTTTATCAATAAGACGAAGAATTAAACCCACCAGCAACAGAAGCTGAGAAGAACCTAAAAGCAAGCGTGAGTTGAATGAATGTGTAGTGTAGTCTTGCTGATGAGATGTACAACCAATGGCCTGATTGCTTATGGTTGTTAGGACTCCAATGGCTCTTTCTGTAGGACAGGGCATAGTAGCCCCAGTTGCTGGCCTAATTCCAAATATGCATTCATTCTTCCTCAAACTTCCCTGAAGTATCAATTGGATATGGTATTCTACTCTCTGTTTCCTCTCATAAACAAACACGTACTGAGGCTACTTCTTCCCAACTCGGGAGCAGAACTTGGGGATTCTCCATAAGAAAATTGTTACATAAATGTTAAAAGTTGTTGTTATAATGCAAGTTAAATTTTTCTTAGAGAAAGCATGAGGCCAATTCAGCCCTTCCCAACATACTTTCTCCTTGCATCTATGAGGAGATATAACACTTCAGAGCTCATCCTATATATTCTCAATACACTGGAGGAGGTTGATCTGTTCTAAATCACACCCTCGTTTGTTCCTCCTTCCCTTTCCTGGCACCTAGACTTATGAATTTGTTATGTCCACCCTTTAATTCAGCCTAAAATACCCCATTTGTGTGTGGTGATACCCCTCCCTCCATTCTTGCTGTACAGATACTCATTATTAATGAAAACCCCTGGACCTCTCTTTTTAAACCCGGAAATTGGTGTGTATAATTTTAGGGTGTATCTTGTGTCTTGAGACACAAGGGAAGGTCTATCTTTGTGTCTATCTCTTCCCTGAGATGCAAGACATGTTTTCTCTGTTTGTATTGCACTGGTCACTTTTCTGTCAGCCATCAGCAAGTGCTGTGAAGGGGGAGAGAGCAGAAGAAATCTTTCAAGGAATAAATGAAATTGGAAAGAGAAAGAAAATGAGAAGTTAAGAACAGGAGCAAACAGCTCTACGACAATAGTGTTAATGACTGTGAGAATGCCCTCTGCAATGCAGGAAATCTAGAATAACTGTCAGGTTGCTCTGCATAGGCCTGAACCACCATGTAACTCAGCTCTGATATTTAGGCACACTGGGTCTGCATGTGACATTTGCTTTGGGTGAGGATGTCTGCTGTTGAATTTGGTCAGAGATATAAGGAGAATATGGTGCAATATGTCCAGTAATAATGGAGTGGCCTCTTCAGTTTGTGGACAAGAGGAGGAAAGATGGTGCAGCACAAAGACAATTGTAGTAAACAGAGTACCTGGTTCAGTATCTTTAAATACACCTAATCTCAACAAGACTTGTGTACTGCTTTCAGAAACTTAAACACTGTGTTTTTCTGCCGAAGTGGTGAAATTTCTACTTGTACCAAGATCTAAATCAGTTTTCCTGAACTGAATGACCTCTAAGTAAACACAAGTTAATGTCTTATGAACTATTCAGAAAGTACTGTATGACTATTTTATTTATAGACTTGTTACAAAGAGTAGTTTTTAAATTCAATTTTAAGATTATATGTGCTATAAGCATTACTCTTATTGGAAAAAAACCTGACTTTGAGTTCATTCAAACAAACTTTACCTTGCTTTATTTTTTATATTATTCCAGCTTTTTAGCATAGTTGCAGTTTCAAATGTTGTTGTCCTGGATAGTGAGCATTAATTAACTCTAGAAGACTGTAGCATCATTCTTCCTAAACTGAGCTTCCTCCCTTATAATGAGATTATTTTCTTGATTAATTTCCCCCAAAACTCAATACAACCACCCTTTCTAGCACATACTGAAAAAGAGATTTAATCTGGTTTCTAGACATGAAGAGAACTCATAGCTTCCACTAAAATGTGAGAAATCTGGAAAAGTATCTCACTCTGATAAAAGTGAACAACCACATCTCTTTCACAAGCTAACAATGACAAAAGACCTCATAAGAGTTTCTGCTCTTTACTTTCTTTAGAAACAAATTTTATTCTTAAGAAGGTACATCACTTCCAAAAGAGAATCCTGCTTTCTGCAACCTGATCCTTCAAGAAATTTACCCTGCAAAATGGTTTGCAAAAGAGATTTGTGCAATTTTTACCTGTATATTATGGGATGTGATCTTTGGTATGTAGTCTTTGTGAGACTTGACAGCATAGCTGAATAGAAAGGATGATTCTTTTTAAATGTGCATCTTTATTAAAAATATTGGTATGTAAAGTATATGTTTTTATATAAATATCTGAATGCATATTTTTCTGTTAGGAATGCCATCAGATCTGTTAGGCTGGGGCTGTCAGCAGGCATCTACATCAGTATTTGTGTAAGGCACCGTTAGTCTAGGATGTCTAATGGGGGATGTCTTGGGCTTAGTTCAGTGATCTAAAAGCAGTGCTTAGTGCTATTTGAGGTGTCCCAGTCATCCAAGGATTCCCCACAAGGCTGGCAGGTACAGTAACAGGACCTACAGGAAACTCAAGCACTGCTAGACTGTCAGCTGGAGTCAGGTGGAGTCCCCCAGGGCATCTCACATGGCACTAACAGCTATGTTTAGGCAATGGATTGAGCCTTATTTTGCTCATGTCAGAGGCAAAATTTTTACTGACTTTCCTGGGACCTTGTTTTTACTTTATAATGAGAATTAAATAGTACCAAATTAAATCTCATGATTTTTGCACAGCAGCTTCTGAAAACTCGTTATCCTGGGATTATTCCTAGGTACTGCTGACTAGAGTCGAATTAGAAGAGGTACATGAGAAATCCTCTGAACCTTTCAGTATTTTCACTGTTTGTTTTTTTTAGTGTAATAACATCAATTTTTTTATCACAAAATAAGTAAAAAATCTCTGAATAATGAAAATGATACAACATTCCCATGGTTCTTGTTTCTAATGGCTGGGAAAATGTATTACTGGACTTTGCCAATCGCTGTACTCACTAAGCAGCAAACACAATTAAAGGCAGAATATACGGCATCACAACATATACTAAATTAATTTATCTTGACAAGTTTCATTTAGTTTAAATAATTCATAGTGTACTTTTATTAAAATCCAAAAGGAAATGTAATGAATTCTTGGTTGTGTTGTATCTTACTGTAAAACTCTTACATTATTAAAATTATAAATGTAATCACTTGAAACTATTGCTCTTTTTTGTCTCAAAAAAGCTGTTTGAGGTGACTTCTTGTAGAAAATGCTGGTATGAAAAGAGCTGAAATTAGAAAGATGTGCATAAATGTGATATTGCTAGTTATCTATTAACCATACTTTGCTCTTCATAGACCTCAGTGCAATTCACAAGGGCAGTTAGTATTGTCTCCACTGTGCACAAACCAGGGAGTAGAGAAGTGTAGAGGGGTGAAAGAGCTTGCACACAGCCATCCAGGAAACCCATGGCACAAGTGGAAACAAGACTTTAAAACTCCATTCAAAGGCAAATTCTCTCTCTTCCCTGCTCCCCTACATTTCAGTAAAGTGATTTTTGTCAGTACGTTATATTTTTTCCATTATGAATGTCTTAATCTTGTTTTTAATCTAGTTGTGGTTTATAGTTCTTGCAAAACATAGGTATTTTCTGTGAGAAGAGATTTGAACTCACTTGCTGCATGAAAACTTTACCCCCTCCTCTGTACAGTCTCCTGAGCATAATGATGTGAACAGAAGATTATAACCTCGGGTGCAATAAAAAGCAACTGGAGAAGATGATCCCTAACAAAGAAAAACTTGATTTTGTGTGAATTGTAAAAAAAAAAAAAAAAAAAAAAAAAAAAAAAAAAAGTGATACAATATAAACTGAAAACTTTTCTTATAGCAACAAAAAAACGTCTGAAGAGTATATTTGACAGCAATCCTTGAGCTTAGATTTCCTGAAAAAAGCATTCTTTCTTCCTTCTTAGGAGTTTTCTTACTTAAAGGGTGTGATAATGAAATAGGTGAACTCTAATAATAGTTTAAAATATTTTTCTCTGCTTAACCTGTTCTGAGAACTGTTTTTGGTAAGCAAGATCTGAATAGGAGTGCAGACTTTAGGTTTGCTCTGGACTCCTGATGCTGTAGCTCTCCTCCTTCCCCAGGCCATTCTCAGTAGTTTACCTTGGGTTTCTTGCTATTTGCTATGACAGCACAGTCTGTCACAAAATGTTTTGGATAAATGAGGTTTTGCAGTGTACTGAGAGCATAGTATTTGGTGACTGAAACTTCAGCTATTAATAGGGTGCAATAGAACAAAACTGTTCATGCGTTTGTGTTTTTTCCCTAGTTCAGGACTTTGAATGTTCTCAAGCTAAGAACTCTTTTTTAAACCAAAAAGAATGTTTCATGCTACTGTTGATTTGTGCAAGCTGCAGAGCAGGACAGTGCCATCAGACTATTTGTCTTCTAGCTGCTGATTGTGGATTCTCACAAAGGTGACAAGTGTGCACTTAACATGGCACTGAGTGCCAGGGAGGGAATGGAGGAATAAAAATCTGCTTTACTCTGTTTATACTGTACAGTGTTCTCATTCTTCCTTCTATTTTTTTCCTAGTCTCTTCCTTTTTTCTCTTCTGACCATCTAAATGACTTTGCCCTCACCATATTTCCTCTCACCATGTCCCAGTTCCCTTTTCTTTGTCTTCCCATTTAGTTTAGAGATGTTGATTTTAGCCTTGTTACAAAACCATTACAGGATCCAGTGTCATTGGCAGGAATTCAAGAAAGGCCCCACAATGCAGTAGCTGGCCACTTACAGAGGAGGAGTGTCATAAAGAGACATTTTCCCAAAGACCAGTGGGTTCTTTTTAATAGTCTGTTCATTTTCACGAACACCAAATTTACAGACATTTATGTAGTGTTAAATCTATAATAATAATGCATATACGAAGCATTACCAAAAGATGTGTGCACTGCAAAATGTTGCAGACTCTACCTTTAACAACGTGAGCAAGCTGTGCTATAGCTGTCCACTAAAATACAGAATGCAGTTTAAGTATTGTAGCCTAATATGGAAGACTCTTTGTAGGACTGGCCTATAAGTATGTGAGAGATTTTTCTTTCGGACCTTTCCCTGAGAGGTTGACATCTATAACCCCTAAAAATCAGCTGGTATTTCTGCTTCTTCCAGTATCAGGACGTTTTGGTGAGCCGAAAACCTTGCTAAGGAGCTCACATCTGCAAGAGCTGTCAAGCAATTACAGACCCTGCAGATTTCAATTAAGTAGAAAAACTCTTCTCTCCAGCTTTTGCTCTTATTAAGAAAGAAAAACAACTAAACAAACTTTTACCTGTCCTTAGGTACTTTGTCAGATACAGAAACACAAACTCATTTGTTATACAAGTGTTACTCCAAGAAGCAATTAAAGGGACTCAGGTTGCTACTCTTGCTGTCGTTACTCCTTAAATACTGTAGTGCTTAGCATATAGACTTTAGCTAGATCAGCAGGCTGGCAGAAATGAGGTAGTAATACCATTGAGGAAGGCAAAAAAAATTGAACAAATTGAGAAGAATAAGAGAGTTTTCTTTTTTTTTTTTCTACTTTTTTTTTTGTTTACCAAACATAGAATCATAGAATAGTTTGGGTTGGAAGGGACCTCAGAGATCATCTAGCTCCAACCCCCCTGCCATGGGGCAGGGACACCCTCCACTAGACCACATTCCCCAAAGCCCCATCCAACCTGGCCTTGAACACTTCCAGGGATGGGGCCTCCACAACCTCTCTGGGCAACCTGTGCCAGTGCCTCACCACCCTCACAGTGAAGAATTTCTTTCTAACATCTAATCTAAATCGACCCTCCTTCAGCTTAAACCCATTACTCCTTGTCCTGTCACTACACTCCCTGATAAACAGTCCCTCACCAGCTTTCCTGGAGGCCCCTTCAGGTACTGGTCAGCTGCAATTAGATCTCTCCAGAGCTGCCTTTTCTCCAGGCTGAACAGCCCCAACTCTCTCAGCCTGTCCTCACAGGAGAGGTGCTCCATCCCTCCAGTCAGCTTCATGGCCTCCTCTGGACTCGCTCCAATAGCTCCATGTCTCTCCTGTACTGGGGCCCCCAGAGCTGGATGCAGTACTCCAGGAGGGGGTCTCACAAGAGCTGAGTAGAGGGGCAGGATCAGCTCCCTTGACCTGCTGGTCACGCCTCTTTTGATGCAGCCCAGGACACGGTTGGCTTTCTGGGCTGCAAGCGCACGCTGCCGGCTCATGTTGAGCTTCTCATCAATCAATACCCCCAAGTCCTTCTCCTCGGGGCTGCTTTCAATCCATTCCTTGCCCAGCCAATAGTCGTGCTTGGGATTGTGCCGACCCACGTGCAGGACCTTGCACTTGGCCTTGTTGATCTTCATGCGGTTCGCTCGGGCCCACCTCTCCAGCCTGTCAAAGTCCCTCTGGATGGCATCCCTTCCATCCAGCGTCTCGACCACACCACACAGCTTGGTGTTGTCAGCAAGCTTGCTGAGGGTGCACTTGATCCCACAGTCCGTGTCGCCGACAAAGATGTTGAACAGTGCCGGTCCCAGTACTGATCCCTGAGGGATGCCACTTGTCACTGTTCTCCACTTGGACATTGAGCCGCTGACCATAACTCTTTGAGTGCGACCATCCAGCCAATTCCTTATCCACCGCGTGGTCCATCCATCGAATCCGTGTCTCTCCAATTTAGAGACAAGGATGTCATGCAGAACAGTGTCCAATGCCTTGCACAAGTCCAGGCAGATGATGTCAGCTGCCCTTCCCCTATCCACTGACGCTGTAACCCCATCATAGAAGGCCACCAAGTTTGTCAGGCACGATTTGCCCCTAGTGAAGCCGTGTTGGCTGTCACCAATCACCTCCTTGTTTTCCATGTGCCTGAGCATAGTCTCCAGGAGGGTAAACATCTTTCAGTATTCACTGTATTTAATATTTGTTTTTCTTACTGACTTTGAATTATAATGTCTCTACCGTATGGCACCAGCAGTGTAATGACTGACCTCTGATCTTCCAAATGTTGCACTGCTGACATAGACAACTCCAGGAGAGACAACCTGAGGTTGTTTAGGTTCTATAGATATAGTGCTGTAGCAGCTGACAGGTTGGCCAGTTTCCTTTTGAGGTCATGTATTGATGATGTTATCTCTAGTCTGGGAACTTCTATTAGACTTGTGTGATGCTGCCTCACCTCTGACTACTACTCAGAATCTCATCAATTTGCTAATGTGTTTGGATACAGTGCACTTTTTACGAGCTTGGGTTTTGTTTTTTCCTTAAACTCTCCATTAATTTTCTTACATAGTTTTACAGATTTTCAAATCATACCATGAATGTGCCTTTGAATGAGTTATAACCCCTCCCTGAGAGACTTCTACTTTTTTAAATCCCAGGAAATCCAGGTGGCCTCAGAAATATCCGTATGTTTTGCAACATGTGGACTAGATAATGATTTTCCTCTGAGAATGCAGATACCATCATTCTTTGGGATGTATATTTCTTAAATTTGCCATTAATATGCTCATTCTCCTTTTAACTGTGTGGAGAAGCAAAAGAATGAAGAATCTGTTTATTCATTGTGGACAGCAATATGTTGTAATCAAAGCTGTATTGATACTGCTTTCTTGGTTGGACTGAAAACTACCTAAATCTCCATTATATCAGTCAGCAAGCTGTGTTTGACCTAAAGCACTTCACATAAGGGAAATCACTGGATTGGTGAAGTATTTGAGTCAATCAGATATCAGTGTTTTAACCGTAGACAATATGTTCCACTGGACAGTAGTCATGGCTTGGGCAAGTTAATCAGAACTGAATTACAGCTGGCTTGGTCATTTCAGTTTGTAATCCCATACACTAAAGATCTGAATGAAATAGCAGAGTGGGGATAGACCATCTAAAACAATCTCATTGGCCTGTTGTTTGAACTATTGCAGTCTATTTTTGCAGATAGCATGCTTTTACTAACTTAGGCTTGTCTCAAGATAGTTTTAAAAAGTGAAATATTACATATTTATTTATGAAATCTCTTTTTTTATTTTAACCCTAATGGATTTTCTGAAGTGCATCACCAGTGTGTAGGGATTTGATCTTCTCTTACAAGTGGAATTCATTCTCATCTGCAAACAGGAACACCTAGTAACACTATCAGCCTCATAACTGCCAATATTTTAGGGTGTTTCAGAACATTATTAGAAAATCTATTTAAATGTGAAAATAAATGAAAGCACTTCACTCGACCTTATGGAATAAATATATTTTCCTACTGTAATGTGATCTGGAAACTATTTCAGAACAAATAACTTGTTCAAACGTTTGCTCAACTGCAGGTTCTTCATGACTGTGAATCACACTATACATAATTCTGATAAAGGCAGTAGAGTTACAGGGGTTTTTGAAAAAAAAACCAAAAAACTCCTCTGGCTCTTATTCAACACTTTTATGAACAGTTTCTTACATTCATCCCTTTCTGGTTCTGATTAGCTTCTTTCCACGTATTTTCCATCAACATTTTGTTAGTTAAAAATTAAATGATGCATTTTGATAATCTGTTACATGATTTTGAAGTACCTGTCTCTGGCAAGAAGGCTATACACTAATATTCAGTTATTTGGTTTCAGTAGAAAATTAAATGCATTTTGTAGGATAGATTGGTTTTCCAGAAATAATGTGGAGAAAAATTTATTATGTTACCCAATGTACCTTTTAAGGAGTATCTATCTAAAGTATCCATTACTGTTTCAAAAGCAACTATGACCTCTTGATATGTGCATATTAGAAAAGTTAAACTGAAACTTAATCTATTGGAATTTAATGTGGATTGCTTAAATGACATCAGCTCCTTCTCCCAACCCTCATTCAAAATTAAAATGGCTTTAATTTAGGTTAGACATGGAAATAAACTAACCCAAATATATTTTAATTTATGTTAATTCTAAAGGAGAGCTGCTACATAGTAGTTTAACCTAACCAGTTTTGAAAATTCTTTCAGAAATGAAAACATGACAAAATCCAAAGAATTTCAGTTACTCTACTTCATGATTTAACAAAGCACATGTGTGTACCCTTAGCTTTATGCTAGAAAAGTAAAACAAGCTTGAACAACATTCATGCTTCACCTAGCACAAAAAGTTGGCTTTTTTCAAGAAGCCTCTGATTTTTGCGGTTGATGATCTAAACAGAAGATAAATTTGACAGCCCTCTTTGCAGATAAAACCGGAAAGGTGATGCTGTGAAAAAGAATCATGGCAACATCTGCTACTGCAAAAATTGAGAGAGTGAGCTGAGAGGCAAGCATTGCCTGAGCTATCATTTCCCATAGTAAATATGGTACCAATGTGTAGGCATGTAGATAGCTGCTTTGGAGCTGGAAAATAATCTACGTGATAACATATGGAAAATGGTATATTGTACTGGTACATTTATTCATATTCTATCCTTGATCAATGTATTTTTTTTATATTAAAGAATCACTTTTCTGAATAGGAGTGAATCCTATCCTCAGTGGTAATGGTTATTATCTTGCATGTGTCACGTAACAGTGCTCATTCACGTGCAAGAGTTAGAGGCAGTACACATCCATCCCTGACATTATATCAGCATGTATCTTGCAACTCAATATCAAAGTAATAACTAACTGCAGGGGGCAAGCATTTTTTTTCTTGAGGTCACAGTATATACATAGCCTGTTTATAGTTAAATTGAGGTAGAAACATTAAACAGATATTTTTAATAAGCCATGATTATCTAAATGTCTGATCTGAAAAGAACAGACTATACAGTTGCAAATTGGGATGCATTTGCCTTGATAATGTAGTTACAAAAAAGTAGCTAAAAAACCCAACTTAGTAAACGTTTGCTATGTATTGCCAAAAGTCTTATGTAGAGAAGATGGCACTTCCAGGTAGAGTTTTTTGCATTCTCACTGGAGTTAAATGAATAGGAAAAAGAACCTTGCCAGATAGGCTTAGCCAAAGGTCAGCTAGGACAACAACTTCTTCCTCCAATGGTACCCTCTAGCAGATGTTTGGTGGTGTGTGGTTGGTTGTGGTGTTGTGTGGTGGTTGGTGTTTTTGTGGGTTTTTTTTGGTTTTGGTTTTTTTGGTTTTGTGGTTGTTTTTTTTTTTTTTGTCAGGGGTGGGGATTGGGGGTAAGTCAAGAGTAGAATGACACTTCCCCCTATTTACTCTGCCAAATTCCAGTGTTCTGTGGTTTTGGGAATTCCAGAGTTGTAGATTATATTTGTCCTATTTATATAATAGGTCTTGGTGAAACTGTTCTCTAAATTATGCTTTTTTTTTTTTTTTCTTTAACTGGCCTACAACTTTGGCACACAAAACATCCTGTGGCAAGGAATTCAGCAATTAAATTATGCATTGTGTGAAAAAGTACTTCCTTTTGTTTGTTTTAAACCTGCTGCCTGATAATTTCATTTGGCACTTGCTGGTGGTTTTATGCTTAAAGAATTAGTGAATAAGAAGCCTGAAACTTCATGGAAATCTAGCATAAACTAAGACATTAAAGATTATTGATATGACCTGTGCATAGCTGGCTTCCAAATTCACTGTCAATGACTTAGTCTTGCAATAAAAAGTATATGATATATTGTTCTCATTTTTATAGGAGTCTGTTGTGCTTGATACTGTCCAATGTAATAACGTAATATCTGTCTTCAGGGTTGTTAATGTGGAATCTTTTTTATGTCTTTTTTTTTTTTTTAATTCAGGGTATATGCGAGTTGCACATTCTCTGCATCTTAAGAGAAAGAACAGATCTAAATTTTCTTCAGGCTGATTATAAAGCATGTCTGGTATCATGTTTGTAGTTTTAGAAGAATGCAAATGGCAGACTTAAAAACAATTTATTTGAAAATTCTAAGGTTGTAGGAATTTATTTGCATTTCTAGTATTTCAGGAACCTAACTTATATAATTAGGTTTTGCAGTGATCTGAAAACTTCCATCTTTCTCAGCTTACTGTTACATATGCACAGGAGCATATGTGGATATATTTGAATGAGTGAAGTAGGAGATTATTTTTGAGTCCTGTGCTGACCTTTTCTCTGCAAAATTTATTGACTAGAATTATGCCAAAATAGTGCCTAAGCGCAGCATGCTCCTGTGTCATGGATAATTTGATATAGAGGAGTAAAACTCTGAATTTGTTTTACTTTAAAAGATGCAGGTCTCAAAATGCACAATCAGCCATTAAGTGGAAATTGTCTCCATAATATTTTCTTTGCTTGTTTTTTTAACAAATCACTTCTCCATATGTAAATGCATTTCATTCAGAGCTTTGAACCAAGGATTGTCATTGGTAGTCCTCAAGCTAAGGCCCAAATACAGTAATGCGCTCTGTGCAATGGCTAGAATGGGAACAAACCTGACTTTAGCATACGGTCAAGTTGAAGCACGCAGCAGAGAGGACCTTGGCTGACAATACAATGTCTAGGCTTCAGCTTTGGACCCTTTGGGGTCCTGAGGGCAAAGTAGTGATTGTAATATTTGCCTCTGGATTTGCGGTTTTGGTAAGTATATCACTAGAAGGAGCTGAGCTTGATGTGAAGAACCAATGACACTTCAACTAATATAATACTCAGTTTGGTTAATTAGTCAAAGCAGCTTAATGATGGGTAGTTTCTGAATATAAACTAGAACTGACTGTATAGCCAAAGGTAGCAAGCTGAAGAAAGTGCTGTGCTTAAAAGGCTCATAGTGAGCTTTCATTTAATATTGCACGCAGTGCTAATGTTATTTCAATTCCAAGAATTAAGAGATGCATACAATTCCCATTAACTTTAATTTGTCATGGGAGTCCTGCCTACGACATTTAGACATACAAATATGTGCTTGTGGAAATTAACTAACAAATGACAGGCTTTGGTTTAAGAATGCTGCTTCTAATGTTACTTTGCCATAAATCTAGAGCTGAAAAGTAGGAATTGCTCACCGCTTGTGAGTATGATAAATAGGGGTTATTATTGTGCAGTTGGTTAAATATTTTGGTAAAACATAGTAACAATTGACAAGGTTTGCCAACATGCTTCCTGAGATGCAGCCTCTCCCATGATGGTTTTAATGTGCAAAAAGCAGTAGTTAAAAGCAACTTATAAGTTCTGTAGTTTGTCCTTTCATTATATTGCTGTGTACTTACTGGAAAGAGAGCAGTGGCTTGGCAGGCAGAGCACATAGTAGTAACTCATAATTGAGCCTGGAATTTTTGTGTTCATAAAACATGAGATGCACATTCCCTACCATTATAGATCCAGTTGAGGTTTAGGCTTTTTCCCTCTCCCCTTTTGTGAGGAAATGCAAGCAATGGTATTTGAGTAGAACTGTTCTGAAGTGCTGAGCTGGAAATCATTTCAGTGGCTCATGGCTAGCACAGCAGGCTTGTCTTCAGGGAAGCATGTAGTAATGTTTCTTTGCATGCAGCCAGATGGTGTTGATATGTACACCTTTGCCAAAGAACTGGAAAACTTGTAAAAGGAAGTGCAGTAAGGTTCAAGGGGAGAGAAATCAAGGAAATAAATAATAATGATTAAAAGGCCTGCTGGTTCCCTATGAGGAGGGTGGCAATAAGAGGAATTGTTATTTTAGTGGCATGGATTGCTCGGATACGAAGTGTTTTGCTGCCACAGTGCTTAACTCTTTATTGGCTGGAGCTTTCTTAGAAAACAATGTAAGGTAGAGTTTGTGTTTCATGAATTTTGGGGTAGTTGCAGATCACCATATAATGTTAGCTGCTAGCTATAAGTTTGGGTTAGGATTGTGTTTTGCAAGAAATTTGTATATTATTTCTAGACATTTTTTAGTTTCTTGGCTCAAGATTCGGGAACAGCGCATTTTGGCATTTCTAGACAGCAGCATCTATCAACCATATCCAGAAAGGCAGTGAAGAAATGCATTGTTGATTCAGCCACAGTGAAACAAGTTGTGGGTTTTTTTGTTTTTTTTTAACATTAGAATTGCAAAATTTCCTTTAAAAATATGGAATTAGTCTAGGGTGAGAGTATCTTATTTTATTCAACCTATTTCACCTGCTGCCATAAAGAAATGACTGATAAAGTTGATGCAGGAAAAAACTTCTAACTGTGATAAGGAGTTTGAAGCATAAGGATAACTTCAGCATGTTTAAAGATCTTGCAGGAAGCATGATAGGAAGTCTTTTTCAGTCTCTTATAGTATAGAAATTGTTTCTTCAGAGCAGTAAAAAAATACCTCATAAGAGCATTAAAACTGCTCCTATATAACTGAGAATAAAATTTGGCACATAACCTTGTATTTCTTATAGAGTTCAGAAAAATTCTCTTAATTTTGGAAAGTGCAGCAACAGCTTGCTAAATACAATCAAACTTATAATGTGCATTCACAAAATGTGCTGTGGTGATGCTGGAAGGCTAGAGCAGGATTGACTGACAGCAACTGCCTCTAGTCTTTCATGAGTCCCAGTATTACCTGGATAATACTGCTGGAGTATTCAACAGACACAAATTCTTATGAGAAGCATATTTGCGACTGAAGGGAAAAGTGGTAATCCTGGAGCATGAGCAGCTTTTTGTAATAATTTCTGAGTGTTTTCCAATGTTTTATTCTTCACAGAAAATGCCTGTAGAGTTGAATAGAAGTATTGTGACCAGTTTCTGAGATTTCTGACTCATCTTAGGGAATTGTGGCATCAATTCCAATAACAGGAGCTTTGTTATCAACTTTAATGGGTCTGCATGCCTTCTATAGAATAGTTCCTTAAATTTAATAATGCTAGAATAAAATGAAACAAATCATTCTCAATTGAACTTTTCTATTTTGGAGGGTAATTCTTATAGATCACTATTAAATTCTAGGCAACACTTCAATGATGGAGGCTTAGGTTGTCTTCCAATAATATTAGACATAAAAGATCTCAGGGGGTCTCTCCGATGAATTAACGCTTGCTTTCTCCTAGTTCCATATGAAGGAGGAGTATAGCAAAAAAGCATGTAATGAGCTTGGATGCAGTTTCACACTACTGCTGCCATAGTGCTTCTGGCAGTAGAGTTAATGTGTCTTTTTTGGTGCTGTGCTGAACTGTGTAGACATTCCAGCTCACACAGAACTAGGTGAGGTGTTTCTAGGATGACATCAGATTGTGCAATATTGAAATGTCCTGAGATCTTGCAGGTAGCTCTTTTTATGGAATCCTACTGGAAAGAAAGGAGGATGCTATAGCAAGAATGCCAGTTCTCAAGTACTGTTGTTTTAATAGGATTACTACTGAATCACCAGCCTGTTTAATTAGACCTATAAAAGTTATTTAGCAAGGTGTGGATTGGGGCTTGGGGGAGGAATATCAGGAGCACAGCAAGTCTGGAAAAGTGTCTATAAAAATCCATCTATAAAAGTCTCTTACTATGTGGTCTAATTAAGGTCTGGATACAGCACATAGATTACTTACAAAACAAACGGGTTAGTTTCTGTTTGCTGCACTTTATTTTTATAACCTGATTACAAACTGAAAGAGTTTGTTAATTTAGTCTTAGTTTGGATATACAGCAGAAAGCAGTGCTTGTCACTGCTTTAGATCAACCCTACTCAAGGCATTCTTTGGAAATAAACATAACTGAATCAAGTTGTATCAAATAACTGTTTTTTCAAATCATTAATTTGCTTTTTCTTGTTGGTAGAAGGTTAGATTATAAACACATCAATGATATCATGTTTTTGCCTAAGGGAAGTTAGCATACGCCTGTGTCTGGAAGAGGGAAAATAATTTCTAAAATGTGGAAATCTGAACTGTAGATTGATGACAAAACTATCACAAGAATATTTTGAGCTGCATCTTCATTGAAGAGATGTGTGGGATGGTCCAGCTGAGAATGGGAGAGTGATGACACCACATTAGTGCTGTTGTGATGTATGTTTCAGCATGAGCTTGCCACAACTATCGTCTTTGTGTTCAGTTACGGCAGGGCAAACATAAAGTAACCCTGAAGTCATACTACTGCCACCACTTACAAGCAGAGTCTTTACAATATATCATGAAATTATTCAAACTTTTAAACATGGTTTGCTGTTCTCTTTTAGGTCTTGTCACTAGGCTGTTTCTTAAGAATGGCCATGAGAAATGCTTGTTTTTCACAGTGAGGGTGGTCAAACACTGGAACAGGGCCCTGAGAGGCTCTTGAATCGCGGTCCTTGGAGCCCTTCAGAACTCAGCTGGATGTGACCAGCCAACCAGGCATAAGATAGGTCTCTTAGTATGGCTGATAAAAAGACAGCAGCGCTGATTTCTTCTATGTACAGGTGGTGACTGCAGTCAATTCCAAATAGAAGACACAGTGTCTGGAGCTATTTTGGCATTGCAGTCCTTGTTCAGTAATCTTTAAGGGTTGTAAGGTGATAGTGGCCACACCATCCCATCTTGGCTTCCCAAATGAGTAACCAGCTGCTTGTATTGAAGGTAAACTGTCTGGTGTATATCTAGTGTACAGAGTGTAAATAGCATCTCAAATACCATGAAATGTCAATATTAATGCTTGATGGTACTGCAGAAATTCATTTTAAGTCAAGCAAGTCTAAATCTAACACAACTGATTTGTTTGTGTTCTCCAGCACTGAGGAACAGGTTATACCTCAGACCTTTAGACTTGTTTTAGTGAGATCTTTGCTTTATGTCCTATATGCACCTCCTTTGCTGAACTGCTTTTATGTGCTAAAGAAAAGTCTGAAATATATATTTCAGTGAGATACCAGCTGTCTCGGTATCTTCTCAGAGAGAATGAGCAATGTGTTATGCAGGTATGACATAGTACTTCTGCTTCATAGAATTAAAAAAAAAAAAAAGTCTTGTAACTAAATCTATCTGTAACAAGCTTCGGAAATAATGGGGATCAGTGGGTGGTAAGTTACTGGGTGAGAACAAATTTATGGCCTAGGAAAGAATAATCCTGGTGGGATATAGGAGGATAATTGAAAATGACAAGATACAAGGTTCTGCTGGATATTTTTTCACTATAGTAAATGCTGGCTCTGGTTAAAAAGATTGTCTGGCTGGCTCTAGATCAAAAACCTGAGCTTTGCTGGTTGCAAACTTGTAAAATTCAAAGAGGAAGAAGAAAAATCAAGAAAAATTATGTCTGTTTATTCTGTTTGCCTGTCTTCCCCCACTCTTCCAGCTTTCCACACTAGCATAATGATTTGCAGAGGTCTGTTCTTTAGAGAAGAATTGCTTTACACCAATCAGGTTTCTAAATCTGAGTAAGTGAAATTTTCATCAGTCTTTTCCAGAAGTTGCCATGTCACTTTTCTCCTTGTGCTGGGGAAATAGCTCGAAGTTGAGTAAGAGTGAACTAATGCCATTGCCACATGATGTCCTGAATGCCTGAGCGGGCTACAGAGGAGAAGTGTAACTTACCTTCTGACTGAAGTTGGTGCTGGCATTTGGGCTTGTTAAAGCGAAGTTTAATGCAGCTATGCTGATTTTATATATGCGCAGTACAGGGTCTTCCATATGCCTACTTTCTACTTTTTTTATAGCTACTTTTTATTTTATTGCTGACTGGCAACCAAAGTGATTTCCTTTCATGTTTTTCTGGCCAAAATCTGAGACCAGTCCCGCAGGTCATGGGAGAGAAACATACATGCTGAACAAAGCCCTCAAGGCCATGGCAGGGGCACATGCAATTTCTAGTAAAGGTGAACACAGGGAGCGACGGGCTCTCCGGGTGTTGTACCGCAGTCCTTGCTCAGAGAGCCTGTCTATCAAGGTGATGAACAGCAGAGCAGGCTGAGCAGCTCTGTGTGGTACCAATGTGGTGGGTCATGGGAAGAGGTTGTAGCACTCAGCTTAGACTGGGTTTTATGGGGGTGGATGCTGTGGGAGGCTTCCCGGGTCTGCTGATCCTCTTTCACTCTGGTTTAAACCTGTCTTAACTCTCTTGGCTCTCACAGAGCCTTCTGCTGCTGCTGAGAGAAGTGGCTGAAGAATTTGGGACTCTTCTGGCTCCAGCATTTTCAGTCCTATTTTCTCTTGTTATTTTTCCAGCATTCTGCTTAATCCTCCTTGCCAAAAGCACTCTTTGGTGACTAGCAAACTAACTGGCCGGAGGAGGTGTCATCAAAAATTCATCTCTGATAATTAGACATTGAGCTATCATTATCCTTGAGGTTCAGATCATTTTTGTTTTCATTATCTGTGTAGTTCCCTGTGGTAGATATTTCTGATAATTTCTTGAGACTGAGGGGGTCATGAATTCTGGCATTCTCTCAGACGTGCTTCTCTTACGTGTCCTTGCTTACCTAGCAGGAATTGGGGGGAAGAGCTGTATAAGTCATGCCACATATTCACAATTTCATCTGTTATATAGACCATCTTATGTAAGAAGCAAAGGTTTTACTGGACTTTGCTAGGTAGCCAGCAAATTCAGTGCCACGGTTTGTGAAGGAGCATTTCTGTCTTTCCAGTGTTTTCAGATAAATGTAATTTCAAACAGCTGTTTATAGCATTAAGAAATTCCATTTGCATTTTATGTAATTCTAATTACATAGTAATTAATTTCTGATACAATGGCAGATTAATATTAGAATTAGGCCCTTGAAATTTTATCGCTTTATGTGAAGCAGCACACTTTGTTATGCGTCCTTACATGTGAAAAGAATATAACCAGATTTCTGCCAGCAGAGCCTTAGCACTTTTAAATTTTTTAAAGCAACAGTGAAATTTGACCAAAAAAAAAAAAAAAGGTAATTCCATAGTGAGAAATCACCTGCCTTTGTCTATGATAGGAAGAAAAGTTTAAATTTTTTTTAAGCTGCTGTTCTATATGTTACAGTTACAAATAATTCTGAGTATTGGACCTAGTAAAACATGGAATTTGCATTTTTTCAAAATCCTGATATGTAGGAATTTGTTTTCATCCTTAATGAAAATCCAGACACAAGAAAATATTTCCCCAAAATATGTACCTGAAAATTTTTCTGGGATCAACTGAAATAGTCTTTGGAAAGCCATTTTGAAAGGAAAGCTGAAAATACTTTGTATGGTTGGAAGGATGTTAATTCAGGGTCAATATGCTCTTACAGAAAATACAGATGCAACTGAAAATGAGTATTTTAATTGAAGGAGTTTTCATTGTAAATATTTGTTATATTTTAGTATGCACATTATATCCTGGAAGTGTAATGTTGTTGGACTGCATTTATATATTTAAAATGTAAAAATATTTTGAATGCATTTAAAAAAAAAAAGTATTGATATTTGCTAAACACCTGTACATTCAGCCTTTTATAAGACACAGAAAATTATATCACCTGTCTTTAGAAACTTAGAATAAGCAGTCAACTTAATTATTAGACCTGATGCTATTGATTAAAACGTTTCATGGCTTTTCTCTCTGGCTGTTGATTGCTTCCTGCTAAGAGAGGAACCGTGATGCTGCTCATACCTTAGAGATGTGGAAATTGCTTGCAGAGAAGAGCTGATTTACAGCTCCTGTCTGTCCTGTATATGTACCTCTTATAAATTCAACATTGTACTCAAAATGCAATGGTATACAAGTAAGTTGTGATCAGGTTTCACCCTGTACTTGTCATGAATAGCTCACATTTTGAATTCACTAGGAAGCCTGTATGATTGCTTTTAACAAAGCATAGACTGAAGCAAAGTTAAGTAAACAAAACCCTGCAATAACTCTAAAGTTCCTGTTTGTTTTTAATCAAACCTGATTTAGTTTCTTGGGTGGAAATCTGCAATTTATTTTTACACAAACATTTTGATGAACAAAGTGCTGGTAGGAAAGATAGGTGGGGTCATTAAAAACAAACTCAGCTCAGTGTTACACATATCAAGTTCATCTCACCTTTAGCTAATCTCTATTGAGCTAAGTACTAGGTTTCTGCTGGCACGCTTGTTGCCTTTGAATTCAGTGGAGCTCTGCTGATGTGCACCAGTTGGAAATATGGCTGAGGAAGCTGGTAGCTTTCTACAACTGTCTTTATTAAGATTACTTATCTTCCTGTTGTCTCTGACTCTTACTTCTGAGTTATGAGCAACAAAAACATACAGTGTGTAGGCATCTAGATTTCCCAGAAGTTTTATTTTACATTTTTCAAGGATCTCTCATTTTTTTTCTAAAACTTGTAGGCTCTCTTCTCCATGATGTGCTGTTTTATCACATCCCCCACTGGGGGCAAGTATGCTCTTTTGTACACTAAAACTGGATGGAAAGATGAGTGAGGATCACTGTATTTTTCCCCTTGGCTAAGGAAGCAGCGTTCCTCTTTTACTGGTGACTTGAACTTAGTTGAAACTTCATTCTAGTGTATTAGCAGGTAGATTGATAATTTGAAATGTCAAATTCCTTCATCAGTATTATCATATACATTTGCAAACCAACTAATGATATGAAAATATTTAAGGAACAACAAAGTGAGCTAGTGGAAGGTTGTATAATTTCATTCTCATTTTGAAATGAGGATGAAATTAATGAAACAATAAATAAAAAAATCACCAATAAAGTAACATCTCTATTTTAAAAATGTGGTATCTGCTTTGTATCTTGGGAGCGATGCAGTCATTGGAGTGAAACAATGTTGAAGAATTCATGGGCATGTTCAGTGTTAAATAACATGGTAGAAGGACATTGAGACCTTCATCTTTCTTTGATAAAGTATTTTAGAAATGAACATCTTATCAGATCAGAAAAGCTGGTAATATTGGCAGATCAGCACAACTCAGTCATGTCAATCTGACATTTGATCATAAGTAATGTACTTTTGGTAAGAGAGAAAGTCAAAGTGAAGGACAACACAACTTTCATATGAAATGTTCCAAACTCAGAAAGATGGTATTTTTAATATATTTTCTCTTTCCATCTCAAGAACCAATCCTACTCTTAGATCCTCATAAAAAGAAGTTTGTACTTGTCTCAGCCTGTTTCCTATATCCAGACATTTGACCCTGTACCTGTTAGCTGAGGAATATATAGCACAAGAGATGTTTGGGTTTTCTTCAGGACATTGCTATAAAGAATGTTGTATCTAAGCTGTTGAGTTGACTGCAAAACTTTTACTAATTCTTTATCTTGGTGAACTGTAATTTAATTCTCTTGAAGACTTTCATGTCTAATATCAATACATATTGATTGATAAGTGAGTGAACACTTTCCCAGATATTAATTTCACTATTGTTTCTTACATTACAGTCAAGTTTCCTAACCTGGTACTCCCTGCAGCTTGCTAGACAATTATCCTTGTAACGTTGTTATCTATGTGAAATATACAGCATATCACTTTTTCTGTCCTTACTTATATCCCGTGGGACATGAGTCAGCTCCAGACCAAGTACTTATATAGTGGAATAGATTAGACATAAGTTAATACATTAGGCAAAGCAGTCGGGCTCTACTAATTGTACCTAATCAGTGGCTAATTTATGACTTTCTGGCTTTTGACTGGCTTGCAGCATAGGTGAGGCAAGCTTGCATTTGCCCACAGTATACATTGTAGAACTGCTTTAATTAACATGCATCTCTGCAGGTGAATTCAGTATAATTTCTTATTTCATAGAGATTTCTACTGAAAAAGTAGCATTTTGTCAGAAAACATGAACCCCTGCCTTTTAACTAGAGGCCAGTTTATATATGTTGCATCCACAGGTATTTATAATGAACTCATTTATCAATATACCTTGAATACAAAGAGTATCTACGTAATTTTATAAATTATAAATAAAATGTACAGGATTCTTCTGGTAAGACCAATCCATTAGCTAACATTATTGCTTCAATGACAATGACTTGATCAGCTTTTAAAACAATTTGTACACATAAATCTCGAGACTTTGAATAGCACTCAGACACAGCACGCACACATTCAGAAGCCCTGTGAAATGAAGTCCCCTGTGAGGTTTCTGCTTCTATTTGGGAAAAATGGTCTTTTTCTCATATTTGCTTCAGGCTGAAAGCAACAAGAACAGAAAGATGGACTCATATTATTTTCAACTTTAAAAGGATATTAATTTTTATTGCATTTATTTTTTAGGTGTGCTGTATTACGGTGAATGTATTGGTATACTGAGTCTTTGAAAATGAGAGTAACAACAAGCAACAAAGGAACTAGACTCTCTAAATTTTTGTGTTTAGTTACCAAAACCCCCTCCAAATTTCAAAATCACCTGCAGCATCTCTGCATCTGTAAGAGATCATCCATTCATGTTTCCTTTGGTCACTTCCCATGTCCTGTTGGGCCAATACATGGATTGCCCTTGTAGCATATGAGATACATCGTTGCTTTCTGCTGTGCCTTGGTACCCAAAGAGAAATTCAGAAGCCCTCATGACTGACTTCTAAGTTACATGCTTGAGCATTTTGTAGAGCTTGCTTAGGATGATCTGAAATATGCAGCTTCTTCCCAAGATCACTAAGTATCTTGTTTTAAATGGACTGTTAAAAAGCAAAAGCAGAAAGTGTTATGGAAAGAATAAGTACTTGTCTTTCTACCAGAATACATAGGGATTGAGATGAAAATGGTAGTAACTGCCTGTGAAATGTTTCTAAATACTCTTGTGTACCATTTCAAGCAGGAAAAGATATGGTGCTTGGTTGGATAGAAAAAAAGTTGTTTATTACTAATGAGTCATAGGCACTGCAAAATCAGGATAAAGCATAAGAAATGTTTGAACAATTATATTTGCTTCAATGTTCCAATTACCTAATGTGTTGATTTTCAAAATGCAGAGAAATGAGTATGGGATCAATTACCTGTGACATTCAGTGATGGCAAGGTGTAGGGCAAAATGGGCTTCAAATATTCTCATCAGAACACTTTCTGAAGTCTGTTGGGAATCTTTAGTCCAAAATCTGGTGCTACTTCTCAGTAACCTGGAAGTACATGTATAAATAGCATAAAGCCTGAAATTTGGGGTGGCTTTTTTCCTCTTTAAAAAGAGGGATAATCTGAACTTTGCAGTAGAGCTAAAATGTTTCCCTGGTCATTGCTTGACCATCTGGTATGAGGTAGTAACACACAGATCAGCTTTTCCAAATACTGACATTGAAACCAAAGGAGTATTTTTTCAAGCATTAGGCCATTGTCATCAGAGTTTACCATGTCAGCAGAAAAATAGGGGCAATATTTATTCTTAGGAGCAATTCTACTGCTATCCGCTAGTCCAGCCAAATAATTTAAGGTGTATTACATCATTCTTGCCAACAGTTTTTATTACATGCCTGATTATTTTATATTTATACCTACCTTAGGAATTTTGTTCTTCAAAATAAAAATCTCTGGGGCCTTTGTCCTGGTTGCTATTTTTAGCCAATACAAGTATGGCCATATTTTATTTTCTTGGCTGATATTTGGGTTTTCTGCCATCGCCGCCTCCTTTTCTGTTTTCTGGGCACAGCCTGCTGCTTCTCTGCAGATAGCAGGTACTTCCCCTTCTTTCAGCCATATGGTCTGGAGACACAGGAAGGCAGTGCCTTTCCCTGTGGTGGGAAGGGGGAAGTCAACCATAACTGTGAAGAGGAGGAAAGATTTCTTTTCCCTGTTTTCAGTAGTGGTACTAGGGGAAGAGATAAACTTTGTCACCAACCTCTCTTCCTTTAAGGGAGATTAAACTGTCTGAATCAACTGGAATGAAAACTCACAGTCATTTTGGTCCTGCCAGATAAATACCCATATTTCCTCAAGCAGCAAAAGAAAACTTCTGCAAAAAATAGGCAATTAAACAGACTGGATGGAAACAGGGTTTAGGTGTGAGAGAAGGAAAGCAGTAGACCTAAAATAATATTTGGAGTCTAGCTACATTGAAATCTTAGCTTTGGCATATCAGAAGCTTTTGATCTAAAAGTCAGGAGCTAACATATTTAGTGTAACTGGGAGCTTGTTATACCTACTGCAGATCGAAATTAAAATTACACTTGTTTTGTGAATATATTTATTGTATTTGTTAGAACAACAAATATTTAGTTCTAGAATAGGTTTTAAAATAGAAAAAAAATGAAAATTATATCCCCTCTCCCTGAGAAGTGCTACCTGATAGTTCCAATATATCTTTTTTTAATTGAGCACAGTGAGGTTGATACATGTAAAACAAATGCTCTTATGGCCATAATTATACTACCATTAACTTCAAATTTTTAGCACCATATATTTTGGTAAATTTACTGTCTTGCTATTACTGTTTATCAAGACATGTGCTTGTGTTGAGCTAGATCACACTAACCTGCCAGACCTTTGTCCATGGTTGCGTGTTTGCAGTTGCCCATGTGCAGTTCAGGATTCCTGAAGTCTGTTTCTGCTGTTTAGAACGTGTCCTCAAAGATATAATTCCCTAAAATATTGTTTTCTACATGTACATTCTCTCTTTAAGTATATTCCAATTATTTTAAAGATAAAATAAAATGGGATTGGCAAGAAATTCTTTTTCTTGTTTCTACTTCTAATTTTTTTTTGTTTGGATGGATTCCCTTAAGGAACAGATGGAGTAATTTGATAAATAACATGGAGGACTGAGAAAGGAGATTATTTCTAAAACCAAAGGCAACCTTTTTTTTTTAAATAATAAATGCTGGCCTGGATATGAAATGAATCAGAGACTTGAAATTAATAGAAAGGAAACTTGAAAATAAAGGTCAAAAGCAATTAGTGAGATAAAAAAATTAGGAGTTATTTTTATTTATCATTGCAACACTCAAATGACCACTGGATAATGATTCTTATAAATTCTTATTCAAAGATTATAGAATGAATAGGTGTTAATGTTTTTTAAAATAGCACTTAACATCTATTGTGAGGAGACATGGTGGTAGGTATGTGGTGGTGGTTTTGGTCTTTTGTGTTTTGTGGTTTGTTTTTCATTGGGGGGGGGGGGGGGGGGGGGAGAGGGGTTTGTTTGGGGGGGTGTTTTGTCCAGTCTGATGATAGATACAAATGCCATTCTTAAAGAAGGCTGAAGTCATTGCTATTCAGTAGAATAGCAATGTTTTCAATTTTGTATCTACCCTCAGCCTACAATTTGCTATTTATAAGGCATATTTAAAACTAGTGTAGTTTCCATTCTTCCTAGGGAAGATTAAACCTGCCTATTACAAAGGACTCTTGCTAGTATAAGCAAAATTCACACTAGACCATGTGCGTGCAGCCCAGAAATCCCATACTGCAAAATAGCTTGTATCTATTCTACAGCCCAGTGTTGCAAAACGTGGAGATGGTCCTGCAAGGAGCTCTTGCATATCTCAGCAAGAATTGAAGTTGCTCAGCACCCAGAATGATGCTGAGATCTCTGTTGCAGTCCCCAGCTTACAGCACACAAAGCTGTAAATAGCGCCAGTGCTTTGAAAGTGCCTATTCCATTGTTTGCAGTACAGCAGACCTGTTGCTTTTGGGTGGCTAGGAGTATTTGACTTGGCCTTGGAAGTCATAACTCATTGCTTCTTTGGATATCAGGTTATTATGAGGAGAAAACATATCCTGTAAAGCAAGCAACTACAAGAGAAGGGATAGTTTAGTGTAAAAACTTGTCATGCCTGTAGGCCAATGCTTTTAATTGAAATGATCAAATATAGTGTGTGTGTGTGTGTGTTCAGGATTTTATTTTTTAGCTGATTAAAAACTAATAAGAATACAAAATATTACTTGTCACTTGCATCAGTAATTAATTTAATAATCACAGACTGAGCTGTTTTCAAATAGCTAGTTCTTTAGTAAACTGGGTTGATATGATATCAACTTGAAAAATCGGCCAAATTTGCAATGGATATCAAGGATGCTTTCAAAAAGTCTGTTGCAGTAGTAACTGTGTAAGATAGAACTAGGTGGATGCATTAATATTTGAGCTGTCAAATTTACATGTCAAGTGTAAATCTGATGGGCTATCTTGATAAATGCCTACAAACTATACTGTTACTTTTCTTGTTTGACAGTTCAGATTTAGAGACTTCTAGATAGCTCTTTTTCCTTTGAAACTAAATACAAACTAATATCTTGGGATATGGAAAAGTAGTCCTTACACTTGTAGATGGACAGTCAACAGCTGAATTGTAACATATGGTAATATCGCACCAGTCAGGGATCTGGGCCAAGGGAGGAAGCGCAATGGCACTGAGTATCCTGTGGTATGAACCCCTTGCTCCTGTTAAGGAGATTACTATCTCTTTTGTTGCATGCATTGCCTTTAATGGGAGTTTTTTCCATCAGCTTCAATAATTGCACTGGGGTCTAGCAAAGTAGATGAGTATATGCGTTTTAAGACATTTTACTTAGTAAAGAGTTATTATTTCAATTTTTAAGCATCAAGTACAAGTGTCTATGGGGTATTTTCTCTTTGCAGAGAAGACTCTATCCAAATTCTTGTACTGTTGCATAGGAGCAAAATTGCTGTTGTCATACTGAATAAAATCCTAACAGGAAGTTTCATATATCTCTTCATTGGTTGAAGCTGCAGGTGCATTAGTAATATTTTTCTATTATTTAGTTCATATTATGAGCAATATGAAGGACAACTCTTTGTCCTAGACCAAAAGACTATGACTATATTTTGTATTTCTTTTAAGTCACAGGGTGTGGCTCTGCCAGTCTGTAAAATCTGAAATACTGCATCTTGCATTTACAAAATTACTCTTTTTAATCTTAAAGTGACACCCTTCTTAAAAATTCAGCTTCGAATATCAACATCTCTTTCTCCTAAATATTTCTGCTGTGATGGGTTGAAGAGGTAAAAAAAGAGAAAAAAGCCTATGGTTTAATGTTTAGTATGGGTTATTAGTCTTTTTTCATTTTTGACTGATATTTTAGAATATCAAATAAATTACTAGGGAAGGTTTTTTATTTTATGCAGGAATTTATATGTCTGCTTTACATGTCAATATGTAGATGTGTACATGACACCATTGTTGACACATCTTGTGAGTTTATGGTTCCTTTTTTTCATGCATCCACTTGAACCCTGTGTACACTTTCTAAGCTAAAGAGATTAATTATTATTCTAAAACATTGCTATTAGCAGACATAAAAGGAGAAGGTGCAGCTCCATGTCCTTTGGAAAGAGAGGTAGGTTTTGTTTGATAACAGTGGCAAGTTTAGTTCCCTGCTTTGTCAGAGAATTCCTAATAGGCTAAATCAGAAAAGGAAGTGAAGGGAAAGAAAAGGAAAAGAAGAAAAAAGCAAAAAGAAAGGAAAAAAGGAGAGAAAACAGGAAAAATTATCTAGGCACTGAAAGTGGAATTTGACATCTTAATCCCAAGTCTACAAGTTAGTTTAACTCCCCCTATTCTCCACATATGCTTCTAATCATGAAACTTATTCTGCTTCACTGAAATCCCACAGGCTCCTAGAATTTGTGCTTTTGTACATGACCATGGCTGCCTTGCTCTTACCAGAGCTTAGCATCTTGGAAACCTCCTGTGCTTAAGGAAGATCAGGAGCTTCGTTCTAACCACTTCTCTACCGATGTCCCCTAAGGAGCTTGCTGTGTTTGCAACATGTAACAAATAGTCCAGGACTGGGGACTACACAAAAGATGACGACAATGATCCCTTTCATTCAAAGATATTGCCAAAGCATGAGTTAGATGTAACTGTTAGGTATTTCATATAAAACAGAAACTGTTTTTAGACTAAGAATCAGAGCCCAGGTTTTTCAATACTAGGTGAATGCCCTTATGGTCTCAGCTGCAGAAGGAGTGCTCGCTGTGCATTATAATGCAAAGTGGTGTGACTTTAGAAAGGAGTGGGGAGACAGGATACAGTATGGTGTTCTGGCTTACTCCCCTTCAAAGGAAAAGGAGATAGGGATTGGAGATCTTTTGGGAGGACATAACTGAACTGGAGTCTATAATGTTCAGGTGAGTGCTGTAACTCCTAAAGCTCTGCTGTGACCTCTTGGTGCTGTTCTGGTGATAATGGATTATGTGCTAGTTGATTGTGTGATAGGGACTCTGCCTGCGGTTACATCTAGAGAAAATTTATACCCACAAACACAGAGACAAGGGGGACTGTGGAACTGTTTTAACTCTACTTTCTACTGTACCAAGTTGGGCATAGACTGTCCCTCTAAAGGGAAAAGGATAGCGCATCAGCCACTGTATTACTTTGGTGTCTCCATTTGCCAGCTGTTTTTATGAACTATGAGAGATGATGGCATATCCTTAATATTCTTTGACAGTACAATATTTTTACTTAGACTGTCTATTCCGGAATGACGCTTCTCTGATAGAATGGCCAGTCAATCTCACAGCATGATAGAAAACAGATGTAAGATTAGGATGCAAAGTAGTTTTCCAGATACTTGGTCCCAGCATGCCGTACAACCCAGCCCTAGAGTTAACCAGCCAAGTGCTGACACATGTCTTATAGCAAAATATCACTCACAGCCACAGTTCAAAGGCCTTGCTACCCTCCAGGGCAATTAATACAGCATCACATTCAATGGTGCTTGAACCAAATCCATTGAACTCTCAGGGGAGGAATAACGAAGCAATCTCAGAGCTCAGACATGAGCAGCATGCTGCTGCAGCTAAAGTTTCAGTCCCTAAGAACACAGTCCTTCCTTAAGAATGGTTATGTGACAATGTACTATAAGAAGTAGATTCTTCTGCCATTAAAATTTGTGACAACACTCTCATTAGCATCACTAAATAAAAGTTTAGATGTGGATCTCCACTTTTCAAACTATTTATTGCAAAGGTAGTTCCAAATGTCTTTTCCTAAGTATTTGGAAGTTGGCTTTTGAATGAGAATTTTAATGACAATTTAGAACAAATAAATGAAAGATTCATACTGTACATATACTTTTTTTTGTATGAAGTTGTATGTATACATTCAGTGATTGTGTTAGTAATACCAATAGCTAACCATAATACCTTTTGCTTCAAGTAAGTATCCAAAGTGATCACATTTCATTTTAGAAATTATGGGCAGATTTGAATACTAATGCTTGTATTATGCAGCATTTATTCAACTAATGGTGCTATTGAAAGTACTGAGGCGTCTCACAGTATAATTTAGTACTTGCTGTGAACACGATTTGATAGCCACCTTGTACCTGGGATGTCTGAAATTAACTATGTCTATTATATAATTGCATCATGCTATAGAGTGCAGGGAATAACAACAAGTGGCTTTTAACTCCTGATTTCATTTCAGCAGTTCCCACTTTGATTTCTATTTATTAGTGTATGAATGATGTGCTCCCACTGATCCTTCTATTGTGGTTATGATAGTTCAGAAATAAGTAACAGCTATGTGTAGATGTGCTTTACATTCTGCTGAACATAACTTGAATATTGAATTGAATATTTTTATGCAGACAATTCTTGGGAATTCCCGGACTGGTCATATCCATCAGAAACCAGTAAGTAGTCCAAGTTCCATTGTAATTAAAGGTAGCATATAAAAATGAACAAATAAAAGAGCACAATTTTAGTGCTTTTATTGTTTAAGAAAATTAATATTTCAGTGGTGCCTTCATGCTCCATGTTTTTTTCTTTAAAGAGAAGCTGTGCAATTCTTAGGATAGCATGTTTACATTCTGTCCTACAGATAAGTGCTTATGGCGATCAGTTTATTAATCTGCATGTCTGCATTTATTTATCTTTTTTTTAAATGGATAAATCATTTATAGATGAGAGAGATGAATCTCAGCCACCCTTATTTTTTTCTTGTTTCAGATCTGCATGGTCAGTTCCACATCAGATTCTCTATATCTGTTTTCCTCCTCTATTAATTTCTCTCAGGTACTTAAGTTTCAAAATTCTCTTGACTTCTCTCACTCACATGCAGATGTCATAGATGTGGACAAAGTTTCAGACCTTTTCTTACAACATAGGTGTTGGGATTTTAGAAACAAAATTCAATAATGCATACGACATTACTTAGCCTTGATAGGAAGGGAATGATGGTAATGTGAAATCATAGCTAAGGAAGACATGGGAGTTTTTTGGACCAATTTAATTAGCCCCTTGAATACATACTGGTATTAAGAAAACTGTCTTTATATTTGCAGATTATGTGATTTCATAAAGCTAGGAGTATTGCATACAAATGATTGCATTGGTTGCTCTAAATATTGTAAGGTATCTTTAGTGAGTGTAGCCAAGGTTGTTGGATAAAAATCCTCCTAAATAAACTATATTTTCTTCTTTTTTTTTTTTTTTTTTTTTTTTTTTACTGGAACATACTTGCTTTTTTTTCCAGCAGGATATTTTTGGTGGGTTTTTTTGCTTGTTTGGTTATTTTGGTTGTTGGTTGTTTTTTTTTTTAAAAGACACCAGCTTGTCAGAAAGATACTGATGCTTGCCCAAATTCTGTCCTGAAAGAAAAATTGTATAAAAATGTATGAAGATGCAATCCAAACAATGTAAACTTGGGATTATTATTAAAAATTTGTTTTCAACTGTCTTTTTACTTCAAACTTTAGAAATAATAAAAAATGAAAAAACCCAACAAAACCAAGTCAAAATGCAGAGGAAAATGTTGTAACAGATGGCTTCACTATTTTGAAACTTTGCTGTAAATTTCAAAACAGAATTTTCATATTTTAAAATGGAAAAGCGTTTGAAACAAAATAATTTTTTATGAAGTGAGCAAACACAATATTTCTGGGTGCTTTTAAGTATTCCTTTTTGGCCTGTTGCTACCTCAGCTTAATAGTGACAGAAATGGCATTTGTCCCATGTGAGAGGAGGTGAACTTTACATATTTTCTAGCTCTTTCATCAAAAAGCCTATATGTTGCTTTGTCTGATCTCTCATAGTACTTACTCCAAATCAGAGTGGGAGTACAGTGGAGAAGCAGTTTGGGGGAGAGAAGGTTCTGGTTGCCATCTGTAGTGCATCTTTCCTATAAATGATTATTTTGATTATTTGTGCTGTCAGTTAAGCAAATTCATCCCTGCTTGATCACCCTAAAACAATACTTTGACTTTCACTATCAGAAGTTAAACAGCAAGCAATGCAGAAAGAATTTTTGTAATGACTAATTTAGAACAAATAGTTGACGGACTAGAAAGTGCTTGGTAAAAGTCTTCATGCAGTATTAAAACATTGAGAAACAATGTATAGCAATGCCTATAAATGGTCAAAAAGATTCTAGGAAACCACAGTTGTTCTAAAGAAACTAGCCTGGATTTAAAAAAAAAAAAAAAGTCATGATTAAAAATCTAAAATTGCACTTTTTTCTTTGCTCATGTATTGTCCTTCATTCCCTGTAACTGATTGTGTTTAATGGGCCTCTGATGCCTTCCTTATATATGATTTTCCTTTCATAGCTCATATTACTTTTATTGCCTCTTTCTAGATCAAAGGCATAGGAAGAAGAAAGGAAAAATGGTGCCTGAGAATGATGTCTGCAATCTTCCACATTTTAGCATTATTTTTCTAAATGTTCTTACCTTAATTTAATGCAGCTTTTGCTCATTATAATACTAGGAGTCACTGTAGATAATTCTTCACCAACCTGGGTATCCCAACCTTCCATACATTTATAGAAGTTAGTGCTTTGCCAGCCCTAGTGATAGAAATTCAAGCCCAATATAATTAGAAATTCTAAATACATTTCTGTTGCTTTCTTTAAATTTTATTCACCATCTGGCTATAGGAGCTACTATAGTTTATAGTTTTTTTAATTTTCTTTTGAAACTTTGAAAGCTTAGAGGCATGACTTTTTCTAAAAGAATGCCAAATTATCACATGGCTACAGGCATTGATGATTTTAGAAAACCACCAAACATTCTGAGGAAATAGTAGCCTACTTCCCTAAATTCATATGTTGAATTTCAGAAGCCTAGTGCTTGGCATCTCCTTGTCCAGGATGAAATGTAACTCCTTAGGAGTCTGGGGATTTGTATATTTCATTGGTTATTCTTGGGAAAAGTTTATTGCCTGTAAGCGTAGAGTTGCAGAGGTAGGTGACATATGTCTATTTGCAGGAAATGATCTCTCAGATTGTACAAGTTCTACTAGGCTACATTAACTCTGAGGCAAACCGAGAGTGCTTCTGCCTTCTATATAAATTTCCACAGACTGCTGCTAGTTGTGGCTGCAGTTCTCACAAGGAGTGGCTTTGTTTTGTTGTAGGTATTAGAATGAACTTCTCCACGGTGCTGTGATGTCTTTGTCTTCCCTCTCTTCCCATGCCAAGCCTCTCCCACAGGTTTGGCCTCTTTCAACAGTGATATCCTTACTAATGCAATGTAAGTAAGACTTTTGATGGTATAAATGCATATGATGCATAGCTGAATATCATCTTCCATTAATCTGCCAGTAATTATCCTTGTGTTTAGAAATAATAGTAGTAGAAGGATATTTAAAAGTTGGATGGGCCTGGGAGATGTAATTTTAAAGTGAAATTGTACATCACCAAAATCCTATTTGAAGGTACAAACTCTATAGACCAAAGGAAAAAAAAAAAATCAAAGGGGGACTTGGTTTAGTTTTTATAAAATCTTGAAAAACATGATTGTTGTGTTTTCCCCTAATTTTCAGCATACAGATTGTCACAGGTACTTGTAGCAGCAAAAATGGATAAATTCATGTAATTCTACAGCACTGCATCTTTTTCAAAGAAATGTGAAAAACTTCCAGAAATGCTATTTCAGTAGAGCAGTTCATTTCTGTAATTGGTCAGACCTATGAAAAGTCATGGATTTAGATGTCTAGTAACAGCCTGAGTTATTTTTGAACTAAATAAAGCAACCTGTTTCAGGCTTGACCTCATTTTCATATATACATTAGGAAAGCCAGTGATTGTAAACACAGATGGTCTAACACATCATGTCATGCTGCTGCCCTTGTGTTGGAACAGGGCTAAATCTTGCATTGAGAATGAGGATTTTTTTTATGTCAAACAAAGCACTTTAATTAAGAACAGATTTCAATATTTAATGACTATACAGTAGCTTATTAAAATGTTTGCACTAGTGTTTATGATATTTTGTGGATTAAATACCAATATATTTGTTAACTGTAGAACAACTTGGATTTGATGCAATAGCAATGCAAGCTTTATGCCTGTGATGCTACAGAGGCTCCCTAGCCTAGAAAAAACAGATTTAGTCTTTGTGCATCTGGGGATAATGTCTGGAGAACTCAGCATGATATGGGAAGCAGGATACAGTCAGAGGGTACAAGGAGAATCTGAATGGGCGATTTGGTAATCTTTCTTGTAGGACTGCTATATCTCTAAATCAGAAACAACTGGGTAAATCTCTCTGCTCCTAGCTTAGCAGAGCATCTTCTTCACTATTTAGCATTTGGAGGGTTAAAGATTCCCACAGCTACACTAGGATGTACATATGTTCACAATCTGCCCCAATTTCTTCACTGAAATCATAGATTGAAGCCATGGGTTGTTTCTTTTCCTCAGTTTAAGGTATGAAACTGATAAAGTCTGTTACGTTTCAAACCGGAAATGCACAGTTGCAATTTAAATCGATGGCCTTTTTAATTTAGTCACTTGAAGAACCCACCAACTCTCTCCCTCTTTTAAACTATGGGCAAGAGAACTATTTCCTTTTCCTGCAACACATACCTTGTCTTGGTGTACAGTGAAGATCCCTTACTGTTGTCATGCTATTGGCTTGTGATAAAAATAGAAGGCCGCAATGTCTCTCTTCCAGGATGGAAATGTTTCAGTGTTTCTCTTCTTTTCTAGCAGATCACTTCAAAATGATAAACAAACATCTCATCACTCTTTTCCTTTAGGATCTTTTTCTCCAGATGAAAGAAAAAATTTCATCATTCACTTCCCTAAATGATGCTTCTTCTGCGGAGGTCATTGCGGCTTCAAACTCATACATATGGTATTGTACATACATACTTAATGCTATGGTCCTGTGAGAGATGTTAGCAATTTATACCTCCATCTGCAATAAGTTATGACCACCTGCATCGGCTCAACCATGCTGCTAATGTGTGAGGCCTCCTCCATTCCTGCTGCCTTCCCAGACTATCATTATAGAGGGAGTCTAGTGCCTTTAGAGATGGAAGTCAGGCTGTTACTCATGACCTTGCATGAGAAATGTGGTTAAGCAAGGGCACCATCCACCCCAGCAGAATGGGTGGGTTAACCTTTGGGGAAAAAATGTGATCTCTTGATGATTAATTTGAAAAAGAGAAGCATAAATGTCTGTAGTCTGAATGACTTCTTAAAGGCTATTCAGAGAGCTCTGCACAACGTCATGGTTACTCTTTCTCGCATGCTCTGGTAGAGCTCAGTAGAGCTGCTGGATGGGGTCTCTGTCAACAAACTTATAGTGATCACTTGTGAGCATTTAATTTCTAATTAAATCTAAATTACATTTTAATTTGAAACAATTTAAAATGAGATTGCAACTTTTTCCCACCAAATGTTGAGATATCATAAAATATATATTTTAAATCTCTACAGCAAGGAGTTAAAAATTTGATGGAATGATGGTTTTGGAATTTCATCATTGGATTAATGAATGCTTATTAAATCCAGCAATACTCCTTACAGTATTACACTCTTTAGAGTGTAGATTTTCTCAATTTCTATTTTCTGGAGTTAGATCAGACTCTGTATATTTGATTCTTCCCACTGTCTCATATTCAAAGGAGTAAAAACATTTTTGCTGCTCAGTGAAAAAACCTTAATTTTTGCATTTCCATTATGTCTTCCATACAGGAATCTCAAAGACCTTTGATATTAGCAAAGCAGCTTTGAAGCACCCTTAGAGACAGGCAGCATCATGATCGCTGTCTGAACAATAAAAGAAGTCAGGCAAAGAGAATTTGAATAACTTGACTAAGCAGACAAACAAGCTTGTAGCATAGTCAGGAAGAGAATGCAGAGCCATTCTTTCCAGAGGAGATCTGTTAATTTTTTAATTTTATTTTTTCCCCAGCAAATAATTACCCAAGCAATGTAATTTCAATCATTCTGAAATGATTTGCGAGTTTGACTAGAATTCATGCAACAGTTTTATCTAAAAGTTGAAAAAAAAAAAAATACGGGCTTGATTCTGAACTGCTGAAATGAACATTCTCACTTTTTCATTTTTTGAGGATTATTTTTCAGTGTGCCCACCCTGGAGAAGGTAAGGCCTCTGCCTCCTCTTCACGTAAGCAGGAGGGAAGGAGGGCTGTGGAACCTAGTGTGCAGTATGCTGCAGGGTGGGAGAAGAGCTCATGCGTGCAGGGCTGCAAGCAGGGTTCCTGGCCTCTCAGGCATGCAGCACAAATTGAATCTTGCTATTTTGCTCTTGTACTATGTAAAATTATGACCACAGATTTTTTTTGTTTAGTCCTTTGCTAATTTAATTTAAAACCCCAAACCTTTAGGTCTGAATAGGCTGGTTTTGAAATATTTCTAATGAAGTAGTTAGACTAAGCATTGGAAAGCTGAAGAACAGTGTTTAAACTCTATCAAGCAGAGGAGAAAAAGAAATACAGCTTTTTGATTGACCAAAAAATGACATTAATTTTGTTAACTGAATGCAATTTTCAGTTTGTTTGCTTAAAAACAATCGTTTACACAGTTTTGCTCCTAGGCTTTCGTCATATATATTTTCTTCTATGAAAATGCTGGATTTCCTTACTGCTTCACCAGGTTGTATTATCCTTAGGAGCATATGTTGGAGTGCAGTGAGTTGTTTTTGTTATTATTTCTAAAAGAAAACAGCAATAAAATTTTTTACTTATGTCACCTCATTGGACCAGATTATTCTGCAAAAAAAATATAAGTCACTGTTGTTTCTGGATACCTCTGGAAGGATGAGCCAGCTCTTAGACTTCACGTGCAGCTGGGCTGAAACTTCGCGTCTTTCAAATCTTGAATCGTTTTTCAAAAAACAGGGTTGTGGATAATGCTTTGTGGATAACCTAATCAATTTCCTATATGTCTTGGCTTTAACTCTTTTAAAAGGAATGAGACAAAGCCATGTTTCTTCTATTATCCTATAGTTATTTGGTATATTATACAAGTTGTTGCACAACTGGAAGCAAATTCATAAAGTTTCACTGTTCATTTATCCCTAACAGTATAGCTAATCATTATAGTTGTTAAATATTTTCCCTATTTATACCAGTCCTGTCCTGAGATCTCAGCTTGATTTCCAGACCTTGCAGATTAGTACAAGGTTACTGAGGTATGTATAAATTACTTTGGAAGTCTAATTATCTTTCCTGCTCAAATAGTGGAACATACTGCAGTGCTGAAACTGGGGAACAATTCAGAGCAGATAATTTAACAGATTTTTACCCCTTTCTGCAAATATTTTAAGCATCTTTTTCTGAAATTTGCTTGCCTAGTTTTTCATATCATGTAGTTATTTCTGTGTGAACAAGTTCAGGCCAGCTGTTTTTTAACAATCTGCTCTGTGTAGATCACTTTCATATTGTGTGGTTGGTGTGTTTTTGGTGGGTTGTGGGTTTTTGTTTGGTGTGGTGGTTTGTTTTGTTTGTGGTGGGGGTTTTTTTGTTGTTTTGTGGGTTTTTGTTGTTGTTTTTTTATATTATTTTTTTTACACCAAGACTGGTAATCTGTTCTTTTCTACTTCTAATGCAGCATTGTAAATGCTTTAGTACAGGGGCTTTGTTCTCTCGGGCTAAGGCAGAGAGAATGACAGAAAGAAAAAGTAGAAGTTGAGTTCATCTTGAAGTTTGACATGAAGAGTTCTCCCTAACTATGTTATAAGAAAAAGCATTGGACATGCAAACCCAGCGATCAAAATTTCTTGATCCTTTTCTGACCCATGGAGAAAGATATAATTTAGGTTTACTAGATTTCAGGAAACTTGAGATCTCTTTCTCTGCTATCATATTTATGCCATCTGATTGCACGTGCATTCATTCACATGATCCTGTTTGGAAGGTTTGTCAGATCTTTGTCTGGTTTATTTAATTCCCCTGGGTGCCTGAGCTTTGAACGTGGGTATAATTTTATTAATCTCTGTAGTCCTAGATCAGCAGCAAAAGCTATTTCATATGAATGTCTTTTTGAATCCTGCCTTTTTGAGAACAGCTACGTATTTTAAAGTGTATTTTTTTTCCCCTTCTCAAACTGAATAAAACAGCTTTCTTGGGCCTATGAGCAATGTGAAATGAATTCACTGACCTTCCTATTTGTAGACAGTTGTAGTGCTTGTATTTGGCATAGTAGTTCCTTCTTTAATGATTATGAGAATATTTGCACATTCCTTTTTTTGTGGGGACAGTTCTTATGAAAGTTAAAAATGACCAGCACTAAAGGGAGATAGTGGCAATAAAATCATAAGGTTCAGAGTGAGTAACAGTATTATTTTGAGAGAATCTAAACTTTAAATTATATCTGAGGGCTACATCTTTTGTTAGTTGAAATCCTGGAGCTGAAAAGAAAACAGGTAGTTGAACAAGTAAGCTGAAGACTACAAACAGAAGACAGAAGTAACTAAGTTGTAAAGGGTCTTGGAAGGACCTTAGATGTTAGGTGGAAGGGCTTAGGGCAGTGGTGAAGGAGATTTAGCAGGCATCACAAGGTAGTGGGCTTTGTTTATTGAATGGGTATTCAACATGTTCTACAGTATGGTCGTGTTAGTAACTGCTTGAGGTGCTACCTGACAAGGAAACACTGGGGAAAACACAAATGTCAACATTTCGATACTGTGATTCTGAAGTATTTTGTGGTTCAGAGGTTCATAGGTTGGGAAATAAGATTTTTTGGACAGATTTACTAGGAATCTCGTTTGGTGTGGACAGAATGCTAGTGTGAATCAGAGTATTTTTGGACTGGCCCACAGAGACCAGATCAGTAGTTAGAGGGAAAAAAATGGATGAGTACTGTTTCTAACACTTTGATAACAATTGCTTATCTTGCCTTAAATGGCTTGCAGTTTAAATACACTATCCAGAAAAGTTGCATTTCGATTTTGTAGAACAGAAATAGATGTTCAGAATGAGGGGATTTGCATCTAAATTTTATGCATAAAAGTGGTGGCACAGCTGGGAACTAAACTCTGAGCTTCTCATTCCTAGACTAGAGTCTTAACTGCAAGACTATTCTCCCTGTGTTTACAGATCTTTCACTGATGAAGATAAATGTTATGGTATGAAATAAATTCAGCTGATTTACATCAATAGGGGACTTTTATAAGAAGATGACAAAACTTCAGAGTTTGATTATCCACTTGAAATCTATTTTTATTTCTTTAATAATCCAGACGAGAGCATGTCTATTGCAGATTAAAATTCATCTTACTTCATTCTATATCTGTTCTATCTTGTAATAAGGTTATACAGAGAGAAGGCTAATTTTTTTTTTGGTTTTTTTGGTAATCATGTAGCAGTCTGTTAGGTATTTGGATTCTATGCCTGTGCTGTATAATACTGGCATCTGTTAACCCTGTTAAGCCTCTTTCTTACACAAAGACACTATATATGATTACGGGGAAAAAAAATGAACAAAAACACTGCAAAATTAATTGCAGAACTATGCTTACTGAATAGAATTGATAATGAAAAACATGATATGGAAAGGAACGTTAATGAAGAGAAGGATGATAGCAGAATGACATTTAAGAAGAGGTGAGATTTGGATTTGATCTTTGTGGTTAAGAGTCAGTTGCTGTTACTTTTTATGATTCAATAATATTGAAATTCAGCTATCGAGGAGCTTTGTCAGTTGTCCGCATCTTTGAAAACATTGCAAATAAACCTGAACTAGAGAGACTGTCGTGTATTTTGGAATCTTTTGTAATGCATATAGTTTATTTAGAGTGGTAGCCAGGAAAAAATCTGACTGAATTGTTGTGTGGGAGAAGACTTTTTTTTTTTCTTTCTTTTTTGGCTGTTAATAATGATCACCAGCCATATGCCATTTCTTGTGAACTCTTGATTCTTTCTCTTCTGGGAGCAATATTTTTCTGTGGCATTTTGACATGTTTAGCTGATTCTTCACCCGACATTTCATTAACTCATTGGTCTTGATTTTTCCCTTACAGAGATGAAAATTGAGAGCAGCATATTGGTGTGCAGCTAGTGTGAGTGAGACCAGGTTTGAATTCAGTGACGGAATCCTCCATCCCGCCAACCTACTGCTCAAAACATGCTAATGTGTTTTTTGGGATTCTGACACTGCAGCCAGAGATTGGCTAATAATACAACACATGTAGTCTTCACCCTTGTGTTAAAAACTGCTATTCTAGCACAAGTTCTTGCACAAGAAAGTGGTGAACCTGATTGGGGAATTGATTTGGCTTAAAAAGAAACTGGCAAACACCCCTGCTTTATTTTTCAGCTAAATCATATTTAGTTCTGGCTTGTTGGATGGCTGCCAAATGCTTATAATGCTCTGGTACAATGGGTAAGAGCTGGCAGCAGGAATGTGAGATTGTCATTATTTTATCCTAGCACTGCTGTGAAAAAGTTACTGCGAAAAGGGAGGAGATGCCTTGAGATGTTTTGCCTGTATTGCTACTGCTAGGTGCCAGGACAAGCCTGCAATTCTTTAAAATAAGTGGAAAACACTCAAATTTTCCTCCTTCCTGGTTTTGAAATTATTTTAAAAAATGCATATATTGAATTTTTGTCTAATCTTGAGCAGTTTTGTAATTATATCCTAAGTGTATTTTTTTCTCTGGATTTCTATGTTTGCCTTCTGAGATTTTGCAGATGCCTTTTAGCACTTGATGCACTCAGGGAACTTGTAGAGGAAAACAATGCACTTGGCTATAATGTTATATATTTCAGGGACTATTTAAGTAGGTCAGTCCTGACTGGGGTGGGGAGAACAAACAGTTTTTGGTGAGGGGAAAAAAGAATCCTTCTCAGTGCTTAATAGGGTAGAAAATAGCAAAGATGTTTTGCTGTCCTCGATAGATATTCTTTGACGGGAAATGTAGTTAAACCTTTATTTAAAAGTTTCTGGAGAATTACACCTGTGTGATCCTCTTTTTCACCAATGTTAGGCTAGGATAGTTGAACTGCCAATTAATGCAACTACATTAACATAAAATTGGAATACCTAACGGAGAAGGCGCACTCTGATTTTATTTATTTATTTATTTCTAATTAGAGATTCTTTTTTCACTGTGTGCTGCTGACCAGAGCCAAGGTCAGTTGCATCTGTCTACAACTTGACCTATGGGTGATTTCCAGTTGTGCACTCAATCGCTATTCCAAAGTGTAAAGTTCCCATTTTGACTTATATTAGCAATAGACTAGTGTTTTCATTTTTGATAGTCATAGCAATTCCCATAAATATATGTAATATTTTAAACCTTTCCATAAAGACTACCTGCTTTGGCCTTGATTCTGGCATTGTCTTAAAAAGGACAGTACACATTTAGGAAGGGAGCACAAGTGTTTGGCAATACCACAAAATTAAAAGCACTCAAATGCAACTGAATGTTATCAAGATTTCTGGCTCTATTCAGAATAAGGCAGAATTTTCCTCACTGCAAATTGCTTCACACTTAGATGCTCTGCCAGAAGACAAAACTGGATTTTTCTTTTACAGCAGCCAAAGTATTGTATTTACATTATCTTAGTGCGTAATTAAGCCATTAAGCTGAAAGTTTCCGGATTTGAGCATAAAAGGAGAACATTTGAAAAGAGTTAGAAAGATTGTATAGTACTAAGGTACTGCAGACTGTCTAATGGGTGCCATCAGAATGGGCTGAGCTCAGCCAGAAGGCTTTTACAGGGGATGTAGGAATATCAGATACTGTTATTTCTACTGTCTTATTTTGACCAGCAAGATACAATATAATGTGTCATAATCAAAGGTGTAGCTTGCTTTGCGTGCAGGACCATTTCGACACGTAAATGTCACACTTTTAAGACTCCAGGAAAATGGCAAACAAGGTGTGATCTCGCTGCCTTATACAGAGTTCCACTTTTGAATCATTATTCTCTACCCTATTATCTTTTTGTTGCTGCTTTTGGCCTTTACCACTGTTAAATTACATGTCTGACTGCTGGGCTGGCTGAAGCCTATGTTCTCCTTTCATTCTTTGCCTGCTCTATGCAGATGCCTGAGGGAGGAAGTAAGGAAATGGACTTGAAATGAGGAGGGAAGGAGGTTAGGAGAGAGGTTGAGGAAATAACAGCTTCTTCCTACTTACACAATTGTAGTTTTGGTCAATATTTTTAATAATGACTCAAGTGGTAGAATAGAGGGATTGCTAGACTTATGAAAGACTTGCAAGTTTGTTAGATTTAAATGAGAAGTCAAAATAATCTGGAGAGTTGAAGATGTGACTTGGAAAAGTCAGGATATTGTCCAGAAAGAAGCGGAGGTTCAACATTTAGGCAGAACTAATTAACTGCTTCAGTATTGGGTGTAGGAATATGGACTAATACCAGTTCTGAAGTAAAACACCTTGCTTAGAACTCTAGCTGATTATGAGTTGAGTTCAAGCCAAAGACCTTATGGTGCTGTGAATAAGCTGCAGAGCATAGCCTGCAAGATACGTGGAGTGAACTTTCTATTATGTTCCCTGAAGCAGTCTCAGCTGGAGCAGTGTCCAGTTCTGGGCACTGCATGTTGTGAAGGATATTAGCCAACTGAGCGCAGCAGAGGGCAAGGTGAACGGTCAGTGAGTTGAAACACAGAGAAAGTTTGAATAAACTGGGGTTGTTCAGACTAGATAAAAGATTGAATTTCATTTAAAAATGCAGAACAAAATGCTGCAAAGGGGGAGACAATAATCTGCCCTCTGTGTCTAACAGCTGAGACAAGAAATTATGGAACTACACTGCAGCAAAACAGATTTAGATGCTGAGTTAGGATAAGCCTTCCTGAGAAGGATAGTGGCATATTAGGATAAATTACTAGCAGAGGCTGTTGAGTCTCCATTCTCTGCAGGGGAAATTTAAGGAATGTAAACTATAGAACTGTCGTGAATGGTACAGATATCATGGTCCTCCCTTGAGGAAAGGGTATGGACTCAAGGATTTCTCAAGTCCACTAGAGACAGATTTATTTTTTTTTACCTAAGTAACTGTGTTTGACTGATTTTGTTGTTGTTGGTTTTTGTTTCAGTTTTTTCTTTTTCTTCCTCTCAGCTGGGAGAAGACAGTAAGAAGCATAGATCACAAGATAGTTCAGGTGGGACGGGCCCTCAGGGGGTCTCTTCACCAACTTTATTCAAGGCAGGGTCAGCTATGAGATCAGATGTGGTTACTCAGGGCTTCATCTATTTTGATTTTAAAAACCTCCATGGATAAAGACACAGAAGTAGCTGCTTTTACAGCTGACCTGCTAGTGCCTCCCTCTCCCAGCTAATGTCCACCTGGTTGAATGTTCCTCCTCTTCCCTGGCCCAGTGTAATCGAGCTCTCTGTCTCCCTTTCTAATTCCTGAGTGTGAAAGAGGCTTTGGTCCTTGCTCAGAATAGCCATATAGGCACCTTGTACCACAAAACTGAGCAGAGACCTTCTGACTGTGAATTCACTGAGTCCTAGCTAGTGTCCTCACAGAGACACCATCCTTGACTTAGAAGTGAGATTTTTTTCAAAGGAATTCAGGAGAGTTCAGCTCTATAAATCACTGCCCTCCTTTAGAAAACCCCACACCCAAATGAATACAAGATTTTTAAGACAGATGTTTTTCTTTTAATCTCTTTCTTGTGGATGTTTTAGGAGGCACTGGATTGAAAATAATGCTTGTGTTATATGAAACAGTTGAGACAGCAATTCCACGGAGAAGACTGAAGTAGAGGAAAACAAGATAAACAAGTACTTTGGGAACCATTGATCAGTTGAATGAGTGGGAAGAAATGAATGTGAAATAGGACATCATGGCTGACTTTTGTATCAAAGGGAGAATGATGCATATTTAAAAATAGGTTTTGTATTATTTCTTAACCACAGTGCTTATTCTTAATTTTTTCCTCCAGTTTCTTGTAATTTCTCTAATTGTTCTATAATAGGGTTGTTATGAGCGGATACTCTTGCTGATAAATGGCTTAATTTAGCTTCCTCTGAAGACAATGAGAGATTTCTATTGATTTCAGTAGGAAATGAATTAAGTCCATTTTCTTTAAACTTGGCACGAGCTGTCATCAGTTAGAGCTATTGTTCAGGAGATAGTAAGTAATAGAAAAGATGGGAATTAGTGTCTGATAATGTTGCCCAAAATGTGCTCTGGGCTAGATCCAAATTAAACTAATGTTTGTGTAAACTCCAACGTATCAAATTGTCCTTATCCAGCAATTTCTTGTCTTTGCTTGCTACCACTCTGAACCATTTTATTTGCTTTACCTTCCCATCCGGGCCTTCAAGCTCTATTGGCCCTCACTTTGCTTGTGGCCTCAACAGTTTGTGGCCCTCAATTTGGGGATGGAGTTCTCATTGTGCAATGGGTTTAATAAGTGCCATATGTCCTCATGATGTTTCCTTGTCCAGACCAATCCTGTTCTTACATTGTTTGGATGATCTAGTTTCCTTCTCTAGCAGACTGTTGAGTTGAAAATATCCATGCAAATGGTCTCATTCCAATGAGCTCCAGTGATGGAGGCCTGTTTCCTCTAACAGCTGGCTGTATGTCATTGTAAAATTGCAAATGCTCAAAACTTTTGCTCCTGTTCCCAGGGGTTCCCCTATTAAAATGATTTTTGCATTCACTACCTGCCAACAGGGCCTGTAAGTGAGCCAGAAAAGCAGCAGATTAGGCATAACTATGAATTCTGAGTGGAACAGAGGGGTTGGAGACTTGAATTTTTAGCTGAAAAAAAAAAAAAGGTCCTTTCATGAGAAACAAAAAACTGAGTACCGAGTTCTCTGTGGGGCTTTTATATTGAACTGTAGTTCACAATTAACACCTCTGCTGTTTTCTTGCCATGGGAATAGAAATCCTCCAAAAAGTTGATTGTGTTAAGATTTGCCCTCCACGTTTTGGAGATCTTCTTCCAGCCAGATCCTCTTATTTCTTATTTCTGTAGGCAGAATAAGTCATTGTGACTTTCTTTATAAAAAGAAGCTGGGTATTAACTGCACCATTCCAGTCTTTTCCCTAGGCTTGTAGTCAATGGATCTAAAGTTTTAATCCTTCAGTTTTACAAACCTGCAGAAATAACTAATGAGAGAAAAGCCTCTTGCATATTTTCACCATTAAGTGCCCAACTTTTCAGTGTTATGAACAGTCCAATTGTGTAGTACAACAGATGCTGTGGTCTTTCATCGTTCATAACAAGGAAGAAAAAAAAGTCAATTACACATTTGCAACCTGGAAATGTTTTCGAAGGAGTGAAGCTATCTTTCTATAATGAATATTTATAATATGATTGTTTCAGTTCTTAATTATCACTAAAAGCATATCTTTTCCATTTTGCTTCTATAACCTACGCTTGTGAGCATGGCAATTTGATCTTTCTTGTGATACAATTTGTTGGCACAGATGAGCTTGTGTTTCTAGTAACAGACCATTTCTTTTAAACAATTTGGCTGTTTTCCTTTCTCCTATGATAACTTGGCCTACGTGCTGGTGATTGTCTGCTGATGTTGAAATGTGGTGTCACTGTTCATGTTTTGTTAAATTAGAATAATTATACTTTTCTTTTGTTTTATGTAATAGATATAACATATTTTTGTTTGACATGCAGACAGGGAGAGGACTTGTCATGTTTTATTAACTATTAAAATTCACTTAATGTTGTACTGTGGTGTCTTTGGAGCTGTACTTAGGTGTTTGATACTGGAGAGCTGTTAAGCAAGAGACAATTGAATACTACTTTGCCATTGTGTAGCTTTATGAGACCTGACACCAGTATAAAAATATGGAAAGAATATTTTGGTGATTGACATAATGGAAGAATTAAAGTAGTTAAAAACAGGAAGACAAAGGCCGCCAATAACCTGTCAGTTTAGCCTTAACAAATGCTTCTTAGAGACATGTTTTCAGTGGGAGTCCATAGAAGAGAACCGGAAAGGAAAACAACCCAAACTAAGCGAAGGCGGGGAAACACTTTCTTATTTGTGCTGGTTTTGTTCTGCTTTCATTTTTGAAGAGACAGAAGCCAGAAAAAAAGCTGAACTACTATTCCCTTTCTGATAATCACCCTATAAAACTAGTAGCTAGTGCCATAAATAACAGCTGTATAACTGCTGAAAGGTCTGGAAACTGAAATGTGTGGTGATGTATGATAGAACATTAAGTGATGGCTTTAAAATATTATTGGTGATACGTTTTCTCTTTCTCAACATAACTCAGGAAGAAAATGTGAAGGCCAAAAATAATTAAAATGGGCTTTAGGTGTGCTTGGCTTTTTCTTAAAGTTGAATTGAAATAGGAGCTTTATATATATGTTTGTATATCTATTTTTCATGATATTTGACAGCATAAACTTCTCGAGTTTAACATTCTGTATTGTCAGTAGTCTAATACTACTCTTTAAGCAAGTGAAGGAAAACATGCCAATATGATCACACTGAAATATTAAAAAAATTGCATACTTCACCCAAATATAGAGAGCAAGATAGATGAAAGTATTTTAGGCTCTTTAGTTGACATATTTCACCTTTTGTTCTTCCTACTTCACAATGCTTGACTTGCGCTGTAGTCAAAACTGACATAGCCCATCACTGAGGTCTGGAGATCTTGAAAAGAACTGGACTATGTTACAGAAACAAAAGAAAATAATTTTTTTTAGCATTTCTCTGGAGTAATTCTTAAATCAAAGCAACCTTAAAGGATGAGTATTGCACATCTATATGAGAATAGTTGTCAAAAAAAAAAGCAGCCCTTGAAACAAGGGAAATTTCAGGAAAAACCCCCAAATGATTAATTTCAGAAATGCAGAGAAAATGCAGAATAAAAGCATTATTTGTTCAGAAACATCACTTCACAAATTGTAACTTCACAACTGAATCAGTAAAAGACAAGAAAAAGATCTAGTGTTTGTCGTCGTCTTGGTTATTAGTGAAAATTTTGAGACATTCAGAATTATTGCCGTGTTTTGGGACAGGTGACTGTTCAATGACTTTTGAATGTTTCCTCACATTTCACTTATAGTGATCGTGGTCCTAGCTCTTGAACTGTACATGCATTAATTTTGCAATTTATTTTGTTGATTCCTGAAAGTTTAGCTTTCTAGTCAAGAAGCAGAAAGGATGATTGATCACTAGCAGTATTACTGCTCCTCCAGGTACATGAACATGTACTCAACATGTTTCATGTTTCCTAGGGGAAGAAATGAAAATTCTGGCAGATGTGACCTTCCTCATGTCATCACAGTGCTATTGATGACAGACGTGTTTCTTTTATTTGCTTACTTCTACCTTTACAAAATGAAACTTAACCTGTTGATGTTGCAAATCCTTCCCCTGCCCAGTTAATGATATTTCGCATTTGTATTATAAGACTTAAGAAGCCAACCTTTTTGCTGAGACACTGGCCTTTCATAACAAACCCCATATCATACATTGTTTATTAAACAGTAATAATATATTAAGCTCTTTTATTTCTCATTTTTGACTAATCACAGAAAAAAATTGATACGCAGTTAGTTTTATTCTGGATCTCAATGCTCTTTTTGGATACATCGTATGGAAGTAATTTTAAAATATAAACCTATTCTTATAAATCACAAAGGTTTACAAATTCTTTCTATTTTTTTCCCCTGTTCTATATGAATCTTACAATTACATTCACATTTTTATTTGGAAAAAATATAGATGCTCTTTATAAGTAACAGTCAGGCTGGCATTAAATATAAACAAACCTGGCAAGTACAGGTACCAAGACCAGTGTGACCCTTTCACAGCTTAAAATGCAGTTTTTGTCCTTAAGTTTTATCTACACTGATGTAGTGTTGTTAATAATAATCATGAGATTGTCTTTGCCTTCAAGAGAGGTTTTAAAACAATATGTTTTTATAGCATCTTATTTGGTGGTTTCTGTACTTTTGATATGGTTCAGCTGCCTTATGCTATCATGCTTCACTTAAAAGCAGAGGTAAGAAATTATTTTGAAATCCGACCTTCGCATACAGTCATATGACCCTTGCAGCTGGGATTTTGAAAACACCCAATACAGTGAATATTTCAATAAAATTGTAGGTGCTGACAATGTTATACTGTCTGACCAGTTCATACTTTTTTTTTGATACACTAGCAGTTAATAATATGGAAGTCTTGTGTGGCAGTAGTGCTTAGATGCTCGGTATGAATAGCCATTTTGAAAGGGATGGAGCCTATCTAGTTGTTTCATATGAGATTATAAAGCTCAGTTGTTATTATGGGCCTTAATGGATTTGAAACACTGACTTGGAGATGAACTGAATCACATCTCATATGAATCTTTATTCCACTCAAAAAAGATGTGGAATGTCAGATATGTCCTTTTTTGCAAAGTATTTCACTGAGTCAGTGGTATGATTTAATGCAAAAATTCCCAGATAATGACATGTTTGTTTTTTGTTTTGTTTTAAATTAAGTACTTGGCATCTTCTGGGTTTTTATAACCTAGAAGTGGTTTATAACTTGTAGAAAGTAGGGAGTAATTCAAGAAAATATTTATTTATTTTCCTCTTTGTGGGCCTTTTCATCATCCCTACCATCAGTTGCTGTCATATGATATCTGGATGAAGGCTTCCCCACAGCAGACAGAACTAGCCACATATCTGTGTGGAGGTCACTCACATAGCTTACCTGGGAATGAACAATCCAGCTGTGAAAAGAATAACATCCTAATAGCTGCAGATAAGATGTTTGAGCACAGTGACATTCCAGTGATCATCAAGTATAGCTGAACTTTGAACACATTTATTGCTGAATTGGTCCTTGAGGGAGGTAAAAAAGCAGAAAAGGTGGATAATGTGGTACTGACGTGGGATGAGTTATGAGCTATCATTCATAACATTTATTTCTAAGAGCTTTACTTTTCCAGTGGTGGCAAGCATTTTTTGTTTGTTTTTTTTTTTTTTTTTATACTTAAAGAAACCCAACAACCCCAAATTTCTAACTATAAACCAAAACAACAACAAAAAACCTCAAAACCCACAGAGGAGCCAGTTTTAACTTTCACTATTACCAAAGAACTCTGCTCTGGCTCTCCCTTGCATCTGCCTCTCTCACAAGTTCTGTTCCCCTACACTAATGGGGTCTGAAGGGTGGGCAGACAAAAAGTCAGTCCCTCTGTTGATATCATGTGCCTCGGTGACACCAGGGCTGCTTTAGTTCACCTGAGAAGCCCTATATTTCCCAGAAGAAAGGAGGAAGGTCTTGATTCCCTTCTTGGCACGCCAGTGTAGGCCTGAACACGTTTTCACCCTATGTCATTGGTGTTCTTAAAGCGCTTAAGCAAAATTTATACAGGACACTAGCGGTTTTGTTTACTTTGCCCTGAAAGAGATTTAGATTATACAATATCTCTGCTATGTGAATAAGACCTAAGTCTGAAATGCTGATGTTTTGCAAAGATTGGAAAAAAAACGTAGAACATTTCTGGAACAGTAAGTGATGGCTTCAGAAGCACTGCTTTTTGAAGTTTCACAAGGGTTTTTGTTCTTTTTCTTACATATTTCCTGTAGTTTATATTCCTTTAGTAAGACTGTGGCCTTTCCTATTTTCTACAACAACAATAATAATAATAATACTTCAAAAGGACTTTTCACTTAGGAATTGCTAAACATTTTATAAATACCTATTAAATCTCATAGCGTTGCTTGTCAGATTCAGGGAGATATTTATGGAGCTTGCATATTAAAAGCATCATCTTTGTACCTAGTATGCTATCAATAATTACGTTATTTTATACTTTTTTCTTTCCTTCCAAGCAGGGAAGACACTTCATTCATTGTTCAAAATGAGCAAAACGTTTGAAGGTGAGACTTTCTTCAGTTTTATTTGTGAGTAATTTTTAAGCTAAGAAGAATCTTCTCGTTTTCAGTCAGCTGCTTCTCTGGCTTCCAGAGGCTCAGGAGGAAATCAGATTAAGGTATTTCATTTGAGGAAGGTCACATTTTGGAAAATATCTTGGAGAAAGTTGACTCAGAATTTTAATTGTGCAGAAATTTTCAACTTTAACTTTTTGGGTGAGGCATATGAACAGTTTTTATGGACTTAAAATCTAGTGTCCAGTCAGGTCTTATTTCTGTCCCAGGTTCTCGGGAGGCTTTTGGTATGATTGTGAGAATCATAAGAGTGTATGTGTCTAAAGGGGTTAAAATTCTTCTGATAGCCTTAATTCTGGTATTGCTTGACATTTTAAAGCACGACCTTATGAAATTCCCCATTATTGCTGCTTTATCTGCAATTATAGAGAGAGGTTGATTATGTTTGAAGAACTCTTCTGTTTCTGGAATTCATACTCTACTTCCACCTCTCCAGAGCAAACTGTTGCCTGCAGAGCTCCCATATAACTTCCCTCTCAGCAGATTGCACCACTCCTCAAGTTGGGAGGCAAAGGTGAGTCAGCCACTGGGATAATTGTATTTTTGGTGTGGGGAATGGAGCTTCTCTCTGGTGCTGCTGTTGTGAAGGGTTGGGTGGGAAGACTTGTGGGTGACAAGCTAGCTGGCATGAGGCAAGCAGAATGCTTTTTTTCTGGCCAATGTCATTATTGTGACCCTTCTCTGTTACTAGCAGCATATTTCAAGGAAATGTGAGATGTAGCTAGACTGACCAGATCATGGCAATTTGAGGCGATGCAATAGATGTCAGGTTATCTTCAACATTATTTTCAGCAGAACTTTGAAATTTGAGGGTGAGGATCATGCGAGATCTGTCAAGAATCTGTCCATTGCAAGCACCCATGGGTTAGAGCATCTCCATCCCAGCAGATACCTGCCAGATGACATCCAGAACGGAGTGAGTCATGTGTGCTCTGTGTGTGAGCCATTTTGTGGGTACATGTAGACAGACTTTTTCTATCATAAAACCAATTAAATTAAAACATTACAAGTTCCTGAATAGCCTCAAACAATAATAGCTATATATAAAGCAATACATTAATTAGATGGATTTTCAAGACATGCTAACAGTCTTCTCACTGATACTTTTTCCTCTTCAGCCCTGAGGTCATATTTTGTCTGTATATTTTGCTGAGTGCCTTATAAGAACTCTATAAATAAAAAGTTATAACTGTGCGTTTGCATTTTCCTTGATTAAAATACCATGTAAATGTATTTAAAATTATATGCAAATGATATGAAGGCTCCAGGCATATTTTTTCCAGCAAGACCCTCTGCATTGCAAAGGTTGTTAATAGAGTAAGGAATAATAATATAAAAAAATAATTTAAAAATAAAGTCATTATTGGAAGCAAGAGGACAATGAAGGAGACCTCTTATAGTTATAAAATGGATTTAGAAAGAGGAGAGAAGACATGTTGGTACCCAATTCATTCTTTCCTGATGACTATCATAAGAAATTAGCTATATCCTTGGGTCTTTCACTAAGGCTTCCTTCAGGAGTAATGCTGTAACCCAGACTATATTCTCTACTAGTTAGAGTTTATGTATTAGGATTGAATTAGCTGAACTATCTTTCCGAGACATCAGACTTAGTAACGTGCATTGAAGGACTTTATGGTTTCGGTGGTTTCTTGTCTGGATTTTGACATATCACAATTTGATGGTACATTAAATTGTGATAGGAACCTTTATGCTACAATTTTAACACTCAGTTATGAAGTAAGAGCCAAGAACGTGTCTTAAAAACATTGTACGCTATTCACAGATCTGTATTCGTACATTCGTGTGGGTTTAACATTTCAAAGCAGCTCTGCACATTCTGCTTTGTTGATGATACTTGGGTTCTTTTTGAATCCATGTTTTCTTGTTTTCTGTTGTGTGTGTGTACGTGTGCATGCACATTTAAGTATGTGTGTATACATATGTACGTCAGTGTGAACAAGATGGAAGTTGGTGACAGTTCTCTTCTTGAATCTCTAAATAATGGAAAACCAGACATGGCTGAATTACAGCATTTAGACAATTTGGTACTGGATTTATATCTCCATATAAAAACACAGTAGGATGAGATTCTCTGGTTCATTCTGCATGCTCTACACCTGTTCTTTTCATTTAACTGGCTTTAGAGCTGCTTTTGGTCACTGACTTGGCATAAGGCACTAGGATCATACTACTCAGGCAGTTTTGCAATAGTTTGCTGGAGGGAGGAATGGGGGCTTGGACTGAAATTGTCTAGAGGCACTTCCTTGTTCACAGAGAAGTCAAAACTTGCTTTCCTAGCTAGCACAGAAAATTCTCATCAACATAATGCCTGCTGAAGGATTGTAAGTCTAAGTCAATTGTGGATAAGACAGCTGAAGGTGAGAATAAAATACTTCAGCAGGTATTTTTATTTAAGCAAGAACAGAACTGTGATCTTGATTTTAACATTTGCATGTTCATTCATTTATCTCACCACCAAGTTAAATATTGCAGCAGTAAGAAAAGGAACACATTTCTTTCCTAGGTCTGGAAGATTCAGAAAGGGTAGATGTGACCTTTACGATATCTTTCTCTTTGTCCATAGGAAAAGGCTCAGCAGTTCTGGGATGCAACAGGATAAGTCAGATGCAATGTGCTACAGAGCTGATCAAATTCTGTGGCAATTGGATGCACGAGTTAAGAGCTGACTTGGCAGGTACTGTTCCCAAGGCAGCTAATTGTTTCTAAGCAGCTTTTCTTTTATTTGCTCTTTTTTAAGAACAGTTTTCCTGAGTGACAGAGAAGCCAATGCAAATATGCATAATGAGTGTTGCTTTAGGTTTCATGCAGGACACAGGGCTTCCCTAACAGTATGTGAAAATACAAGATATTTCCCACAGCACAGACTGAACTGGAATCAGAGCTGTGCTACGATTTGGCTTTAGATAAGAACAAATGAACCCCCGTGAGAAAAAGCCAGGTTATGTGGCAGGTACCTTCTTAGGTCAGCCACCACTAACATGAGAGAGATTAGGAGAAATTCCTTTTTTGACTTAGGTATTCTTTCTTCTCCCCTGAATGCTATCTCGATTAAATTAACTGTGGAAAAATTGCCAAGATCTTTAAGCCATATAAAATAAGGTACGCCAATAAAGTCAAAAGGTATGTTAGTAAAGTTCAGCATGTTTGTACTAATAAAATCAGTGATTCAAGAAACTCACACTTCTGTAGTCTTTGAATGAGAGAACTTGTTCACTAGGTGTGAGTGAGTCACATTGCATGCATGTCCAGACATTTCAGTGTTTTATGTGCATGAGGCTAATGTTGTTAGAGTGCCACTGAGCTCATAAGGAACACAGAGGAAAAAAAAGAAATTCCTTACCAGGCTTCACATATTTTTGGGAAAGAAGGAAATCTGTAGAGGAATTAATCAAATATGACTAGTATATTTAAATTGCTTGCAGTGATAGCAGAACAAGACATTAATAACAGATAAAGGGGTTCTTAGTTACACACATAAAAGCTTATTTAAAGAGTCTAGATTAGATCATAGATCAACAGAGCCTCACTGGAAAGAGCAGTCTTGCTTTACACATAGGGCTTCACACTGCCACACTTAACTGAGACTTTGGTGAGATAAAGCTGTTTGGCTTTTAAGTCAACCTTGAGATGACCTTCCTGTTAAAAAAAAACCCCACTTTGATTATGTATTTGGTTTGCATGTTAAATAAGCTGCTCTGCTAAAAATACACCCCTGCAAGGAGCTTATGTCATCTTCCCCCAAACGTGTGACAGATAGTGAAAGACAGGGAAGGCAGAAGGGGCAATATAAGAACCCAAGTTTTAATTAGGGACAGGATGAATTGCAAAGTTTGTATTAAATTATCTAGCAACAAGAAGACAAAGAAGGCATTAGCTTTTAGATGATAGCAATTCCATGACAGCTTGAGGCCAGATTACAGGTAGTATAATCATGCACAGGTTTGTTCATTCTGTACTATTTTGCACCAGCTTCCGGTGTTCCTGTGTAAGCCTCATGACCTTTCTACTTATTCTAAAAAACACAGTGAAGTCAGCTAGAAAACCTACTGCAACTGAGGTTGATTCCTTCGCCCCACTCCCACTATGCACTTTCAAAACCAGGTGCAGACTTAGCTGTCCTGGGTAAAGAGTTGGATCTTCAAAGATCTGATGTGCAGGAGAGTTGCTGGCCATCCCTGTGCCCACAGACAGCACACATTGTGGAGTGACAAGTACAATAGATGTATATTTCGTCCTGCCCTGTTTTAAAAGGATATGCCCTCCAGATAAATTCAAGCACTCTCAGAACAGACACATTTCTCAGGAATTAACAGGAGGCAAAGCCCTGAAATACTAGATTCCCAGTAAATTCTTTCAGCTTTTCATTATTTCTCTGGTTGTAGATACTTACCTCAGGAGACCTTAAACAGCCTTTTTATTGTTCTAAGGATCTTGCTGGAGTAATTTAAATACATAGGAACACCATGTCCTCTGGATGGGAGGTGAAGGAGCTGTGATAAGGTTATTATTTTACTAGAAGGTAAAGGATGAAAAATAGGGAGTGTTTAAATTTAGAATTCTCTACCACTGATCAAAACTCCAGCTCTGCCCATGGGCTGTGGAGACAACAGCAGTTTTCAAAAGCCTATTCTTTTCAGTTTACTGCATTGTGACTTTTTTTTTTTTTTTTGGTAATCTCCTCAACAAATCAGGGATCAGAAATGGAAAAGGAAACCTCAACAATGCAACCCGGCCCTTGGGGAAGCAAGGCTGATTAATGGACAATTTTATGGCTCATTTGTAAAAAGGGAAACTCTAACAGTGTACTCTGTTTACTTTGTCCATATGATTCATATCAGCATTTCCGGAAGGGGAAAAAAAAATAAATAAATGTTTGAATGTCTTGAATAGCTTGGGAAAATAAGCAAATAGCTTATGGACATCTGCAATGGAGAGTACAAACTACTGGAGGATTTATTACAAACATTGCATATACTAGAATGGTCAGACTCCAATAGATTTTCCTTTAAACTCATATTCTTTCTATTAATTTACTCCTAAAGGATACTTTGGAGATTAGGGATGAGTTTCCCTCCTCTAAAAGGAGCAGTGTTTACAGACCTGCAGCTGGTTTTGAGGGTTTAATGACTCTGAAGTCTATCTGTATCTCTTCGTGTGCTTGAGGTACTATGGTTTGATTTATAGCACTGTTGATTAAGTCTGGAAATAGAACAGCAGCAACTGGCGATTCTGCATTTCTGGACCTCGGTAAATAAGTTTAAGAGGTTCTGGCTTCTTTTTTCCAAAGTTTTGATTCATCCTCACCCATTTCAAATCCCCTATTCCACTCGCTCTTCCCTCAAAAAAAAAAAAAAAAAAAAAGAGGAAAACGGATCGAAAGAGTAGATTAGCCTCTGCCAAATTGACACAGAGTGGCTGTCTTTGGCACTGAACTGATAGGCCTGTGACTTTTGGATTGTTTTCAGATGTGTTATGGCTATCATGAGATGTCACCTGACTGGGAATCACATGCTGGGAAGAGTAAAAGGTGAAAGACAAAAATCAGAAACAAAGACAAGGTATTATACAAGGAGGGGTGAGCTGGGGAGAATATTGGTAAAATGAATAAAAGTATCAAGTACCTCCTAAATCTTGTCAAAAATAACAACTAAATGATCTAAAACACAGAAGAGGATAGTCTCTTTAAAGTACAGAATGATCTGTATGTATACAAACATGCATTTCATACCTTTGGTGAGGCTCGAGACAGTGGAAGTGCATTTGGAGTGAAAAGATGATTGAAACTTTTCTGCTTAACACCACCACCTCCTGCATCATAGACATTAAAGTTAGTTTAATGCTACAGTTATCGTTCATGAGATTCGCTTCTGTTTTGACATATGCAACTAAGTTAATTTACTTTCAGAAGTTAAAGAGAGTCTCAAGGTAAATCATAGAATGGTTTGGGTTGGAAGGGAACTCAGAGATCATCTAGTTCCAACCCCCCTGCCATGGGGCAGGGACACCCTCCACTAGACCACGTTGCCCAAAGCCCCATCCAACCTGACCTTGAACACTTCCAGGGATGGGGCATCCACAGCTTCTCTGGGCAACCTGTTCCAGTGCCTCACCACCCTCACAGTGAAGAATTTCTTTCTAACATCTAATCTAAATTGACCCTCCTTCAGCTTAAACCCATTACCCCTTGTCCTGTCACTACACTCCCTGATAAACAGTCCCTCACCAGCTTTCCTGTAGGCCCCTTCAGGTACTGGTAAGCTGCAATTAGATCTCTCCAGAGCTGCCTTTTCTCCAGGCTGAACAGCCCCAACTCTCTCAGCCTGTCCTCACAGGAGAGGTGCTCCAGCCCTCCAGTCAGTTTCGTGGCCTCCTCTGGACTCGCTCCAACAGCTCCATGTCTCTCCTGTACTGGGGCCCCCAGAGCTGCTGGTCACGCCTCTTTTGATGCAGCCCAGGACACGGTTGGCTTTCTGGGCTGCAAGTGCACACTGCCGGCTCACGTTGAGCTTCTCATCAATCAATACCCCCAAGTCCTTCTCCTCGGGGCTGCTTTCAATCCATTCCTCGCCCAGCCGATAGTCGTGCTTGGGATTGCGCCGACCCACGTGCAGGACCTCACACTTGGCCTTGTTGAACCTCATGAGGTTCGCATGGGCCCACCTCTCCAGCCTGTCAAGGTCCCTCTGGATGGCATCCCTTCCCTCCAGCATGTTGACCACACCACACAGCTTGGTGTCATTGGCAAACTTGCTGAGGGTGCACTCGATCCCACAGTCCATGTCGCCGACAAAGATGTTGAACAGTGCCGGTCCCAGTACTGACCCCTGAGGGACACCACTCGTCACCGTTCTCCACTTGGACATTGAGCCGCTGACCATAACTCTTTGAGTGCGACCATCCAGCCAATTCCTTATCCACCGCGTGGTCCATCCATCGAATCCATGTCTCTCCAATTTAGAGACAAGGATGTCATGCAGGACAGTGTCCAATGCCTTGCACAAGTCCAGGTAGATGATGTCAGCTGCCCTTCCCTTATCCACCGATGCTGTAACCCCATCATAGAAGGCCACCAAATTTGTCAGGCACGATTTGCCCCTAGTGAAGCAGTGCTGGCTGTCACCAATCACCTCCTTGTTTTCCATGTGCCTGAGCATAGTCTCCAGGAGGGTCTGCTCCATGATCTTGCCAGGCACGGAGGTGAGACTGACCGGCCTGTAGTTCCCTGGGTCTTCCTTTTTACCCTTCTTACAAACGGGGGTTATGTTCCCCCTGTCTCCAGTCAGTGGGAACTTCGCCAGACTGCCAGGACTTCTCAAATATGATGGCGAGTGGCCTGGCCACTTCATCCACCAGTTCCCTCAAGACCCGTGGATGCATCTCATCAGGTCCCATGGACTTGTGCACCTTCAGGTTCCTTAGATATTCTCAAACCTGATCCTCTCCTACAGTGGGTGGTTCTGCATTCTCCCAGTCCCTGCCTTCTGCGACCTGGGCAATGTGGCTCAAGCATTTGCCAGTGAAGACTGAGGCAAAGAAGTCATTGAGTACCTCAGCCTTCTCCATATCCTGGGTAACCAGGTCACCTGTTTCATTCCAGAGGGGACCCACATTTTCCCTCATCCTCCTTTTATCGCTTAGATATGTATAGAAGCTTTTCTTGTCCTTGATCTCCCTGGCCAGACTAATTTCTATCAGGGCTTTGGCTTTCCCAACCTGATCCCTGGCTGCTCGGCCAGTTTCTCTGTATTCTTCCCAGGCTACCTGCCCTTGCTTCCACCCTCTGAAGGCTTCCTTTTTTTGTGAAACCTGTAGTAAATACATTCTTAGTAAATATACACACAAACTTGACACTTTACAGATGCCTTTATTTTTCATAGATGCTAACTGTGATTGGTATGTTTCCACAGGACAGTTGAGGTTGGAAGGGATATCCAGAGATTGTCTAGTCCAACCCCCTGCTCAAAGCAGGGTCAGCTACAGTAGTCTGCTCATATCCAGTCAGGGTATTGATTATCTCCAAGGATTGAGGCTCCACAACCTCTCTGGGCAGCAGAGAGGCTGTTTGGCCACCCTCACAGAAAGTGTTCTCTTATGTTTGAATAGAATTTCCTGTGTTTTAATTTGTGCCCATTGCCTCCTGTCCTGTCGCTGGATAGTACTGAGAAGAGCCTGGCTCCATCTTCTTAATCCCTGCCATCAGGTATTTATGCACATTGAGAAGATTGCCCCCCAAGCCTTGTCTTCTCCAGACTGACAAACTCCAACCCTCTCAGCCTCTCCTCATCTGTCATATGCTGTAAGCCTTTGTAATTATCTTTATGGCCCTTTGCTGGACCTTCTCCTGTCCTGAGAAGCTCCGCACTGGGCACAGCAATCCAGCTTTGTGCTGGCAGCTGCTTATGCAGCATAGGAGGCTGTTTCTGCCTTTGCCATAAAGATGTACTGCTGGCTTGTGGTCAGTGTGAGCTCCAGGTCGTCTTCTGAAAACCTGCTTTCCAGCCAGTCAGTCCTCAGCCTGCTGTGGCACGGGAGGTTATTGCTCTCCAGGGGCAGGACTTCACACTTCCCTTTGTTGAACTTCATGAGACTCCTGTTGGATTCCATTTCTTCAGCCTGTCCTACTGCCTCTGTGGCAGCACAACCAGCAGGTGTATCAGCCACTCTTTCTAGTTGTGTATCACCTGCAAATTTGTGGAGACTGCACTCTGTCCCACCATGCCAGTAACTTATGAAGATGTTAAACAGTGTGGGCCCCAGCACTGACCCCAGCAGTGGCATACATCACTAGTGACTGGCCTCCAGCTGGACTGTGTGCCACTGATCGCGACTCTGAGCCAGGCAGTGCAGCTCATTTTCAGTCCAACTCACTGTTTATCTAGCCCATATTTCATCAGTTGTCTGTGAGGATGTTATGGGAGACAGTGTCAAAAGCTTTGCAGAAGTCAAGATAATCAACATCCACTGCCTTCCCTTCATCCTCTGAGCTAGTCACGTCATCATAGAATGCTGTCAGGTTGGTCAGGCATGATTTCTCTTCCATAAAGCCATCTGATTTCACTAGGGGCTACAGTTACATTTTTAATGTTGTTACAAAACAAACCAGAGAAACATAGCAGATGGGGTAAATTGGAAAGCTTACATTTAATTTTAAATTCTGGCATATGGATTCTCTACTTGAAGCTCAAATTAGTGGTGTCGCACATAGAACCTCCTATGACAACATCCTAAGAGGATCCAAGGTATGTGTATCTTTGACTTCATACCCAATACAAATGAGAGCTCATACCTGACTGGTGGATTTCTGTATTGCGTTTTATTTCAGGACGTTAAATGAACACCACGACTGAGATGTACTAAATGTCTGTCTCTCCAGCCCTTTCATGACCGATGGTCTCCTTTGCCCCTTGGGTTTTGGGGCTGCCTTACCAACCAATACCTGTGGTATTTGTTTTCTTGTGAGGCCATTCTATCTTACTAGACTTCTACACTTTCTGTTTAGCTTAATTTTGTGTATGTTTGAACAGTGAATTCCTTAGTCTCTTAGCAGACAATTTAATTGGTTAATTGAGCTTTGTTACTCTTTCATGCAACAATCATAGTTGCCTTTGAGGAGTTGTCCTTGTCGGTTTTACAGTCTTGTACATTGTGGAGATTTTGGCATTGATCAAATGGTTTTGGCCAGACTGGATGTGTGTTATTTACTCCTATTTCTTCAGAGACGATTATTCAAAGGTTGACTGTAACATCAAACAGAAATAACGAAATCTACAAATGCTTCTGATCAGCTTGTAGCTGTCTGACAATTCAGGGCTTAGTGGCATGTGCATGTTACTGGGCACAAGCTATTAAGCTCTGGAGGGGATTCAGAGCCAGAAGTCGGCAGCCTAAATGAATTGGCCAGAAAACAGGAACTGAGCATTTTGAATATCCATTCAATAGTGTGTGCTGCGAGTGCCTATGAAAATCTGGCCCTACATATTTTCATGGGCATTTTAATACCTTGGGGTGTGATTTCTCAGAATAAAATAACAGGAAGTCTGTGCTTCTCATCATCTTTCAGTTGCTAGATATTGGAAGTATCTTGAGGACAAGATCTCCTGTTGTTTCTACCTCATAAGGGACTCTTTGAGGCAAACACTTTCTTGGAAAAACACGGACCTATACACAAATGCAGCTATTGAAATACTTTGCATTAAGAAGGTTTCTTGTAGGATGCTGTATGCAAGACTTGTTGAATAAGATCCCTTCTGGGTGGCCTTTGTCCATCTCCCAGTGTTTTCATGACACATCTTTTACCGCAAAAAGGAATTAAAGGCCTTCACCTCAGAGGTTCAGGGAGAGCGGAAGAAAGTCTTGTCTGTACGATGATATGCCCGACACTTTTCTTCCTATCGCTTTCCTGATAAGCTCAAGCTGTTAAACTCCAGCTAACCAATCAGTAGAACAATTTACTACCTCTGTGTCATTTTAAGTGGGCTGTCTGGCTGGAGCAGGATGTATTCAAATGAAAGTTAACAAAGTATGTTTTCTTTTGAGGATTTGTCTGCTATAAAGAGCTTGAAGGGAACCTTTGAATGGGCATTCTAATTCTGTTGCAGCTGAAATATCCATTGTACCTCCCACAGCTTCAATAACTGCAGTTATTTTCATTTCCAGCACATTTGGAAACAAACAATGTTGAATCTATTTTATTTGATGGGAGAGGTTCATAAAGAAATGGCAAAGGGCTTGCATTTTTAAAATATTTGGCCTTCAGATATCCTCTCCTTTCCAGATCCTTTAAGCCATGCTCAGGTGACCCTTACAGGCTGAGCAGCAAAACCCTGCTGGGAGAGAGGGGCCCAGAGCCGCCAGTCTCCCTTGTGGTCCCTGCCTATCAATGTCTGCTCTTATTCCACAATGAGGCTGGACTGTCTTGGCAGGGAAAGCTTCATGGGATCAGGTATAATCCCCTGAGGAAAACAATTGTATACAATAAGAACTTGAAAGCATGAAAGGAAAAGATTTTCAACTCCTCTAAGCAGAGCTTTATTGATAAAAACTGCATCTGCCAGTTTTCTCTAGTTAGTTTTCTATTATGCTAAAAGCTGTAGGAAAGCAAGGCTCATGCTATTCCATAAATGAGCTTGTCTGGTAATTGAAAAATAAAATAAAGCTATCTGGCTACAAACCTAATACAAGTTTGATGACCAAATACAGGGTATTTGTTTTCTTGTGCAGACTTCTCACATTTTCTCCTCCCCTTACCCCAACCCATCTGTAGAAATGTTTTTTCTCTTGTTATCTCAAAGCCTGAATATTATAGATTCAGGTTGAAAGATTTAATTCAAATCCTTTTCTCCTATTCTTCTGTAGCAATTCAAGACTTGTTGGTTCAGAGAACATGGGTTGTTCTTGTCTTTTCTTTTGTTTCCTTTCAGTATGGTCATGCTGTTGAATTTTAAAACTCAGTGCTAGCTAAGAGTGAGATGATGGTGAAATGTCTATTTAACTTTTGTGTGATTGGAGCAGGTTGTTTTCTTTAATACAGAATGTAGAAGCCAGGCAAGCTACAAGTAAATTTTTTCTCTTTGCTGATGAGAGAGCCCTTGAGAATATTCTTAAATGCCACTTTATAGAATAGCCAAACCCTGCAGGTAAATGTAGCCCATAAAAAGGGAACATTGCACTTGTGCCATATGTACCTGAAGTGCCTTTCTGTGTGACTGGGATGTCAATAGGAATTTCCCAGACACCACACAGAACAGCAGCTAAGAACAAAGGCACTAAACTGATCTTTTGTCTGCTGTGACTGCCTTGAAGCTAACTTTATAGACCTTTATTTTCTTTCCCTCACAGCCCTTAGCCTGCTGTGCACAAACAGGAGAAAGGCAGCTGCCTGGATTCCTCTCCCTGATGCAGGGTGATGGGCAGAACCAAACTTGGTTTTGCCTTCATTCAGTCTGAGCCCTCATATACAGCCTTAGAGTGCGTGCTTCAGGCAGCTTCTGAGCTTGGAGGGTGTTGTGGTTGGTTTAACCCCAGCCATTAACTGAGCACCACACAGCTGCTTGCTCGTCTCTTCCCCCCACCAAGGGGATAGGGAGGAGAATGGAAAAAAACCTTGTAGGGTTGAGATAAAGACAGTTTAATAGGATAACAAAGGAAGAGAATAATAATAATAATAATAATGTAAAACAAGTGATGCACAAATACAATTGCTTACCACACGCGGAAGGAAAAACAACCTGGTGCCCAGTCTGTTTTTAAGCAGCGATCCCACCTCCTGGCTCACCTCCCCGCTTATATGTGGAGCATGATGTTCTATAGTACGGAATATCCCTTTGGCCAGTCTGGGCCAGCTGTCCTGGTGCTGCTCTCCCAGCTTCTTGTGCTCCTGGCAGGGTGTGAGAAGCTGAAAAGTCCTTGAATTAATATAGACACTACAACTACCCAGAGACAACTAAAAACATCAGTGTGTTATTAACATTATTCTCATACTAAGTCTAAAACACAGCACTATACTAGCTACTAGAAAGAAAATTAACTCTATCTCAGCCAAAACCAGGACAGAGGGGAGGGCCTTAATGTTTGGTTCTGTTTCTGCCTCATCTTTATTCAAGCCATCTTTTTTTTTTTTCCCCCTACCCTGTGTACAGAGTCTGCTAGTTAAATTAATGGGGTTTTTAATCTCCCTAGAAGATAGAAAATGAAGCTGCATTTCATCTCTATCTGGCTACCAAAGCTCAAGCTTAAGACTACAAAAATGTAGAACAGATTCTTCTTATTTCCAAAGACACTAAATGAGCACAAGGTGCAATTAGGCTATTCTATTTAATCTCAGCTGTGAAGACAGAATCAGTAATAATGATGTTTTTGACATTTGTCATTTGCACGATCACCTTCCAGTGCTATCAGAACAAATCCATTACCTTTTCTGATTAGAGAGGGATTTTAGCTAAGCGGAGTTATAGGGTGATACCAGCTACAGTGACAGATATATGTCCTGGAATGCTTTCCAGTCCTGTTGTGTTTATAAAAGGGATCCAATCAAAACTGTTAATTTTTTATGGTGACGTTTGTGGGAAGAACCCTATAAACAAACAGATCATTCTTCCCACAAGTAATATTTTGATATGTGTGTTTAAATTATGTTGAAATTACACTTACTAACTGCTAGAAGTAACAGATACACATTAGTTTCACAAAAAGAAAATACTGCATTTAAGCACTGATGTAGTGTGGGGAAAGGCAACATTATCAATGTATAATTTGTCATGGGGTTTTTTTTATTGTTAATTGTTTGTGATTAAAGAAATTCCCAACTTTTAAAAGAAATAATATAGAGCAGGATTGTGTGATATCATGTATCCTGAAGTTCCGAAAGTTGGGGGGGCTGTAAAAAAAAACAACCCTGAGATTCAGTAAGCCATCGCCAACTAACTCTGGCTTTGACAAATCAAACCAAAACCCCAAATCCAAACATTCCTGAGCACTGGAACTTTTAAGATAGGAATCTGGCTATGAATCTGTGGCTTGGTTCTGTGTTTCAAATAAAGGAAAATCCCCTTTCCCCACACCAAAAATCACTGGGGAAAAAAGGCAGAAGTTACAGAGAAGGATAAAAAGGCAGAAGCCTTCAAGAGCTGTTTGTTGTGATATTCCTCTACCATATTACTAGATAGGTCATTTGTATGTTAGTGTGCTTATCTTGTGATCTAATATACATGTCACGTGCATGGGTGTACAACTGACAGATGCCTAAGGTGAATGCAGTGATGTCACCTAACTGGGCTTACATCTTTGTCTTGAAGTCACCTAATGCATGCATATTTTGCCACGTGAAGTAGAAAGGTGTTTGGACTGTTGGTAAAGAATGCAAAAGGGAAGAGGCTTTGGTCACTGTAGCATGAAAATTCCTTATTGGTATGTGGGTGTGGTGACTCAGGAAAAGGATGTCCCAATGATGTCTTGGGAAATGGACTTCCAGGTGACTTCTGGTCCATGGGTCATTAATCAGCATCTTTGGTATTAGCTGGCCATTGCCGTAACATTGGCTGACATCTGATTAAAAAACCCCATCAGCTTCCAAAAAAATATCTGTAACACAGAGAAATTCAGGCTGTTCTGCAACTGAGTCTCTACTGAAGCCCTAAGTAGTGTGATAGAATTTCCTAGCACACTCAGATTGCAGAACCTGCATACGCATACATAAAGTCAGATGGCTTTTCATGAAACTACTATGAAGATGCTTGACTAGTTTTACATATTTCAAGTATTACAAGAGTGCATAATTGCTTGTTTCCCTTAATTGTCAGTAGCAGTCTTTTCAAGAGGAAAATTTAGTAGAAACTTCAGGAGGAAAGCTTTGAAACAGTGGACCAAGGAGGCCAAACTAACCTTTTAATATAAGAATGTGCTCTTCCATTATATTTCCTACCTCTTCCTAGGCTAAACTTGTAAGATCAAATGATTCTTTTCTCATGTGGTCAGCAACAAAGATAATGAAGATTAGGAGCTTAGAAAATAAAGAATTGGCCTCAGGAGGATTGGGCTGTACAGCACAGCTTGTTCCTCCTGAAGAATTCTGCTAAAAGTTGGCTAAAACTGATTTTTGAGTGATTCCTTGTTGAATAGTAAAAATGTTGTTTTGTAATTGCGATGGCTTTTCCTTCCTTACCTCTGCTTTGAAATGTGTTGAAGCCAATCGAAGGATTCCTGTTGCCTAAAATGAGTTTGGGATTGTGCCGTATCAGCTTAGTGTGGGAAACAAAGGCAGTGTGTGTCTGGTACTCAGGAATGGGGGAGACACCCCTGTAATATGGGTCTTGTTCAGTGGTAGTTTTTATATCCTTTTCATACGCTCAATCTTTATTTTCATGTAATTCATTGGGCATCAGTAAAAGCACCTGCAATCATGCAAACAGTGACAGGAAAACGGGAGGAATTAGTCCCCAAAACCGGTAAATATGGATTAGGGAAGAGCAGAATCAGAGAAGGTTGGAAACATTGTTTATGCTAAAAAGACCATTTGCTGCTGTAATTTGTGTTTCTCATTGTTAGGTGGCAGGGAGCCCAGTGGCTCACTGGCTTTGGCTCAAATAAAAGCAGTGCTGTACAGAAGGCAGATCGCCTCCCCGTTGAATTGAGGGCATGCTATCTCCTGTCTACAGTCAGCATGGAAATGGCACAAACCTCCAGTGACTGCATTTGATGGGTAACTTCAACATTTATGGGAACCATTTTTCTGACTCAGCTGGCGAGTTCTGAGTCTGCCCTTGTGCTACTTTTAAATAGACTCACTGTGTTCAGCAAGGTGCATCTCACTATTCCCTTCACTCTCTTTGTTAGTACATGCTCTGTGTTAAATCCACTGTGAGGAGGTTTCCTGTTCACTTGGTAAAACTTGGGCTGTGAACACTGCCTGGCCAATTAATTTTTGTGGTACCTGGGGAGCAACAAAGCCTGAGAAACTAACTTATGTTTTTCTTTCTTCAATTACACTCATTGTGGTAGTGAGGACGAGGTGGGAATCACTAGAATAATTTGATCCAAAGTTGTTTTGGCAGGATTCTTCTGTGATGGACTCCACTGTGTTTACTACCAATTTGGAATGTTGTGGTGCTGCAAAGAGCTACCAATAAGCTAGAAGTCTGGGCCAACAGGAGGCCAACAGGTGAGTCAGGCTTCCTTTATGTGTCATAAGGACAAAGAGGGGCAGTTTCACACTGAGCATGCTTCGTGGAGAATCAGCCTCCCAGAACACTTGTCATTAAAAAGCATTGCTGAGTGAAGTATCGTTTAAAACAGCTGGACAAGGCAGGAGGCAGGCTATGCCAGACAGTCCGCAGGTGCAGAGGACAGCAGGAGGGCAACAGAATTTGTTATAAAGCTCACCATTAATGATAATTTTTACTAGTAATTTTATTAGAGGAAAGGCTTTGTTATTACTATTGTTTTTTTTCATTAGAAAGAATAGTGCTTGTATGTGAGGCACACTTATATATTGTACCCTAGGACTAGATTTGCTCACAGAGTCTAAAAGAGCATATTGTGCACTACCTAATGTGTTCCAGGCTTTAAGTTGCATTTTGCTGCCATCTCAGTAAAGTGTTTCTCATTTGGAAAAACTGACTAACCTGTGTCATTTACCTACATTGTAAATTCTTTTACTTTTATAGATCCAGGGCTGGGTTTTGGAAGGGAAAGAAGAGCGTTGTGTGTGTGGGTTTTTTTGTTTATTTGTTGGTTTTGGTGTTTGGGGTTTTTTTATTCAAATGCTGCTTCAGGTGTCATTTTGGCAGACTAGAAGCTTCCAAGATAAGAAAAAAATATTTTCTATGCTGAAATCCTGTGGAGAATTCCTGCACGATTAAAAGAGAGTTAGAAGAGTCGTCTTCCTTCTTTTGCATTCATGTGTATGGCCACACACATTTCTCTCTGCCAGCACTTATCAGTGTTTCAACAAATGTCCTTTGCTGAAGTTTTGCAAATGGCTGCTGTATTCTTTGAAACGGCTGTTCCAAATACAAGTGTCTGCCATGTAGGACTTCACCAGCTGGATGGTTAAATGCACTTCCTTTGCTGCAGCAGACAATCTGTTTTACATTGCATGAGAGAAGTCAAGAAGTCAATTAATATGCTGACCAAGACGAAATAGTTCTTTACACCTATAGTCAATCCCAGTGTGGACTCTCTTATGAGTAAATTATTATTATTAAGTATGCTGTGGGACTCATGTCATCTCTCTAGGACATACTTAATCCTACAAGTTGGATCAAGAATCTCATTTGCATTTAATCAGATAGAATATAGCTTTGTGTATGAGAAAATACTTCTTAATCTTTTTGCATTTTGATCGGGAGGCTGGAAGTCCAATAGCCATTGTGATTTGAGGACTCATTCAGTATTGGTAGAAGTGAATAAATTCTGTATTCCAGGGTTTTAGCATGACTCCTGTGGTTTCCTTTGCCTGTCCTTTTAGAAAGCGTTTCACTTAGTCGCTCAGAAACAATCTGGGGAGGGTGAGCTATGTGAGGGAGAGTCTTAATGGGTCACAAGCCAGCTGCTATTCCAATCACTGAGTTGTTTTATGTTACAGACTGACAGCTTAGCAGTACACTGCAGGTGCAACTTAAGGTGTAAAGGCCATTGAACAGGCAGTATCTGATGCATGACCATTCCAGACACACCTGCGACTGTGTATTCCCAAGGCCAGATCCTTAGTTGCAACTGGTATCTCAGTTGCCATGCAGTGCCAGGACTATACTGGTGAACGACAGCTAAACTCAGAGGAGTTATAAGGACATCAGAGTGTCTAAGTGAGGTTCTAAGTAAGAGAGGCTTAGTGAGAGAAAGACTTCAGGTATGTGATCACTGCTGAACAACTGAAGTCGGGCTTTTCCTGAGCATTTCTATATGCACCTCAGCAACTGTGTTCAGTAAAAGGCAAAATGAAATTAATTTCAATGTGTGTTCTTCCCTCCAAAGATTAAGATGCCTAGATATAATTTTGTACTAAATACAAAAAAAGCAAACTGGGATAGATTCTGAGCCCTGATATCTTGGTGTAAAGTTAGAATAGCCTAAACACTATCACTTTGTTTTTAAATCAGTAGGAGAATAGGATTTGGCCCGTTAGACTTCATTTGTAATGTGTGGAGGCTGTTAAAATTCTACTTTAAAAAAAGGCTAGCTGCAATCTGTCATTTAATCTGAAGAGTTCCTGCAGCAGTGAGATTCAGGTAAGAATCAATTAATGATAATGGTATTAATGAACATTTTCAAATGCACATTTCATTTAGCTATAACAAGACAGTTATCTATGATACACTGAATATCAAATCAGCTACCAAACTGTGGAAGAGACTAATGGATCAGATATACAGTTAAATATATAATTCTTTAGCCTTAATATGAAAGTTTTAATGTAAATACTAACTGGTCATCCTGGGCAGATAATGTTTAAATAAACACTATCTGTAGAATTAGGCTAAATACTAATCCATGATTTTTTTATATCACTTTAAAATAACTAAAGAACCATATTTGGTGACTCCTGTACGGGGACATGCCCAAGTGTAGACAGAAGAAAAATGTTGCCTTTACTTCCTCTGCCACGAGCAAATGCTGAGCGTGTTTGTAAGATGGCAGTTTTTATCAAGATACATGTGCTGTATCGTAAATGTCCCAGCAATAGAACAGAAATTACACTGAATTGCTAAAGACGACAGTATGTTTTATTATTTGACTCATAGCCCAGTTTTGTGAAAGTGAATCCTCTGTTTCCTGTCAAATTATTTTTAATCAACTTAATATAATTCCTTCTCTACGTACAGCCACTTGTTCATAACCCTGGCCAGTGGATATGAGAAAATTAGGTATTCTTTGAATAGTATGAGGCACAGTTATTTTCTAGCTTCTCAAGGGCATATTTGTATTAATCGTAATACTAGCCAGCCAAAGAGTCTGACTGACATAGCAGGCTCAAAGTGTCCTTCATATGGTTAGGACCACTCATCCGTGTAAGCTGGGTCTGGACATGGCACATTGCTCAGAAAAGACTGGTCACTATGGCAAATGTTGTGCCAGCAAGAAGAGAGAATGTTCTCTGCAGATAACCTTGGAAAAAGGACAGGAGGGGAGGTGAACCGTGGAAATAGGGCTCTTTAACTCCAAACAGGTCGACCATTGCGGAGGAAATAAAAGAAGGGGACATTATGGAGAGCATGTCATGCATCTCACATAGTAGTCATGCATCCCTGCCTCTCTGCTGAGGTGTCACACATTCAGCTGAGTTACGGTTGTGCTGCAGACATCATTAGATGTCTCAGCAGTGCCTGGGAAACACATTCTTATGCTGCCTCGTCTGATGGATCAAGGCCAGAGAAAACTGTCTGCCGTGACAATGGCAGTCAAAGTGGCAGCGCAAAGTTAGGGGCTTACGTCTGTCTTTCTCGCTTCCCGTTCAACTCTCAACAGCTCATCCCTCAGAAACCTCTAAACATTCTCCCCTGTCAAATGAACTTTTCCCCCCACAAATAGCAGTGCTCTTTCCTGCTTTCTGCTGCCAGTGGCCATTTATGTCTTGCTTTTTGCTCAGTTTCTGAATCTTTCTGACACCTCAAAGTGCTTAGCCCTGCTCTGCACCCTATCCCAGCTAAGACTTGGGATGCCACTACTCAGTCATAATTTAGATTTATAGAAAAAACAAAAAGAACTTGGAAACCTGCAAATAATCTTGTTCCTTAACATGAGAAAATGGCAAAGGAAACATTGATGGCTGATTAGATGATTGGCATAATGCTGTTAACGGCAATCAGCAATTAAGCAATGGGCAGTGCTGTGAGGGAATTCACATTCTGTTGGTTCCCGAACAAAGTGATGCCCAATGGCTAATGTATGACCTTGAGTTGATATCTAACTGATATCTAACCTGACCTCTCTGTGCCTTGGTTTTTCCATACCTAAAACGGGGACAGTAGCTCTTTCCTGTATCAGTGAAGTGTTGTAAGGAAAGAGTGTGTAGTGCTTTGGTATTGCAATAAGTAGAATTGCAATAGGCAGTGAGCAGATTTACCTAACGTAAGAAGTAATCAGAGCAGACTCACCAGCAGGTTTCATTTTGGAAAAGCAGCAGAACAAATTGAGATTTAACAGATAGGGGCTAACAGAAGAATACTTAATTCTCTCTTTCCTACCTTACCCACAGCAAATCCACCATTGGCTGTTTTCCATTACAGGCTCAAGCAGGTACAATTCAGAAAAATTCCAGTGACTTGTATGAAGAAAAAAATATGTTAACTGAGAATCTGATTGGTCTTTCAGTATAGATTTTATATGGCTTATGTGGCCTACATGGAGGATGCCTGACAAATAGATACATCAATATCTATCAGTTATATATTATACTAATATTGAAATATTTAAGTTGGTATAAAGTTTATCACAGTAATTCAGAGCAGCAATGAGGAATATTCCTATCCCAAATACTTATTACCAAAATGCAGCAACAAATCACTATGGTTAAATGTGATGTTGTAGTAAGTGGTTTACTAGCATTTTCAATGGCCTTTTTGATTAAGGTCTGTAGGAGATGTAGTCTACAGGGACAAATAGGAAGAAAATGTTCTTAGATATTCATCGTGTGACTTATAGGGAAAACATGGTGCTCAGTCCCAACTTACATTTTGACATGGCCCCTTATAATGAGACCTGGAAGAGAGCCCTATTTGCACTTTTTGAAGATACACAGGGAAAAAAAAGAAGGAAAAAGTGGTTTAGGGAGGTCTACTGTATGGCTTCTAAGGAATGGTAAAAACCTGTAGAAGCAAGGAAGGCAGTAACAGAGAAGGATCTTGGATAGCCTGAAGCAAGCTAGTGCTGGAAACATCTCAAGAACTGTCTCTGGGTGTAGGGTTTTTGAATCCAAGGCTGGAGAAGAGCGAGACTGGGTTGTGTCTCATGCACTGGTCAGCAGAAGCCTAAAACATAGAAGTGGCAGACTGTTCTGCTGCAGAAGCAAAGAGGGAAGAAGGAAGGGCCTGAAGGCAAATGACCAGGACTGCCACTTGGAAGACTTCATAAAGGACAAGTTTTGGTTGCCCAAAATCAGAAGACTATATTTGTGGCATGAATGGATTGGCCACTGACTTAAAAAGACCCACCTTGCATTCCTGTGCCTCGTTTTGCATGACAAAAAAACCACACAAAGAATACCAGCCAGCACTCTGAGCAAGCAGTTGCAAATCTGATCTGTCAGGAAGCAGTTTTGATGAAAGTTCTTTATATCAATTTTTGTGGGCTTTTAAACCTTGTATTCATTCATGATCATTGCATTCACGCTTTCTTTACAAATTCCTTTCAAAGACTGAGTAAGGGAGGTTTATAATCAAGGTTTTGCTTTTCTGTCCTTGTTTACCTGCTCTCTTGATTATAAATGACCAACTCACTTCCATTCTCTTCTAAATTAAAATTGTTTCTGCCAAATGTTTGTGGCAGACAGCAATGCTACTTTTTATGCCACAGAAGGGCTTTCTTTTCTGTATGAATACAGACTCAATAGGGATCTGTGCCTTAAAACAAGCAACCCCCTTGAAATGTACCTCCAACAGCAAAATACCATCCCATTGTTTTCAGCTAAAATGCTGTAATTGTTCTGGTTGCAACTTTAAGAGAGCTTTCCTTGGATGAAGCTAATTAAAATTCATTGATTCTTATGAACACTGCTATGCTTTAGTGAGTTTCTACTGAACAAAATACCTGGGAACAAGTAGAGAACACCTGAAGGGAAAGATCGTTAATGATGGGTTTCGGGTACTGAAGAATGCCTCTTGCACTCAGGAACAAAACCTGAGCAAAACGTCTTGTAATCAGCAACAGTGAAGGTGGGGACAAAGCAAAGAAAAGAAAAGGAATGGTTCAGTGGACTGGTTACGACCAATTAAATGTTTTTATGCACTCTCTACCTCAGGTAATGAAATCTGTCTAATCTTTAGGCCCTGGGCACCTGACAGAAAGGACACATATAGCCTATGTGAGGCAGAGAACTGGTAGGTAAAAAGACAAATTTCATTGGAACATCTTTGAATTAAACTGAATCAAATGGCATGCTGCCATGTCAATGATCTTTCATGGAATGCAAATAGGTCTGTCTAATGTAGAGAAAATGCACATCATTCATTTTAGACTTTAATTAGGTTTTAATTTAATCAAATATTGGTACCAAAGCAGGCCTTGGAGAAAGATTCTAATATTAAAGCCTTCAAAGGTTCTTTGGAGAACTCTAAATGGTTTGTGCGGTAGTATATCAACTTGCAAAGTGGTGACTATACAATGTGCATACCTTAGCTCTATCATGGTTGAAACACAACCTATTATAAAACTTAAAGCAGGGAACAAGTGGAATGCAGTCCTTTTATGAAAGAAAACACTATGTGAGTCATACTGTGAGTCACTCTATCTCAGGGAGATGATTTCTTTTGAGCATTGCCTCTTAGGATAGTAGTAAAAAGAACTATCAAGGACAGTATGCAATTAAAGGTACTTTAATCCACGTTTAGGGGCTAGAGAATATGGTATAGAATTATTAATAAATAGTGTTTAATTGCAAAGCAAAGGAAGCAAATATGAAATTAACAATAGATCTATCAGCTTTCATTATTATGGTCCTGCCTGTGTGAGCAGATTCAGATAGTCTTATGTTGCACTCTGGCTGGACTTTGGAAGAGGGAGAGATACTTTCAGGTTATGGAGTATGTGGCATAAACTCCAAAATTATTTTCGTCTGTGGGCAATGTCCTGCCTTGCTCCTTAGCTACTGTAGCCCTGTCAAGCAGGCTATATCTGAATACAATTCAGCTGGAAATTCACAGTTTCTATGAAGGACAGTCATCACTCGTGGATCTGTTTTCCTTTTTTAGAGTATGAAAAAGATAGAGGAGAAGAGGCAGCAAGGCCCCAGACTTGAGAAGAAGGACAAATATGCTTTATTAGGACCCCTCCTCCTGTTTTCCTCAATGTTTCTTTAATATTAAATCAAATTACTTGTCAGGGCCCCAGGTGCACCAATAGTCCTTGATTGCCATGACCAGCCTCACGTGGGACCTCCACCCACACCCACAGAGGCCCATTGCTCCAGGAGCCCCATTGAAGCTCAGGACTTCAGTCTGCTTCCTTGCTGTTCCTGACTACTTGTTTGGATTTCCTTGTTTGACCTCAGATGTGACTTGTTACCTTGCCTTTCCCTGGTGATTGTTGGACTGTTGATGAGACCTGTTGTTGTCACCACCCTGCTCTGCTTGCCCAGCTTGGGCACGGTGGGACTGTGTCCTGCTGCTGCCATAGCCTTCCTCAGCCCTTGGCTCCTCCTGGAGCAGCCCTGTTCTTGCAATTCCCTGACATTACTGAAACTCATAATACCTATGTTTCTGCATGTATTTTTGCTAGTATAGTACACTTCAAGTTGCTTTAAGATCTGTGGGAATTTAATATGTCTTCTAGAAGTCTGTAAAACTTCTGAAAATGAGCTAATATGTATCAGTTCCCCCCCTCCACACCTCCCCAAAAGGTATGAGGATGCATTTGGACTGCTCATTTTTGGTTTACTACCAGACACATACAGGAAGAGGCTTGTTTTGATATAGTTTCCCTCTTATAAGAGCTGCTAACTGCACTGAAATGGTGGACGTGACTCTGAACTTTAGGCTTCCAGCTGGCTGCTGCAAAAGCTATTGCAGAAAGTGCGAAAATGCTCTAAAAATACCATTGATCGTTCTAAGCAGCAGTGACAGAGCCACAAGGTGCTTCCCCATCAGAGGAGGCTGCTGTACCCTGCAGTCCCACAAAGGACCTGGCAGTGGCAGAAGAGGGAACAGCCTGCCTACTCCTGGATCAGTTCCTAAAGGTAAGTGTGGGAATGGAAACTGGGAGGGAAACTGAGGTAAAATCCTTCTGATCATTAAGAAAAACAGAGCTATCTTGAAGGTCTGGTTTGGAGTTTGTGTACGTTGTTGCATTTGTATCACCAAATCCCTACAGATGGAAATGACTTGGTGGCTTTTGGGATATTTACAAACTAATGTCAGACTGTAATTTTGATCAATAGCAAATGTTTGTAGAGACCTCTTGATCACTGAGGTGTTTACAACAGCCTTAAGTGGAAAAAGCATCTTGCTTCCCACGATGCTGTCTGTGAACAGAGAATTTGGACATGGCACTTATGAGAAATGTTTGAATGTTTTGGTTTGTTGAATAAGATTAAAAAGTCCTGTTTTGGATTGTTTTGTGGTTGAACTGTATCCCCCTGAACTGATGTATGGTCTCGTGGGAGGCATCATTCTATTGCCTTGTGCTTTTAAAGCCTGGGCTTCCTGGTCAGATTGTGTCTCCCATCTCTATTAGAAGCTGGTGTGTAAAGAACTCAGTGTTTTCTGATAGCTGCTTGATAATGAAACCTAGGGATTTGGTCTCGAGGTCTTTGAAATAAATGTAAACCTTGAATTAGCTGCACTGGATCTTCTACAGGGCTGTGAGAGAGCAGATATTGTAAGTTTAGAACATAGAGAAAGTTGGCATATTCATTTCATGCCTAATTTTCAATTTAATGTCCAAACTATAACTGGTATTTACTCAACTGTATTATTTGATTTTGCAGTTAGTATTACAAGCGTACATACTCAGTTATGCCACTTCCTTAAATAATTCAAACTCACTTTAAATACATTAGGTTTTTTTTTTTTTTTATGGTAGGCAGATAAAGCTTTTTTAGGTTGAACTTAAGGAAAGAAGAAGGGATAAGAAAAACCCTACTCTAGCTGGAAGCTGTGCAGAAAGCTAGCAGGCTTTGCTGTGGAGAACAGAGCATATTGTTTATCTTGACTTGTGCAAAGCTTTTGGCGCTGTCTCCCATAACATCCTTACAGGCAACCAATGAAATATGGGCTAGATAAACGGACAGTGAGATGGACTGAAAATGAGCTGCACTGCCTGGCTCAGAGTCGCGATCAGTGGCACACAGTCCAGCTGGAGGCCAGTCACTAGTGATGTATGCCACTGCTGGGGTCAGTGCTGGGGCCCACACTGTTTAACATCTTCATAAGTTACTGGCATGGTGGGACAGAGTGCAGTCTCCACAAATTTGCAGATGAGTGGCAGATCTTTACCCAGTTAGCTTTAGAATGCGTACCATAGCAAACAAAGAAAATGCACTACTATGTCCAAGACGTGTCTTTCAGAGAGGAATTAATTTTTTTTCTGATGTGTATAATCTGTCATAAGAAGCCTGAATATTATGGATAATTTCTCCTCACTGGCAGCTATTCTCGTTTTGTAGTCCTTGTAATACTTAAACAATCCTGAACTGTGGCAGGAGATTTCAATACAGAAGAGCTGGTCTTCATAAATAAATGCATAAACACTGCAGCAATTGAGGTCTATTGTGAGACTTCATCAGAGTCTGGACCTCAGTTTAGGAAATGATTTTGTTCTTGCAGTGCATGCTGATTTCAAAGGAAGGCTTTAATTTGCTAGGAATGTAGACTGAAATAAATATGACTATACAGGAGGGTGGATCTGTAAGTGAAACAAAACAAACTTCATCTGTAAAAAAAAAAAAAAGAAAATCTTTGCTTTTATGTTGCATCACTGACAAAGGCTTATTGGCTGAACAGTCTATAGATGTTTGCAGCTGCTGCTTGTGCTAAATTGTGACTAAGCAGTTTGACTGCAAGAGGTGTCAATTTAGTATCATCTAGGCTATTGTGCTTACTTAAATACCTGCTGTGTAATTAAGAGATTGCTCCTTACTTTGCCGCTGTCCCCAGTAGAAATGTTACAGGCTCAGTTTGTTGGACATTGTTATGAGTTGATTTCCTGCCCTGCATTGTTTTCTGCAAATTGCTTCTTATGAGGACAGGGGCTTTTACTGCAATAACAGCAAAAGTAAACATCTTAAATTAAGCCAAACAAAGTTTGGTTGTTAGGAAGAGAACCAGTCAGGCAGGAAATGCCAAGCAAAACTACATTCTTTGGGTGCCTGATATAAATACGATTCTCCAAGCAGCCTGTTGGGTCCTGCTGGCTGGAGCTTCCCTGCACTCACTGCAGACACAAAGAAGTGCAGGGTTCGTGATCCTGGCTGAGATGCAGAAATTCTCAGCCAGTATAGAATATAAATCTCAAACTTTATGCATATTTTACACAGATACCACCTTTAGCGTGTTCTAAAGAACAAGACAGTCACGAGGCTTCCCCGCTGCACTTGGGGTCTCTAAAGCTGGTCTGGACCTGTGTTACTGGAAGTTTGTAGTGGTGGTGTGGCCTGGAGTCTGCTTACCTGACAGCACCCTACGTGACCTGACCACCACTTTATGTGAAACTGTGTGCTAGGGGCACAGGGGTTTCTTCATCAACTTGACCCATGATCGGTTATGGCATTTAGAGGGAATTGTCCCTGGTCACCAGATCAGCCCAAGAAAAAACGCATCATAATGTAAAGCTGATCATCTTTTAAAACTTAAATTATTTGCCAGTTTCTTGTTTTTCTGCTTTCTTCTGCTTAAACAAAATAGACAAAAGCATGATGGTGGGGGCTTTCGTTTTCTTTTTTTTTTTTCCTTCCAATTTTAAATTTCTGATTTTAAATAGTCCTACTGCACACATACACTGCAGGAGCGTTTTCTGAAAGATAAACCTGGGATGTCTATGCAATACTCTCTAAAAAAATGTCAGCATTGTCAGGTAGAGAGCTCAGGGTTTTTGTAACTCACCTTTCTCTATGAAATGGAAGGAGGTACAAGTTAAAATACTTTAAGCAGAGTGTAGATCTCCAGTACCACACTATTCTGTGGTGAAACTTTTGTAAGTTTTGGAAATGGGAACATCCAGCAGCTAGAATCTGAACTGGGAGCTGTTTCCATTTGAAAAAATGTGATGTGCAGTTTTGAATGTAGCCTTCCCGTTTGTTCTGAAAAGTCTGATCTACTATTCTTAACACTAAAGCAGTTCTATGTGGGAGACAAAAAGGATTTTGAACTATTTGCTTGCATTCCGATGCATTAAAAATTTTTATATGCTTTCTTTCAAACACACATTCCTGCTGAAATCAATCAATGAAGAGGTGAGGCGGGGTGCTGCTATAAATTTTTATGGAATTATGAATTTGTATGTGTAGAGTCAGGGCCATTGTTTTCATTAATAGCAGACTTCTGCGAGATTGCTACTAACAGGCAAAATACCTTGTTGAAGGAGGCATTAGAAGCAGTTGTAATCTAACTTACCATATGTGTAATAGAAAGCATTTTGCAAATTTTCAGTCTGATACCATGTTAATGACTTTCTTGCTAATGTGATTAAAATTACTTTCCTATGCTGGTCATCGTATTAGTGATGGTGATCTCTCCTTAAATTAGATGAGAGGTGTAATAAACAGAACGTGAATATAGAGTCCCCATTCAATGGAAGCATGACCTGTACATTAACACTAACATTTCACCTAAAGATCATTACTAAAGCTTACCTCAGAGCTTTTACTCTGTAAGCATAACCTTGAGGCTACCAAAAGGAAGATCTGAGTCTTCACTTGGGATTCGGCCTCATGAGGTTATGATAATGTCTGAAAGTCCAATTTGGTTAGACATTCCGGTGGCCTGTATTTACAGATGGGCAGGAATGAGGTTTGGCATCTTGTGGGAAGTTGTTCTTAATTTTACTTTGTTTTTAATTCCAAAGGTTCCACTTCTTTCAATGATTAGCTACCAGTTGGCTAAAAGGACCTCACAAAATTCCTGATCTGGGTTGGGGGGCCGCTCTTGTTCCACCCTTCCATTTCCTGACCCTTCCCTTCCCATCCCACCCTCCCCTGGCCAAACGCAGATGCATCTATAGTGGAAGGTCTCAAATTTCACTTTAAATTCCCAGAGCTTAACTAGAAATCTTATTTGTTCTCCTTTCTTATATTTTACATATATTTTAATTCCTGAAGTTTCAGATCAGCATATTTTTTCCTTTAATAAACATTTAAGTTTACAGCCTTTAATCTTTTTTTTATTTAAAACCACAAAGAAATGTACAACCTTTTATGAATTCAAATTAAAAATGAAGCGTGATGGAAATGATTTACAGGCACTGTAGCTTAGCAGGGAAAATATACAACTCCTTTGCAGTACATCATATTCTGTTCTTTTAATTTATAAGCAAGCTGTAATATAACATATTAATCATACGAAGAAAATATGGCTTCAGTTTGAAAGATTTGTTGTAGTTGAACTTCACACACCTGCAAATTATTTATTCTTAAAAAAGAAAACAAAACATGTGCAGCACACACTATTGCATCCACCAGGAAAATGGATATGTTTAGAAAAATCCTGCAGTAAATTATTTTTATTTTTATATTTTTTACCCTTTTCCTCCAACCACTTTCATCTCTCTTGAGCTCAGCTTCCCATGCTCTTTCAGTCAGCTGTTCTGTGCTGCCTTGTGGAAGTTAAAGGCGGCTGGACAAAAGGGAGAAGGATGCAATTGCTACTTCAAACCTTGTGTCACAGTTTCATGTTAAAAGGGGATGAAGCTACCTGGTACCCAACAGAGGGAGAAATAACGTCTGAAATATTAAAATATTTTTCAGACTGATATTGAGTGGATTACTATATTCATAAATTGGGTCCTTCAACCATTCAGGTAGACAAAATGATTGGCAGGGTGAAAAGCTATGCAAAATAATTGACTCGGCAAATACATTCAAGTTTACTGTGAGTACATTTAATATCTGACCGATTTCTTTTTAGTGCAACAACATGTTTGCGACTGGGATCACCGTTAATATGCAAAAGCAGCCTCTGCCTGTTTTAAGGGTTTGAGCCTTGCAAACAAGCGTAGGAGACTTGCAGATATGGAGTATTTGGAACCTGCTTTGCTTAAACTGCAGGCAAAGGGAGGGGGAGATTCAGGCAGGTTACAGCCAGCATTTCAGCGTCTGAAGGTGGTGTGCATATCTCTGTGCTCTTAGGGTAGCCCGTGGATTTCTTTCTCTATGCTTTCTAAATAAACCTGCCTGGCTCGAGACACCAGAGTATCTTCATCTTACAGTGGTGTTTCTCTTGTTAAGAGCAAAATGATTTTGAAAAGAGATTGTGGAGGAGGGAGAAATCATGATAGAAATTTTACCTTTTACCTCCTTTCCCAACCTGAATGAGAGAGGTATTTGGAAGACGATAAACAAAAAAGGGAGTAACAGGGAGCGAGAGGGCAGCGGCGAAACTCCCAGAGGGAATGGTGAGTCTTGTTCTCACAAGTCAAAAGGCCTGCAATAATGAACCACTAGGGGTAAGTAAAAAGGAAAAACATAAGGTACAGGAAGCCAAGTGCAGAGCCTCTGGGCATGTAAGTTTGTGTAGAATGTGTGCAAGGGAACTTCTTTTAACTCTTTCATTTTGCACCATTGCAAGGGTGAAATTTACCTCATGTATTCCATTGTGCATCCACTGCTCTGTTTGCTTTGCTGAAGTCTTAGAAAGTTGGCTGATTCTTTAGCATGTCAACTGGCAGAAGGTGTGGCAGAGACCAACAGTTGCTCGCACAGATTTCCATCAGGCTTAGGTGTTACCATTTCTGTGGGGACAGCTCCCTGCACCGGTCTTTCTGCTGTGGCTAATTCTGATTGTCTTAAAGAAATGGGTAATTGAATAACTGAAAAATGGATCTGTTTTGCTTTACTGAACTTAATGCAGATCTCCTATTTGTCCCCATCAAATCTGAACATTCCTTTTTTCATACAAGCAATATCCCTGTGAGAGCAGAGGACTTGTGACTCTGGAGCCTTGAGGATTAACACTGCCAGCTGAAGACCCAGAGAAACTGAATGGCCTCCTCTGTTGCTGGTTTTATTCCCTTAGACCTCAGTGCAAAGTTAACGTGTTAAATGGGGTAGAGTACTGAGGAACTAAACTAAACAACGGTTGGCTGAGACTCATAAATAAAGCAAAAGTAGCACTAGCTCAATTTCAGTGGAAAAGCCATTGCCTGTTCCAGTGTGTTTTAGAAAAATGGGATGTGTTAACTTTGGCAGGGCACGGTGTTAACACGGTCGTGCTGGTATCTGATCTGGCTTTTGGTCTGAGGTAGCTCCTGTCTCCACTAGCCTGTATGGGTGGTGAATATGGAGAGGCTCCCCACATGCAGCACCTGTGTGGTGTGGTCTCCCAGGGCCTTGTGCGCTTTGGCTCAGGTTTGCACTTTGCAATTCAACCCCACCTTGCTATAGGACTATGCCTTGAAAGCACGACCTGGGACTGAAGTAGCAACTGGCTGGAGCCCAGCAGCTCTTGCCAAGTCTGAGCAGCCTCACTGCGAGGATGGGGAAGTAGGAAGAGAGAGTGAAAGGGGAAGGAGAAGAGCATAAAAAGACTGGGTACATTTGCACAAGCCTAACTGATGGATTCAAAGACCTGAAGTCTGAATGCTTAATCTAAGAGATGGTATATGTAAAAACAAGACCCAAACCACCGCCACCACCAGAAAACCCACATCCCCTCAATGCTTTGGAGTGAGTAGTGTGTCTGGATATGAACAGTTGACAATGTTTTTGCCTCTTCTGCCCTATTGTGGCCTATTGCATAACATCCCCCACCAGGTCCACCAACGCTGAAATGTTTTGATCCAGAGCGATACTTTCAATATCTGGAAAAGTTTGCAAATCCAGAGGGTTTTTTTTCCCAAGGAAAGCAAAATGAAATTGTGAAATCCTCCACAAAAGGAACTTCCATCCTCCACATAAAAGGAGGATAAAAGGCCTAAGATATAGATGATAACTTTGTTGTAGTGCAAGACCCAAAACTCTATTATTAAAACAGTTTATTTATTAGCAAGCTCTTGTAATGAACCAAGCATAACAGATGTGGGCAAAACTCTACTCAAGCAGGTACAAACTGAAATAACAATGATGAAAGGTGAATAGCTTGACATTCAAACTACTGGCTAGACCTGCTTTTAGTGCTGCTTTGGCTCAATCTCTAAATAGAGCAAAGTAGGTTTGAACCTCTTCTTCACTTTTTCTTACGGGAAGTTGGAGATACCTAACTGAAATGGCTAATTAAACTAATGCTAATTTAGTTCAAATTCCTTGCCGCTGTAACCATATTTTTGGGAAAATCTGGCCTTTTAAGTAAAAAGAAAAAACCCACAAAGTGTTATTCACTTATAGGAAAACTTCCTTTTGGATATTCCTTCTCTTTCAGTCCTCCCATACCCTCTCCTTTATAAGCTAGATACCCATTGCCACCAGTTCTGGTACTGCTGCTCTGGAACTGGGTAGTGCGCTGTGTGACGACTCTGCTGGTCCCTATTTGAAGCTACAGTTTCACTTCAGATTCACGCCATCAGTTTTGCTAGGGTACGGAGGGGCTTTTTTCAACTCATTGTGCTGCTGTCTCTTTTACAAGACTTGTCTTAATAAAGAATATTGTTTGCTGAGTTTGTCTAATTTGTTGGGGGGGTGTTGGTGTGTTGTCAGTTGGCATACAAAACACTACAAGTTAGCATATGTAATTTTTTCTATTAGGGCACTTCCCACAATAGCAATTTAGATCCCTCCTAAAGACGTCCAGAAATGATGACAGAACAGCTCATGTTTGTGGTGCTAAAAGCTAATCGAGTGCAGTTGTGTCTTATTTTTCATTTGCTGTATGATGTTTTAGACTTTCTTTTCTCCTACTAACATTTATCTAAATTTGGAAACCAGCTCGAACATTGTGGGTTTTTTGTTGTTTTTTTTTTTTGTTAATAAATGTGAATGATTGTACTTCATGAACATGGTGACTCTGGAGAAACAGTATTTCCCATCTCTCTTTGCTCTACCTGAGTTGCTGAACTTCAGATCCTTCTTCATAGCATTTCAGTTTTGAATTGGTGCTATGCTGTCTGACTAAGCAAATCAAAAGGTATTTATTGCTGCTCCCTGACAATACTGTGTGGGATAAGTATATATTTGAAAAGCAAGGAGTAAAACTACCTCAGAGCACAAACTATGAATAAGGCCAGATTCTTACTCATTTTCTAATGTTGAAAAGTCTTTAGTCTTTGGACTTCAATAGTATTTCTTCCTTGAGCAAACATTACTCATGGTGATTAAAGGCTCAATTTTCCTGCCCTGTGTTATGTAATTAAATTATGCAAATAATTCAGCTATCCAAGACAATGCAGATTGTGAACGGAACAGTCAATCGTACATTTCACAATCTGAATATCTTCAGAACACATATCTTATTTGCTGAAGAAATAAATGGAACATTTCAAAATAATGAATATGTTTTAGACTCTAACAATTTCTTTGAGAACAGTAATGGACAATTGGTTCTGAATAAATTATTTGCCTGTTTCCAGGATAGCTGTTCATCCCTCCTGCAATCACGTTCCATCTTTTGTAGCTAGTAGGCTTTACATAAAGAGGTTATCAGCAATTTGCTGCAGAGTCCTTCCCGCTCAGTACATCAGAGTCTTGCTCTTCACTGGTCCATTTCCACAGACAGATGATTCAAGCCTCCTTCACTCCCCAGCAGGAGAGGTTAGTTAAATACTTGTCTGTAGCACCTTGCAACGTTTATGAGAACTGTTTACATAATTCTGAAGGATCACTCTTCTTTGCTCAGTGATGGTTAGATGTGCCCGCTGAGAACTGGCTATCTTGTCCATTAATTGGCTGCTCATAGAATCTCACTAAAGAGCCAGGACTTTAAGAGAAATATTAGACTTTACTGAATCAGTTCTTGTTTCTTGCAATATTGTCTGCAAACAAATGAGTATCTAATATCAGTGCAGTAAACTGAATGATAGAGGGGTGTTTTTTGTCATCTTATGTTGTTATTAGGGGTGGAAGATTGAAAGCATAATGTTAAAAATACACCTTTTTTTTTTTTTAATACTGCTTTGAGAAAAATTATATAGTCCGTGGAATTTTGAAATGACTCAGAAGGTACATGGAAGTTGATGGAAAGATTCCTATTGACTTATTGACTTTACTGGGATTTGGATCAGGCTTGTCAATGTGAATCAAGAATTTATGGGAGCCTAAGCAGCAGTATGCAGGAATTTAGTGCAGATCTTCTTCAGATTTCTAAGTTAATTAACTGGGCAGAACATTGTATTGAATAATGCTACAGAGCAGGATAGAAATAAGTTTCTATAAATTTTAAAAAGGAAGAATATTATCTGCGCATTATCCAAACAACCCATGCAAACTGATCTCACATATAAAACACATCAGTAACAAAATGGAAGTATTACATAGTTCTTTTGGACATGGTCCTGAAAGGTGCATCTGCCTTCATTTCACAGATGGAGAAACTTCACTCCTCCATTCCTCACTCCTCTAGCAGGCTGCCCTGAGCAGTGCAGGCAGGTGTGGAATGGCGGCTGTGGTCAGTCCATAGCAGCTCCTCTGCTGCTCCTTCCTCCTCCTCACATCTTTCCCCTGCTCCAGTGTGGAGCCTGCCCATGGGCTGCAGTCCTTCAGGATAAACCTGCTCCTGCATGGGCTGCTGGGGAATCTCTGCCCAGGTGCCGGAGCACCGCCTCCCCTCCTGCTCTCACCCGTAGCAGTAGCGCTGCCCCTCACACTTCTTGCCTCAGCTGCAGCGTTTGGCCCTTTCTTAAGTACATTTTCCCAGCAGCACCTGTGGCTTCTCTGATTGGCTCCGCTGTGCCCTGAGGTGGGGCTGAGGAACCGGCTGTGTCTGGTTGGGGCAGCCATGGCCTCTCCTCACAGCGGCTGCTCCTGCAGCCTCCCCGTCAGCTCCTTGCCACCTACATCCAATGCAACTTCAGAATGTGGAAAACAAGGGTGCGTGTTAGGGTGATGATTGGTTTTTACCACAGATTTAAAGTGTTTTTTTTTTTTTTTTCCAAACCATTAGCAAGATCTAGCATAAACTACCATTGTGAGGAACGAGGCCCTGCTTGTAGGAACACTTGTGGTTTGGAAACAATCATGTGAGGAACAGGTCAGGGCAGGAGGGAAGGGTGAAGATGTTTGGTAGTAGGAAGAGTGAAAGGAGAGGGGAGGTGAAGAGAGACCGTGTGTGGAGGTTTGTTCCCTGAAGGGCTGCACCCCTGATGGTTCCTCTTGCCAACTGCAGAGCTCTGCCTGGGCTGCACCAGTCAGGCCACATGTGGCCATGCGATCTCTCCCTCAGGGTGGTGGGTGCCCATGGGGGCCTTACTCTGTGGGCTGTGAATGGGCTCTTGGAAATGAAGTCACCTTACTTCTTTGTCGAGTACTGCTTAGGTTTGTTTTCTTCATATTCATTAACTTTCCTGATCAAAAATTGCCATTGTTTTTTGGAAGTGTATGATCCACAAAGCCCTCCTGAGGACTGTGGAAAATCTGTAACTGACACAAAAAATGTAGGACTTCAACCCAAACCAATATTGTCTTCCCTTCCCAGGAGAAGGAGGGGCTCATTATACAATGACATTAAGAATTCATTCCCTTAAATGAGGTATGTCACCTTGCCATTTTAACTTGATTCATTAAAATAGTGGCTCATTAGTTATTCCCTTGTGCAGTATAGAATTTGCACATTAAAGGCATATGCATTTCATGTGCTTACTACATTCAGGGATGAATTTCCAGCCATCCTGTTGGAAAGGAAAAAGTGTGACTTATGAAAGGAAAAAAAAAATAGGTAGAAATTCTAGCCATCTGCCCTTCCTTCCCCCCATAAGTCTTTTCTGATCTGTTCAGACCCCTAGTATTTGATTTTAGAAGCCCAAGCTACTGAGACACAGGACCCACTGAGGGCAGTGCTAATCTCTTTCCATATGTGTGTTTGATGGGTATTTTCTTTTCTGCCTTGTGTGGTGTAGCAGAGGTTTCTTCCTTTCTTTCCTTAGTCTTGCCATGAAAATTAGCATGTCTGAATTGAGAGAATACCTTAAATCTTGGGCAGGGAGGAGTTCTGCCATTGTCTGAGTGAGAACACACATCTTGTGGGGTGGGGATTTGCGATTACCTTGCGTGAACCTGCTTGGAGAAAGGCATCTTCAGCCATATTCCAAACATAAGCCTAAATGGACAGATCCTCCCATTCTCAAATGACACATTTTAAGGCAAAGGCCCTGTGTGGTATAATTCTGGGTGAAAAGGGCTTGTTTTACTATTACACATGCTGTGTAAAAGCGTGGATCAACCAGAGGAGAGTAGGCATGTGATGGGAGAAGTCTCTTGCCCAGTGCAGCGAGCCCTCTCTGTGGAATTGGGGAGGAAAGGGCAATGCTGTGCAGCCTCCCAGCTTCCCCCTGCCCTCACCTCTGGGCAGACACACTCTGCAGAATCTTGGTAAGGTCCGCTGAAGCACTGGAAGGACCACAGCAACCAGAGGTCTCAGGGAGTTGGGTTAGGTTCTTGAACCTCGCTGGGCAAACAAAAAAATTCAACATGGGGGAAAAAAATCTCAACTAGGGATGGCCAAACAAATTTAGTATTTTCATACTCTTTTTCTTCTTGAAGAACTAAATGAAACAGACTGGGAAAGATATTTGATCCTTTTATGTAACATTTAGCCTCATTCCAGAGTCTGGCTGATGAACCGCTTCCATAGTCTTGGAATTTGAGGGCAGAGCTGTTGTTCATTTAGCAGTAAATGCTAGGACTAGATGGAAGGAATGTCATCCCTAACTAAAGTTGAAGTCTAATCCTTTGGTTTCACTGGTGACTTAGATTACAATATTGCAATATGGAGAGCCTTCACCCCCCCGCCCCTATCTCCCCCCCGCCATTTTCTTACTGCATTACAAATGGCTAGTAAAAGAAATGTAACAAAATGCTGATCCTGCTTAAAAAGCAATTGATTATATCCACATTCCATCTCCTATCTTGCCTGACATACCTTTTTAGCTTCTATGCAAGAAACTCAGTCCTTTTCTTCTTACCTTCTCAGTCTGTGTTCATTAGCATCTTTTGTGCTTTCAAGATGCTGGTACTGTAAGCCAGTTTTTCAAATCCTGAACAAGAAACTCTTTCCCATACAATAAAGTTCCATACATATATAGCTAATGTCAACAAAGCTAAAAAGATATGTCAGCAAAGACCCAAACAGTCAATTTATTACAGTTAAACATCCTGCTCAGACATTTTATTTACAATCAAATCTAGTTATATAAAGCAATCCCTCTTCTCTTGATTTCTTTTTTTTATCTTATGGTTTACAAATTACTGCCTTTCTCTTTGTATCCCATATGAAATACTGAACTAATTTGTGCATGTTCTTTGAATACAATCTATTTCTTCTTTAAAAATGTCTTTGGATGATCACATGAAAGAATATACAAAAAATCTGTGAATTCGGCCCTTTTAACCAAAAGAAGTTGTAGCGCAATAAATTTAGGCAAATGAAAGATATTACTGAACGCTGTCTCGTGTTAGTGAAGTCCCCCAAATGACTTAGAAACATGGTTTACAGAAACTTACATATTATCCTTACTATTGTACATTTCATTATACACTATTTGCCTTGTAAATATACACAGGAGGAAATGCACATAGCTCTTTCTATAGGTTTTCAGAATATGGCTGTTCAGGGACAGCAGAAAAGTACAGGCCATTCTGACAGAAAAAGAAGCCTAGCTTGTCAAATATTGAGATACAAACCCAGCAACTCATTCACATATTTGTTATAAAAAGGTTACTTTTGACTTGTGATACAGACCAATCAAGCCTCTTGCAGGCTCCCAAAAAAGCCTTTGTGTGACTTCCCAACTGTATGCTCCACAGCTTCTAAATTGGCCCTCAAATCATGTTCTGGGAACACTAGGAATGAGACCTCATATTAAATGATACTTTCAATCAATTGTCTACATCTGCTTGTGTTTGTCAGAGAAAACCTGGGACGAGTGTGCAGCTTCTATCTGATTGAGTCTGCATCTGTGAGCATGTTCCAAGACACTTTATCTGGCACAGGAGAACAGTAAAGGCTTCCCTTCTTGTACCAGATCTGCTCCAGATATACTAAATTCCTCCATGATAATGAGGTGTCCAGAATAGTAACAAGAGGCCAGAAGTGTACTTTTTGTTTAAGCTGTGCTGGAATATCTGCTGACTGCGGGCAACTGCAAATTCGCACCAGTGTACCTGAGAGAACTTGGCCCAGAGTGAACAGTGAAACCTTATCTGGTGCCAGATCTCCTGGGCTATACATGAGAGGTATAGGATTACTGTATGTCTAGCACAGCTGTGACAGGCAGAGTGAGAGAAGACTGTATGACAAGTAAAGCTATTTCTCTTCACAGTATTGTAGTTCCTGCTCATAAGGCTTTTTCCTGGGCTTTAATGCTGGTGTAAGAAATATTTCTGTCTTCTCCTTGGCCATGTTTTGCATGCAAAATACTTAGAAAACAACACTCCTTTGCAGGTGCAGTTAATATGGGTACTGAGGAGTACAAATAATTACCTGCCTGGCAAAGTGCGTGGAGAAATACTTCCCATTCCAGTCTCTGATAGGTGGAGTGTGGAACTGTGGAAATTCCCTGAACTGTGTCATTTTAAGTTTTGCAGATGTTCTCCCTATGGCATTTTTCTCCCATCTCCGGTTTAGCCGCAGCACGAAAATGTTTTGACCAGCACTGCAGACTCAGGAAAGGTCATACACGTACCTTCTTGTGACATGTTTTTCTAACCTCTCTACCTGCTGTGGGTAGTCTGCAACCTCCTGTGCTGACAAGTCTGTGATGGCTAGGGCTGTGATTAATGGGATTTCATTAGTGATTGTGCAACTATCCCTGAGAACCCTCAGAGGTCCTCCAGCCTCCTCCTCACACTGAACCTTGTAATGGCAATAAGTGCAGGCAGATATGTTGGAGATTCTCTATCCAAAACTCCCCCCCCAGGCAATATGGGTAAATAATGATTTGTATTGGAAAGGGTAACGTATAATAATTATGGCTGCGTTGTTCTAATAAGAAAGAAGAATAAAACATCCTGTTACTGCCATCCTAGTATCCCACCTTTGAGAAGAGGTTGCTTCATGCATGATCACGTTGCAGGGTTAGCTGGGACTCCTCCCTGCTCTGAGCATGGATGGGAAGATGGGGAGAAATACACAGACTGACTGCGCAATGAGTATTTCTTCCTCAGTGAGAGAAAATGGAGTAGTTTGTTTGCAAGGAAATGGAAGGATTGAGTGCAATTTTTAAGACAGATGCAAAATGCTGGTGGTAGACACATGTATCTTCACTGTGCCCCTGTTCTGAGCTCGCAGATGGGAGTGGTCCAAAAGTTACCTAGTTGTGTTAGCTGTGCCCAAGTGAATAATACTCTCCTCATCTTTCTTCTCTGGTTTGCTCCTGTACATATTTTACATTGTGTCATGTGGCAAAGGTCTAGTCTTGGGTTTTTCTTGAAATAATTAGGGTTAAACTGCTATCGCTATATTTGCCTGGTGCAGTGCCTTTCTCAGCATAGAACAGAACTGTATGTAAAGGGATTACTACTGGTGGAGTGTATTCAACATCTGCAATATGTTGGTGCTGTATTGGGGAAGGATTGATTGGCACCTGCTCTCTCCTTGTTACCTTTTTTGAGCATCCACTACTGACACAGTCTGACAGCTCAATCTTTCCTGTGCTTGTCTGTTGCTATGTATACATCATGCTGCCAACTCTTTTTCTTTAAATTAAGTTTGTTTGAAATGACTGGGTTTTACTTTAGTTTTGGACTCTTGTACTGTGGCAACATGATATGTGAATATGCCTAAATTTCTTGTGCCATTTTGCCTCACAGCAGGAGCTCTGGGAGGGCAAGGTGTGAATGATGGTGGGAGACATGGAGGGCTGACTAACATATGCTATTTATCTAAAACTGCTAGAAATGGAAGAAGAGCTCCCATGGACTGTCATGGGTTCCAAAGGACAATATGAATTTCCACTATTCAGTAGTACTTGTGCATATTAAGGACTGAAGATAGCAAGGTAAAATAAACTGCTGTCGCAATTGTTTTGCATGACTTTGGAAGAGACGGGAAAATGAGGTCTGCTTATGGTGAGAAAACTGGACAGAAGAGTCAAAAATTGCTCATGGATCTGACACCAGCAATGTATATAGCAGTCAAATTGCAGAGAGCTCAAGGATTCTGGCAGCTTCCCTGAGTAGAGCCTGCAAAATGCAGGTTTGTGCCTGCTCCGTGGGTGGGGAGAAAGAATAATACCATAGAGGCTGTAGATCCCAGATTGATGAGGCTACTGTGCTTCAGATAGATATGAACTGAGAAGAAACTGTTTAATGTAAAAGGAAGCTATGTAGCTGGTTTAAAATACAAATTCCAATTTCGTATGTGTCCTGGTTAGCAATAGGAGTAAAAGTCCAAATACTTCTTAGGTACAAGTTTGTTTGGAAGAAACAAGAATCTATGCCAAAAAAAATGGTCAGTAGGTAGGTGAGGGCCTGTCTCGGAATTTTGGAGCATCTGTCGCAAAATTTCTGAGTTACGTTCTCAAATTCTTAAAGTGGTGAAAGAAGTTTTTCAAGCCTTTACTCTTATCCAACCAAGGTCCTTTTGCAAATTACCTAAGCTCCACAAAGTCTTCTTTTATTACTATGCAACTTTCATCCAATTTCAGAATAATTGTGAACTAATACTAGTAATTCTCTGCAAAAAAAAAACCCAAAGTGTTTTAAGAGTCCATCTGAGATTTATCTGTTCCTCTAGATGTCCCATTTACTTCTATTGAAAATGTTTTCTTCTCCAGGATTTCTGATGCCTTCAGAAAAAGGAGTAGTTATATTTCCCTTGCTTTCATTCATCTTGCCTGAAAGCTTTGGGATTTTGCTGAAGTTGTTCTGTGAAATCCCACTTGCAACATACAGCATGTATCTTTAGCACCAGGTTATGCTAGACCCTACTTAAAAACATAAGCAGATTCACCCAGAGTCATTGTTTTTTTGCTAAGCACATTCTTCCTGGGGTTCTTATATTTCTTTTTTTTCTAAAGTATCCTAGCACTGAGGGAACCAATATACTTTATATTCCTACAGCCTGCTGCAGTCTACTATTCATAAATGAAGGCTAAAGGCTTGAAAATCAAAGCAACAAAAAGGGCAAGACAAATCACTGATTCTTCCAGCTTTTTGTCCGGGCACTTAAAACATTAAATATAACTTTATTCTGTAGAAAAGCTAATTGTGGTGATAAAAGTAAATTCTACTTTAATCGCTTTTTCTGACTCAAACCAATGCAATGACATTCTACTAAGGCTAAGGCAATAATTTCATATCAAGTCTTCCAGCCCCATCAAGTGTTGCCACAGTCAACGAGGATGGCAGAAGTCTTAAAGCCTCATTGTGCATATCCAAGTGGAGCAGCTGAGCAATCGGTTCCTCCCTAGTCTCTGATGATCTCCTCCACTTTTTTTATGGTAGAAAAGATCTTGTGGAAGACACACAAGAATAAAGCTCCAAAATAGCAGACTCAAAGACCTGATTTCTTTCTCTGAGCCTCAAACCTTCAGCAATAGGTATCTTCACTCAGAAAAATCGGCACTTGAACTTTCAAGGTGCTAGAAAGTCATTCACTGGAAAGTGCTATAGAGGTGCACTCGTGGGCTCTGGTGTTTAAAAACTAGAGGTAGTTGAGCAATTCTTAAGAACAGTGAAAACAGCAAAACAATATGGGATTTAGGGCTTGGATGGGTGTCGTCTTTTGATTAGAAAATGTATATTTCTTGACAAAAACTATTGTTCAAATGTTTTCTTCAAAACTCTTCTTTCCCTTCTCCAGAATGAAAATTGTGAGTGTGCTCATGCACTCAGTCACTGTTTCTTCTTAACCCCTAGAGTAAAACACTTGTCTTAGTTTCAGGTATTTATATTCAAATCCTTCTTCTGCCAGAGTCAAATCAGTGTCTTTACAGTACCTCATGGCCAAATGGCTTATTTTCTTTTCTGATTTAAATATCTCATTGTTTGATGAGAGTCAGGGAGAAAACTTAGTATCATTTTCAGTTTATCCTGATGTAAATGGGAAGTTGTCATGGCCACTGAATATTTTGTCCCATTCTTACAAATATTTCAGTGGAATTGTTTTCAGTTTTTTTCCCCTGAGGGTAATCTCTCTGGTATTTTTTTCAGTCTTCAGAACAGCTAGTCTTGTTTAGGCTATATTCATTTACCTTATGATGCTTTTAGCTGACCATTTTAAGAAAGGCTGGATCTCATGCAGCATTATTAGCCAACAGTCTTTAGATGTCCAGTTGTTTTTTCAGATGAGTCACTATTTTGCTTAGCAGAGTTCCGTGTTACTTCTGTACTTCCTGCCCAAGAGCAAATAAAGAGGAATTTTCTCATAGGTAACTGTGTCATGGTTATGGCTGGGACCTGCCATTAAAACTCAGGCTCCTTTAGAAATGCTTGAGGGCCTGCCCCGAAGAGCTCTTGTTTCATATGAAATAAGTAAATACAGATAGAGAGCAAATGCAGTGGTCAGACTGGTCAGTACAGTAGACTTTGACCTGGGGATTAGAATTATGACACAAAATATGATGCATGCTAAGACATACTGCGTAAAGGTAAACCCACACCTTTAGATAAATCACACAGTATGAAACTGTGAAACATGCTAAAATTAACTGTTCAGGAGTTTTGCTAAAATACAATGGCATTTAGATTCTTCCAAAGAGTTTATGGTGGTTGGCATCTACTCTGTTTTTTGAATACATTGCGTCAGTTGTGAGTCCAGGATTGCTGTATTATGTTTTTAAACTAAAATTACAGATTGGGCTGGGATTCAAAGTGCAAATCAAAAATGGTGGGGTTGGAGCTTGCTGGTTGAAAGCATGTGTAATGCCCTGTACATGCTTTGGTTACAAACTTGCAGGGTTTAAACTGAGCTTCACTCTATTTTGTGTATATTCATATTAAAAAAAAGAAGGAAGAAAACAAGGTCAAAACTATGTAGCCATGAATGCAAGTGGAAATGAACGTGTGAAGTTGTTTTGTTTCACATTGATTGATATTTGCTGCATTAACCTGCATTTTCACTTGACCCTGCAAATACTTCTAAACAGCTGAATATATGGAACAAAATCTATAGCCAAGACTAATAAATTGCAATGCCAGGATCTTAAGGTCCTCAGTAACTGTAAATCAGTAGAGCTACAGAAATCAACTGAGCTGTGCTAATTTATACAAGCTAAGCGTCTGACCTTTAGTATTCACTAGCATCATTAACATTTCTTAAATGATGGCAACTGGAATTTGAGAACAGTACCGAAAATAAGATAAAGAAATACCCTTGCACCTCCCCTAGGTGAAACACAAAATAATTTGACAGGTAATTAAAATTCTTGTAAAAATCATGACTATATAGTTTGTTCTCTGTGGAGAATTAGCATAGAATCTACCAATATCTAATAGCTTCCAACATATGCCAAAAGGACTCCTTGTTAGGGGAAAAAATTTGGAATGGTTTCCACAATTGTGTCATAAAAAAGTCTTATGGTATAGCTCTTTCTATTTTCCTCTCCTTTAGACTGCATTCAAACACAAACAATTTGTGAGCCAGAAGAGCTTAATAGCTGAGGAATTCTAATCTGCATATTCCCACTTTGAGTCAGGTACTGCTGTCTACATTTTATAAGAAACTTCAAAGCACTGTTTGATTTACCTCCAGCCAAAAGTCTGGGGGCCCACATACCATTTATTTATCTGTCTTCTTAAGCCAAGTCTCCAAGCTTGATATATGAACATACACTTCCAATTAAACCTATACAAACTTATATAAATGTACAGCAGGCCGATACTGTTGTGGTTAAATTTGGGTTACTTTATTTTGGGGTTGTTCTGATCAGGGTTTCAGAAAATTATGAGGTAATGAAAGCAGCAGTCTGTTCACCAAACTTACAGTAATGATCTCTAATTGTCAAACTCCAAGACAAACTGTAACATACTCTGAACCAATTTCACTTTCCTTCAAACGTGCCTATGTAGAAGAGGGTTTCTAGGGGTGGGCGAATTGCAATGCAGTCTGAGTCACTGTGAAACAGCTATTGAGTAGTTTGCAAAGTGTTATCTGAACAAATTTTGTAATTTAACAACTATTCTTATTGTAGGTTGGGGGTTTTTTTGTTGTTTGGGGTTTTTTGTTTTGTTTTTTTTTCCCCTGGGAGCTTGTGTTTAAGAAAGATGTAAACATTTTACAAATCTTTGTATGTTAGTGATCTCTTTTATACAACTTCTGTCTGGCAGGCCAAGCATAAGTAAATCAAATCTATCCTAATTTGAAACTGTGAGCATTACTATAGTTCTCAATAGAGTATAGCTTCTTAGACATTGGTTGACTTGTTCGGAACTGGCTTTCAGCAGATATAAAGTGGAGATGTGTGAAGCAAACTATCTTGATGGGACAGGTGACTTTGCCATAACTGGATGTGTTTAGTGCACATTCATGTTTCCAAGGCGAACAATCACTGGCCTGAATGAAATATTTTCTTCTTATTTTGGCAAATGATCCCAATTTGCCAGACTGCTAATGAAAATAACCACAGTTCGTTTATTTAAAAACTTACTTGCAAGTTGTGGAAATAGGTCCACAGATCAGATACAGCTCTGTACATACAGAATTTGCAAAATGTTTATGAATCCTTTGAGATGAAAAGCAAATATTTTTGACAGGAAATAGTGATGTTCTGCTCAATTAACTTAGCAGGGTATTTCTAACTAATGGAATATAATGTCATCACTTCTATTTCTTAGTGAGCAGGAAAATAATATGATGTATTTTCTGTCTGGTCCATACTTCTGAATTGGATTTGGAGTGTGCGGGATTCCCATCTTGCCCATGACAGTGCAGCATTTGGAGGAATCCCCTGGAAATGACAGACAACATAAGGGCAGAACTGCTATGTGCTGTTTGGCTATCTGGTGTGATAGTGGGGGAGAATTTGACCTGTAAAATATGACTATCGCCTGCTTAAGATTATTTTAGTCTGTTTTAGAATGTGGCAAAATTTTGGAGCCAAAGGCTGCTTTTTGTTATCATTAAAGCAATACAAGAAGCTCTTAAGAGCTAGACTGAAATTGTCACCTTTTTAGTAGTTCTTGAATCAGTCCTTGGGTGTGAAATACACCTAAACAGATGGTCTGAGATATTTTTCTGTATTCCCTGATTCATTCTATGAACCCATTACTGAGAATGAAAGCAGTGACAAATCACAGCCACAAATGGAGAGACAATCTCAGAGGCAGCTCATCCTGGTGTGTAATAAGGCCATTGATGTTATTCAGCAGCAGTACACAACATTTGTTCCAGCTACTTCATGTGCTCTTGCAGCAGACTGAGGTATAAGGTACTCACCTCACAGGACAATCATTTTTACAATGATTTGGGATTTCCTACTCAAAGTCTGGCTAGTTGTTAGGTGATCTTCTCACCTTTGTGGCACCAGTGTGGCAAAATGGGTATAGGAGGGGGACATGGCCCAGCAGTTGCACATGAATTGTGGTATTCAGAGATGCCAGATGTCTACTGTAATAGAGATGAAGGCATGTGCGTAGCACCTGCAACCTGCTTCCTCTGTATCTGGTTGGTCCGTTAAGCAGTGAATCCATATGTCTAAGGAGAACTTGCACATACTGAGTCAGTCCCTGCCTGTCCTCTGTGTCCTTGGGTTGTAATGTATGCTGCTTAATTGTACAATGTACTGAGCGGGTCTGGAAAACCTTTTAAACTGAGTCTGAATAGAAAAATAATCCAATTTTTTTAACTGCAGCTACTCAGAACTTACCCCTTGTAGCCCTTCTCTGTGACAGAGATGTCCCACTCGCCTCCTTTATGTCCACTTAACTCTGCTAGACTCTTTTCTCTGTTGCACTGTTTTTCAAATGTGCTCTTCCCATGCTATAAACCCATATTTCTACCTAATACCTTCTTGGTATGGCAAAGCTCAGTGCACAGCACAGAGGAGCCTTGAGCTTGCTCGAGTTTACTTTTACTTCTCTGTTCATTCACTCTTTTGGTGACTCAAGTTGATATTTGTCTCTGGTACAAGGGGAGGAGTGGGCACAGTCTGCTGATGTCTAATGTGGGGCAGAGAGTAAGTCTGCATAAATCAGCTTTCCCCTGTCACTTCTGTATTTCGTGCCCTGCCCCAGGGATCCCACCTGTCCCAGAGGCATCACATCTGGCACTTTGTTGACATACAGAAGGTCAGTAGGGACTAAAACTAGAGATGGTGGCTGGTTGATCACTGAGCTCCCTCTTTTATCAAAGACTTGGAAGGACAGCTCTGGTGGCCTGTAGAATAATAATTATTCTTTGCTGGACTCTGTGTGCTGACTTCTCTCAATAAATCAGTTGCTTCTTTTGAATGGGCCTTGGAAGAATGAAGCCCAGGTTGTAGCAGTTAACACCTCCCAGATGTATTTGTTGCGTATGGTTTTAAGTATCAGTACTTCCTCTTACATTCATTAATTTTGATTTTAGGAAAATCACTGCTCTGCATCCAGAAACAAGTAAGAGGGGCTTAACTGTAGCAGCTGTGTGGTTTTTTTGAATAATCAGAAGGAGAAGCAAAAGCAAATGTAACACTGATGCCATTGTGTACGGTACGTAAAGAAACTTTCCCAACTGCCTGGAGTTGGATTTTGCCTTGTGTTTATCACTAGCATGTCTACAGATCAGATTTAAGTGTTCTCCCATATATTGAAATATCATTTCATGGCTCCTTTTTTCCTCCCTGTTTTGATTCATGATGTAATCCAGTACAGGATGTGCCAAAGATTTAGTCAACAGTCCAAAACAAATAATAAGACTATCTGGTCAGATTCTATCATCAGTTGAGTCAGATTTGTACAACCTGATTAAATCAGGGCATATACAACACATTTAAATATCACATAGCCTGGCAGAGGGAGAAGTACCAGGAGGTCACAATTCATGTCCAACAAAAGAAAACATTCAGATTTAGATCCATGAATAAAAGATAGACTTCATTAATGCAGAGATTTAGCTAGTCAATCCAACACTACATAGCCTACATCAAAAGAAATTCCTGGGAATGAGTTTACCTTAAGTAGCACATGAATCTCTTCTGTTGCCCATTAATTATTTCTCTGTTTATCTAGCACTGCTAGAATACTGCATGAAGAACTTGCAATGTAAGGTGCAGATCCTGCAAATCATAATGCAAGCATTCAGTTTTGCTTGTATGGGAAATCACATGTGTAAAAGTTTGTGGGATCAAGATCAAAAATGCCAATATTAAAATGAAGGAAAGAATGAAACATGAAGTTACTTTTTTTGAAAGAAGTCTGAAATATAGCAATAAAATACTTAATTTTTTATTCACCTTGCACATTAACACTTGTGATTTAACTCATGCTTTGAGGAGGTGATGTAAAAGTGCCAGAAAATGTTTCTTTATTGGATTTCTGCTGCAGCTCACACACTTGGATCAGAGGGTTGGTTAAATATAATGTATGCGTTTTCACTGTGGAAACTGTTAGCAAAATTTATCTCCTTGAGACAGTCCCTCTACATCTTGTACCCATCATTCTGTAAGCTATTATTTTAACTTAAGCTTTTGTATTTATTCTGGATAATTCACTTGGTCTTGAAGGATATTCTCCCCCGACTCCTTTGTTGCTGGAAACAGATTTAGTACTGACAGGTAGAGTCCTGTGTAGGTGTGGGAAGAAAGACACACCTCATATAGATAAAAACCAGAAGTTTTTATAGGTGAGGTTATGAGGTAGAAAGAGATCAGCTTAGCAGAGGGTCTTTCTACTTGTTTTGAAAAAAATATGGAGAATCCTGCAATGGTTTAAGGTAAGATAATATTTTCAGAATTCATCTGCCTAAGTATTTACACAGTGCTTGCATCTAAGAACTGCAGGCCTTCCACTCCAAATATCTATGATGACCATCAGCTTTCATTTCAGAGAGTCCTTGGAAATGCCCACTTCAAACTGTAACATTTTGAGAAGTTTTTCACTGCAGTTTAATCAAAAGAGAAATGTTCTATGGGAACATATTGACTTTGATGAAATTTGGCAGGAAAAAGTGCCTAAATAAATGGTTATAAATATTTTTTTTACTTTGTTTTGATAGGATAATAAGGTATTTTGACTTTCTGCTATATTAAAACATTTTGTTTGTGCATGTTGGCTTTCGTATTTACCCTACTGAAACTAAACTTAAGAGTTTCTATTGTCTGCAAAACTATTTACATTCTGAATTGGACCAAAAGTGGATGCCCAAATTTTAGAATTCCCAGAGAATGGAAGTTCAGTTCTTCTGGAAATTAGAGATTCATCTTGGATAGATTTGAGTCAATTCAATACTTGAAGCTTGTGACCATTTTGCTTATGAAATAATCAGACTTCAGTCTTTAGGCTTACTTTGTAAATTCTATCCAAATAATCACAAGTACCGTGTGCCCAATTTGTATATGCCACTACCACAGACCGAGACATGGAAGGTGATGCAGTTGCCTAACGTGTAAGAAAACAATCTCGTTCCAGGAGTTTCTTTGTGTGGCATATACGATGGGCAGAAGTAATCCCATGGATTTGCCTTAGGACTGCAGGATGACTTTTCAGCTTTAGCTGGGCAAAAAAATCTGGGCCGTTTTCTCTGCCACTTACTTTTATCGGAATACAAGGTAATTTAATGGATTTTTATCTGACTGACATGAGGGTAATGGAGAACAGAGTGAGACACTGCCACCTTAAAAGTTTTTTCCTCCTAATTGTTCTCTATTTACAAGGAGCGGAATTAAGTTTCTGGTGTTTCAATGTATTCTGTAACCACAAAACAAACGCATATCCGACAAATAAAACTAGACAGCTGCATTACTATTTTGTATGTGGTTTTGCATCTTAGGGTGAATCTGCATTTGTCTGTTTAGAGGCACCTAAAAATGGCAAGAAAAGCCAATGCTCCTATATTATGCTCTTTGCTCCCCAATAGTTGAGAAGGAGTGTAATTTTCTTCTCTAGACAAGTCACCTTGTTCTTCAGTTCATCCATCTGCAGTCTGCTCCTTCTGCTTCACATTGGTGATGAATTATACTCTGCTTCCTCCATCTAATCCTTTTCATTTATTTATATTTTATGGAGGAAACATAAAAGACTCCTCATAAAAATCCAACTGTTTTTGATAAACCTTGTCGTGTGCAAATAATGGAGTCTTGTCAAGCACAAGCCTTGCTGGAAATTTATGCTTTCTAATAATAATAACAGGACAGAATCAGGAACAAATAAGGAATATATTGAATTGGATTCAAAGCATGTTTATGGTTTTAAATTGGTGGCAATAAAGTATTTTTTATCCAGAAATGTTTTTACATGTTACTGTAATTCAAATACCATGTTGTGCTTGAACTGTGCAGTATTTAGCCTAGCAGAGCTATGAAAAGCATCTTGTACTATAGCACAGTAGAGCAGACCGACTTCGCTTTCCGAGGTCTGGTTGCAGGGAGAGGAAAACATATACCTGATTTATTAATACAAGAGGAAACAAGCCAGAGTTTGGGGCAAAGCAGCAAACTGGTGGTCAGCTGAGGCCTATCTGTGGGTTAGCAAAAAATGGTAGGGACACAGGTTAAAGAAAGCTAATCAAACACAGATTTTTATTAGAATATTAATTTTTCTTTAGCAGCAAACTTCCTTGGCCAGAGGCAACTTGTCACAAGCAAAAATGTTTGTTGTTTCTGACTGCTGAGGCTATGGATATCTGGAAGGGCATAAGGACAACCAGTCATACACAGGTAAAGTTAACATCTAAAGGAAAATACGATTGCCTCTTGTTAAAGTCTTCAGCTATCTCTTTGCTGTATGACATTTTATTTCCTATTATAATTTTTGCTGTGAGAATAAGACTAAACAGAATGCTAATCGTTTGCTGATGATACCAATTAGCATTTTATAGCACTTCACAAATGTCAGTGAATGAAGGGGATCTCTCAGGAAGAAAACTTTGTGTTCAACTGGCAGAGTCTAATCCAAACAAATGAATCCCTTTAATGAAGAGATTTCTTAGTAGCACAGCTAGTTCTCTGAATATATTGTCTGTGCATCTTCACAGAACTGTTATTTATGCTCCCCTGAGTGTTACTCTTTACATGAAATCCTTGTTTTATATCTTTTCAGGAGTGAGAATCTCTGTAATTCCCTTTCAAGTAACATATCCAAGCTGTCACGTTGAACTACTGGTAGAAATAATATTAGAAAATGAAGAAACAAAGACAAAAAATATTTTCCAATTTGGAAAACTGATTGTCTCATGTAAGGCCTATGTTCAAAGTTGTGTTTTGCAAATATTGAAGGTTTAATTGAGACAGGCATGAACAGAAAACTTACTCTAACTTTCAGAGGATACTAATGTTTTAGTTTAATTGCAGTTTGGTGTGGAACAAAGGCTCTTTCTGCCCCTTCTCCCACCTCCTCATTCAAAACTTTCTTGGCAGACTAGGCTGGAGCTCAGCCCTTGGTTTTTGACTTTGCAAGATAACACAACCTTTGCTGCACTGGGCAGTTGACAATCAGCCAAAGAAATAAGTTAACAAGAAATCAGGCAGATTTGAGGGAACTGGTTCTTTCACACTTCCTCCATTGTCATTCTCTATAAAACAGTGGGACTTAATGATCTCTGACAAAGATATTCTGTCACTGTTTTTGTCTTGCTCCATGTGGCATCAGTTGTAATGTATTATGTGGGACCAGATGTCAGGGATGAACTAATTGAATTTGCAGTGTTGTCACAAAATGGTGACCTTTTCAAGAAGGATGCCAAAAAAGGTCACAATTTAAGCCTCATAGTTGACTTTACAAAGGAAAGTTCAAGTTTTGCAGGTATCAGCCTTTATAATGAAGTTACTGACAAGCTTCCAACAACATGTAACTTATGATAGATCTGGCATTTTCTTTTCTCAAAGTTCCAACATGGAGATATATATATATATATATATATATGTATTATACTGTTGCCAAGACTTTGTCTATGGCATGTATAAATATAACTTCCAAATTACCTTCAGAACTGATGACGTCTTCCCCATCACTTTCCTTCCCACCATGAATCCCTGAAATAGCACACCAATTTTAAAATAGAACCTGGTATAGTTGGATGTTACACAGTAGTATCATTTTCATACTGCTCAGGACGGATTTGGATTTCTCCTCTCCTGAATTACATCAATGTAACTGAAAATGGAATAGTGGGCTGTTGGAGTTTTTCTGAAGAGTTTTAGTCCAGGTGCTTGCAGTCTGACCCTTAAAGTCAGAAACTGAATTGTCAATTGGGTGTTTGACAACTGTCGTTTATCACTTGTGCATGATGGTATGTGAGGCATTACTTAAGAAAAAAGAATTGTAATTCTGAATGACCTGTGGGACTTGGTCAATGTATACAAGCTGTAGGTTTCTTGCTGCAGAAGGAAATTCATCAAAAACAGTAATTTGGACATGATTTTTTGTATCATGACAAATAGATTCTATATTTACATTCTCAATACGCAGAATGGTGGCTTTTCTGGGAGATGAGGAGGAAGCAAGCAGGCTTGCTGGTTTTAATTCTGGTTTTATTATTACATTAATTTTTGAAGATATAGGATCTTATTTCTAAGTCTGATGATGGTTGTCCATGGATTCACCAGCCCTTTCCCAGTGTCTAATGAACAGAATCTATGACATCCTGGGAACTACATCAGTACTAAGGGTAAAACTTTCTGATTCAAAAACTGGTTTTGGTTTTTTTTTTTTGCCTCACTTAGGATGAGAATATGAATATACATATCTGTCACCTACATACATATATATTCTGTAGTCTGGGGCTTGGAAATTTCTTACTGTGTAGTTCTGAGATCTGATAATGGTTTATTCCCACACACATAGAGGACACTTGAAAAGACAAGTTGTGTCAAGCAGCAGGGAGCAACAGCTGCCTTAATTTTATTTTTTTTAATAATTCATAAAAGATTTAACATGGAACTTCCTAACAACTTGATTTCAGTAGTATGATATAGTCTATATGTAGTGGTGCTACTTATGAGTCAGAAGAGCCTGTAAAAGTATAATAATTAAAATTCCATATGAAAAAGGAAGTTAAATGTGTTAATTCTGAATCTGTGGGAACTTCATATATTTTACTGAAATTGAAATTTTGGAGCACTTTCCTCCTCTACCTCAGCCCCCACTGCCTTTCATGGGGCTACCAATGCTTGCTTAGAAAAGATTCTCTTCCTCTGTGGCCTCAGCTACAACTGCCCAGCCAGCCCAGGTTAGGCTGTACTACCCTGGGCACTGGGGTTTTAAGCTCCCATGTCTGTTTCAGGTGTTTGTGGTCAACAACTGGAAGGCAAACCAAACGAAAGACCAGATGTTTCAAATAATCCTTTAAATTCTAAAGTTTATTCTTATGGTGTGTATAGATTCAGGACATTAAATGTATTGATAATCTTGTTCCAAAAAATCCCTTTATTCATCTGTAAGGATTTGACCAACATGTCAAATGCCCAGTTTGGAATTAGAACTTCTAATTTTTTACTACATATACCATGCCTTTTTATACAGCTGCAAATAAAATATGTTGCATTACATTCTCCAAAATGAAGTCTGAGTAAGGTCAGGGTCTCTCAACCTTAGTCCTACTTTTCTTTTCCTTTTGCAATACTTGGCTTTAATAACTCATGGAGTTTATTCAGTCAGCATTTTAAATACTCTGTGTGTCCCCTTCCATCATTTATAACATGAGATGATGAAAAGCACTGTAACTAATTTTATGCAACATAATGAAATTAAAAGCTTTTGGTATTACTGTACTGCAGGTATAAATCTAACTAAATGTGGTGTTGAAGAGAAATGGACTATATGGGTAAGTGTTGGAATAATTTAAGATTATTCGGCATTTTCTATGTATGTCTGTTCTTGTTTCTTCACAAACACCATAAGTAATTGCGTGGTTAGTATATTCTTTAAGTGTCTGAGCTTGCAGTTTTCTCCTGCCTTTATTCATTAGCTAAGAAAAAGTAAAGCTAATGGAAAACAATCCATTGCAGTGAAACTGTAGATTTGCTTACCCATCATATGAAAATGTTAACCTGTGTAATATTTTAGTGCCAGATTAACTTATGTCAGACACAGTATTTCAATACATACACTGATAAATTTCAGAGAACTGGACAAGATCTTCTATATATATTCTTATATTTCAGTTTTATCCATCAAATTCTACATGTTTTCAACAGTCTGGATATTAACAAGAATATTGCTTGAGATCTGAAGGTCTGGTTTGCGCTTATACAGAAACGTTTAAGTGAGTTAGGAAACATGTAGCTTTTTCCACCTCCCTTATGCATTATCATTTATGTACTCTGGTATTTACTTCTCCCAAATACATACCTTACCCCTTAAAAGCCTTGCTATTTCTACCTGTCATAATATGAGATAGGACATTTTCTCTGATATTTCTTATTATACTTCAAATGAACCTTCACTCTTTCTTATAGCTTGGACTTACCCTCCCCCCCCGAGTTAGTTTATGCATTTTGTTCAGTTTATGCTATACGACGTTTTTCTGTCACCAGGCAGCATGTGGAAGACATGAAGAAGACTTTTATTCATGAAAAGCCCTTTTCATGCTTAGTGTTTCATAACAGAGGACAACGTCGATTTCTTTTCTCATTGCCTTATAACATTGCCTCTTTCATCTTGGAACTACAGTTATTTAAAAGTGTGTGCTCCTAATCTATCCAAGTTGCCCTGAACTTTATTGCTCTCACTTTGTATTTACAACTATTTTCCCTCCCCTTAACCAGCATTTAGTGTTATCATCAGTTATTCCACTGGCATCATGTTTCTTCAAGGTTGTTTAGCATTTAAAGGAAATCTTTTCCTCAGCTCTGTGATTTTTCTCTTCACAGACTCCTCTCACCCCCTTGTCTGCTCTTAATAGCTCTGAGATATGGAGCATCAACTGATCTCCCAGCACCTGCCTTGGCGTGCTTTCTGCCTGTACAGGGAACCCAAGGACTGAGGTACTCACAGTGCTCCTGGGCCAGCACCAAGGGCCATATGGAGGAGTAATAATGGGTGCTCTGCACATAAAGCAACAGCTCAGATACCATCTGGAGTAGCCCTGAAATCTCAGGCCATGCCAGCAAGAAAATCCTCTGGCTTCTCTACCCATAGTTTCTCTTCAGAGCTCTCTAAATTCAGCTGAGAATGAAGTTCTGTTTCTTTTATATGTCCAAGACAGTTGTTTCTCTTTGGTTTGAATGTTTAAAAGTTTTGAATCAAGGTTGATATTTCTGCCTAAGCCTGGGCTCCTGTGGACAGGCACTGTGCAGTCTGTCTTCTGCACTTGTGCACACGCATGATTTCAGTAGACTACTGCCATTATTGCTAGTATTGGCTCTGCAGTCCTATGTGCAGCAAGTAGACCTTTTTAGCACTCATTTATCTTCCAGCACTTTCCTTTTCCCCTCCATTGCTCTATCTCATTCAATTTCACCCAACATTTCTCCCTTTCTTATTGCTGGCAAGTAATTCATGTAGTTATGCATCTTTACAATGATTGAGCTTTCTGAGCAATCCCTTCTCTGCAACAGAAAACTTTAAAAACTTTCCTCATATTAAATGCTCAGTCGAGTGCTCAGTTATCTCTTTTGAGCTGTGCAAACAAAAAAGACCATTTTTGGGGTAGAGAGTGCAGAGAAGGTTCTTTTTGGTTTACTGGTTATTTTAGGACATGATGGATGCAAAACACAAGAAATCTCATTTTACCAGGAGAACATATTTTAATTGCAATTATTATTTTAAGTCAGTGTTCTGAAAAGTGTCATATTTCAAACCACAGAACCATTGAATGAGAACTCCAGGATAAGCAAAGCAGCTTGACAGAAAGTTGTAGGGAACTCTTTATCATGCTCTTCAGCTTTATTTTCGCTTTCTGATTTTATTTTTATGCATCTGACATATTTCTTTTAGACATTATTGAGTTGAGAAATAAAACTTGTAAGTGTTGCTAACAGTTGGTTTCTTCTTGACTCTTTTGAGAGGGTGTCCTCTAGTTAGCTTTTGGAAAGACTCTAGACAGCATCATCATGTTTCTTAGTCAGCTTTGGCACTCTGATCTGAAAAATCATGGCAGTTCTTAGTATCACATCACTATCAGATCAAGGACTTCACAGGGCAATACCAGGATGACTCAACTGCATTAATTTACTGCATTAATGAGCTGTCTTAGATTACTAAACCTTCTACAATATGCATAATTCTACTTGTTTTCAGAAAAGGAGCACCATTGTTTTCACACTAGTACTGATATCTCAGTTCTAAACTGACTTGTGCAAGGTTAATTTTTATGGCTCTTGAAAAACCAATAACTGGTTTTGGGGAAAAGGCTACATCTGTCATTTTTGGAAAAGCAGAGTCTAGAATGAATAAAATGTGTCAGATTAGATAGTTAAGGATTAAGTAATCACTTCCTCAAAGTAATATAATGTCACTGTTTGCTGTGTTTCACCTGAATGTGTTTTTCATATCACAGCCATTTTTAATAATGCAAGTAGCATGTATTATCTGGAACGGACGAACAAAAGCTAGTCTTACAATACCGTTAGAATCAGTCAAAGCTACCTAGCAGTATAGTATTGCCCTGTGCTTTTATGGGGAAGAGACAGGATTTGTGACCAAGGTCTGGAGAAAGACAGTAGGAGTATCTTGTACTTACTTGGGACCTACTAGAAAGCAGTAAGTGGATCCAGTGCAGTACTCTGCCTGTTAGCTCTCTTAATAGGCAAGTTGAACTTTCAGTACCAAAAGTGACTAGTGTTGACAATTGTGATATAGTAGATTCAGCACTATCTTTTACCTAAACAGTCATGAGTTTACCTGTGAGTGCCAGTGATGTTATTTTGGGGCCATGACCTAGCCAAAGGTAAGCATACTTTATGAGCACATCAGCACTGCTGGAACTGCCTGACTGCCAGTGTTTCTGATGCTGAGTTTGATGTTGAATAACAACATTGTTCAGTAATAGCTATTTCCTTGAGGCTTAGTTATAAAAGTGTTTGGGACATGGTGGTTTCTCTACTTGCATTTTGGTAGAGAATACTCTTCATTGTACCTTATGCAATTTATCACTGTAGTTGACTTCTCCTTCTGCAAGTCACTGTAGAGTGAGCCAGAAGGAGAATTAATCATGTAAAATGTGCAACAAATATACACAAAAAATACTTATCTGCATAAATACTGCCATCCCATTCATCACAGATATGTTCCGAATAGAGTAGGACCAAGTCTTATCCATTTTATCTTTAAATATATATCCATTTTATATTTAAATATATAAAAGAATCAGTTTGAAGACACTTTACATTTCCATTTTATCTGGCCCCTGCTGCTTTATTTCCTACATCTAGCTAATGGGATGCCTGAAGTGGGGCTGTTTTTCCTCTTTTCAGCTCTACAGAGTAATAAGATCCTTGTCCAAGGCCTAACCAATAAAAGATTCATGAGTGATCTTAATGAATAATTGTGCCAATGCATCCAAGAAAGCAGAAGTAGCAGTGTCTATATACCCTTTTGAGCATCAAAGGAAGAGAAAACAATAAAAGTTTAGAGCTAAATATTTGCTGGGTATAAAGCCGTGGCTTCAAACTTTCGTGGTCAAATGTGTTAGGATTTAGACTTGTCAGATAGATGAGTTAGCTTGGTGTTTGGTGCTTGCCTTTATTTTTTAAGGCCCAAGTCCCCCAGGATACCATCACTCCAAATGAAGTCAGTTGCCAGTACATGAGTGTCTTCACTGTTTTCTCAGGTTTGTGTCAGAGGTATAAAATAGATCCAGACTCCTGCTATGCCCATTGCTTAGCTGGTAGGCTGAGTGTATATCCTTGGGACTGGCAAAGATCTGAAGTGTGTGCTCTGCATGGTAGGAATGTCACCAACACGTTGCATATTCTTTAGCTCTTGAATTATATTTTGATTGAAATATATAGTATGGAATCTATAGTTTAGTAATAGTTTTTTTCCAATAGGCAGATAATGAGGGCATGTGGGAACTTGGTGGTTTTACATGGATAACAAAATACTAAAAAACCCAAAACCTAAACCTGTCAGTCAGTGGAATTCATACACAAAGATTGGGATCACAGATTGATTAATATTTCAGTTTATACCATGAAGTACTTTAAGATTCATGCACTATATCCAGTGAAGTGTTTATGTTTGGTAAACTTACAGAGGTCTTGGGTTATTTTGTTTCATGTGAATGTGGTGAGAGTAAAGAGTGACTAAAATCACTGGTACTGCTTGTAACATACAAAGTTAGTCAGGGAGGCTGTTGTTTGGCAACTTCAAAATAGTAAGGAATTACCCTCCAGAAGTACTTGATCGGAGGTCAGAGACCAGTTCCAAGCCTATGCTTATAATTTTTTCTGATGTTCCTGGAGTATCTTGAACTTCTTGTTTATAGCCCAGTTCATATTGGTTTATCTTCAGCAGCACTTTTTTCCTGATCAGACTTTGAGACTCACTAAATAATTCAATGTGATAAACCTGCTCATAATGCTCCTTCCACGTCGCAGTAAATGAAGCCTATGGGACCAGAAAGGATACCTTTTTGAACCAAATTATATTATTGCAATCTGAGAGGTGCATTCAAGGACTAATAAGGCATATTTTTTTTTCCATAATAAAATATAGCTTTGCTTCAGGAGCAATGGCTCTTTTTGAATGCCTAACCATTGAAGCTTGCCAAAAAGGCAGCAGCCCAGTTAAGAAAAAAAGTCTTGTTTGATCATCAGTGGAAACGAATGATTCTCATTTTAGCCTGGTCTGTAAAGCATTGTAAAAACAAAAAATCAGCAGCTTGCTGATGTGCCGTACCTTACCTAAACAATGCCTGTGATTTTGTATACTTACCTTTCTGTAGGTTTGATTTAGCTGAGGAAAAACCTTATGATGCAGCTTTATTCCAAAGCGTTGATTATTATTCACTATGTTTGGTTTTTTAGTACAGATTGTCTGAAACTATGTGAGCTCTGTGCCACAGCCCGTTTAAGGGAGCATCAGCCTGGGGTACCATAAGAGTGCCTGTGGGTGCTGGTGCCAGGCCTGCTAGCGTAGCCTCCAGCAGCCTTGCAGGGGAAAGTGGCTGCACTGGGTGGTTTAGGCCGTGTGACCTGTTGGGAGCAGTCCCACCACTGAGCGATAGCTCAGCATCAGCACGAAGACTTTAGTGCGGCAGAGGACAAAGCTGCATCAGAGAGCATGCTAGCAATAGGGCTGACCAGTGAGTGATCCACTGCTTGAGCTTGATTCCTATTGCTTTTATGTTTACTAGTATAAACACAGATTTTTAGTTTGGGTGCAGTCAGTGGCTGTAGTACGATTTATCCCAATACAACTTAGTGTGCAATCCCCTAGCTGCTGCAGTTGAATGGCACTGATCTTTGGAAGGAGGAGGGCATTTGATTTCTATGAAATGTTTCCTGAACTGTCACCTCCAGGTCTGCACCTTTATGCTGCTCTTTCTTTTTGGCACCTGCATCCCTCAACTTCCAGGAAGTCCTCCAGGGATGCCCTGTGGGGTTTTTCTCTCACCCCAAAGATTTTTTCTTTGGGGTGTTACTTTTCCTTATCCCAAAACTCTACAGGAGCAGAACTAAGGGACCCACTGGACTTTGTAGAACTTTGGATCTTCCCAGTGATTAGCTGGGGTCAGAAGCACACAAAGCACTGTAAAACACAATCCATTATTCTTAATCTTATTTTGGAAGATTATGGTGCTTTCTCACTGGATGGTGCATGAAGCCCTCATGTTTGACCTCTATATGAGGCTTTGGGCAATGTGGTCTAGTGGAGGGTGTCCCCCCCCATGGCAGGGGGGTTGGAACTAGATGATCTTTAAGGTCCCTTCCAGCCCAAACCATTCTATGATTCTATAATGATATTAGTAGGGCCTTCAGTTAGTTCAGTGGAAGTCGGCAAAATGATATCAAAGAGAACGCTGAGCAAGACAAACCAACTGACATCAACAAGTGCTTGGGGAATTCAAACAATACTTTACAAGTGGAGATAATTAATTATGACTTAATTAGAAACCACACAAGTAGTTGAATGTGCATATATGGCATCAAAAGTAATGCAAATTTTTTTCAGGTGACTTGAAGTCATTCTAGGTCTAAAACACTCATTGAAATTCTCCTTACAATTACTCCAATTTTGTACCAATAGGCACATAAGAACTTTAAGACTATTTCTATAGATGAGTTGCGGAGGATTTTCAGGCAACCATTACACTAAAATCCCTAAAAGATACATTTCAGATCTCTTATTGCTCACTGAATTAAAAAAAAAAAGTTGCACTTGTTTTTGAAAGCACTTCTGTAACAGTTTCGTAGGTATACAGGTCAACATATACAAGGACTGTCTTTATCTTAGGCCTTGAAAAATAGACTATGCAAATTCTGGAGTGAGTTAATCCTAAGTTTGATACAGCTTTAAAGTTTAACATTCCTCTTCCAAGCCAACTTTGGAGCAATATGTAACTGCAGTTGCTTCAATATTTCAGTTAGCATAAGATTTGAAAGAGAAGGCAAACAGATCTAAGAACACCAAACTAATGTTTGACACTTCCAATAGATGTGTGTAAAATCTAAAGAATGTACAGCAAAAGACCACTATCAGGCTAAAGCAGGAACATAAAAATATACAAGTCTATCTGAGTTGTGTTGATAACTGAGCTTGAGGAATGTGCATTATGTCATGACCACTGACAGCTGTAACTAGACAGGAAAACGCAAGCACCTTTTCTCTGATAACAGTGCATTGATATTCTTAGCTGACCTTATCTAAAGAATAATAAATGCTTCAGTTCCTCAGTTTGTCCTTATTACTTTTTTTGGTTGATTTCTTATTTCCTTTGCTTTTTTAGTGACAGATTCCCCAGATAAAAAAAAAAATCCAACCTTTCAATCTGCACTAAGGGGTTGACTGAGACAACTGTTAGCAAGACACCTTTGAAGTGGTCTTGGTTTAAAGTATGGATTAAGACAGGCCAGACATTTTATAAGGCATTGTGAAGTGATGACTGTGTTAGCACTGATGCCAAAGAGATGCAGAGCAGTTACCCTTATACAGGTGAAACCCCACTGTGCAAAAGATGCCAAAGAAACAGGTATGTACAAATCCCAGGGTTAGAAGGTCTGGACAGGTGCATACCCTTCCTTAACATCCCACCTCTAGCCTACAGCCTAGGTGCTTCCCACCCAAAACACACTATTTTGTGCAGTCTTGAGCAGCAGAAGTGTTACATAGGAAACAAAATCTCTAGAAGTCCCAGGATAGCATGGGAAATATAATGCACTAAATAAAAGTGAGCAGTTGTCCTACAAATAGCACGTTCAAGTTGGTTGGACTGTTCAACTATTGATCGGGAAGAAATTCTCAAACAAAATTTTTATTTTAAAAAATTGATGTCCTCCAGTGAACAAACAAAAATATTTGATGTAATTTTAAAAATGTTATTTATTATTTAACACGTTCCTTTGAATCAATTGCATAAAAGGCCACAACATGAAACAAATGCAGATATTAAAACACATCATAGGCTTCGTGTGTTAGCCTAATTTGGTTTCTTTGTTTACAAAATAAACATCAATATAAATATTTAATACAGTAGCTGCAGTAAGAAAAAGGACAAACTATTATTACTGTGAGAATGCTGAGCACAGTGGAAACTATCTTTTAAATTACAACTTTCTCTTAGCTTGGGCTAGAGCCTTTTTTCATAAAGGAAAATGTCATAGTGCATTAATGGCAAATATCCATCAGGAAATAAGTCTAAAAGCAACTCAAAGTATATTGCTCTGAGAAAGATAGCTTTGCATTTGCGCCATGTTTATCATAAGCTCAATACCAATATCTTGAAAATAACAGTAAATATTTAACCTAAGGAATATTTCATATGATTGCAATAAATGTTTAATACAGTGTAACTTTACAGTACTTCAAAAACTTATTGCTGTAAATATTTATCTAGAATTTTAATTAAATACATGTATAATCCATGAAATAAACTACCTCACAGCCTTGATTCAGCAAGCTGCTCTGCAGAAATGCAGAGGTACATCCTCATGCAGCTGTTCTCTCTGTCAGAGCCTAAGTCTGTGTATTTGAACTCCCAGCCCTTGCCTTGCTTGCAGATCCATCAGTGTCAGGACTATCCCTCTTCTCTAGCTTCTCATATACAAATTCACTTACTAACAAAATCAGACTCCGAGGTACACAATGCTCTACAGACTCAGAATCGTAACCTTTGCCTAGCAGTTCCTGCAGTTAGATGATACCTTTTGCTCCTACAGCCAACCAAAATGGAGTAATTGCATTCGCCGCAGGAGACGTCCTGCTTCTGGATTGCGTCCAGTATGCTGAATATCCAGCCTTCCTTTCCAAGGCTTCACTACATGTTAAAAAAACCCCAAAACATCCTTTCTTCTGCTGCTACAGGGATAAATTTAATTTTGATCCCTGTACTGGAAATAATAAAGGGTACATTGAAACCAGAGAAGGGCAACTACAAACATTTGTAGGCCAATGTGGGGATGAGTTTCTAGCTGATAATCATTATATGGCTTTGCATGTAGCATGTAGCAAGAGCACGCAGCCTCTTCTGGTCTCCAGTAATGTAAAATTTCAGACCATCTTGTGCACCTCTTTAGCACATCCTTGTATCCTAAGGTCCCCTAAGCTCACCTATTTTCCCCAGATTGGATAAGTTCCTAGAAATTGTAAGTCAGCCTTATGTTTGCTCATTTTGTCTGAAACGTCATTGTTTTTTAAAACCACAGGTGAGGGATTATTTTTCTACAATTAGATTTCTCGTGACTCTAAAACACCTCTAAAAACTTCTGAAACACTTTCTAGTAGTGCATTATTGCTGCAGGTCTGGAATGAGATGCTGGCAGGGCACCACTCTGTCACATGAATCAGTGCAGCTTTCTTTAAAAGAAATCGTTTATTTGCTAGTTAAACCACTTTGTACCTGAACATCAGGACAATAAGAAAACAATTCTGTTAACTGTTGCTTTAATGCTGTCGTAGAAATGGAACCTGTATTTCTGGAAACAGCACATTAGCAAAGCAATGAACATTTCCTCCTTTGTGTAAGTAATAGTGCAGTAGTCTCTGATCTCCTTGACCTTTGTTGGAATGATTTTCAGTGTAAGAACCATGGTTGGTTGGGAGGGGGGAAGTGAGGAAGTATTAAGCAGGGAAGAAACTATCTGCAGTTTGAGTCTGTTTTCTACTTTCTCTCTTGGAATCCATAACTTCATTTCCTGTTTCTGTTTTTGTGGAACTGGGTATGAAAAGAGGCAAAATATTGGTGGTTTATGTTTCCATAAAATATAACTAAACTCATTGTCTCATTGTCAAGTCCTCTTTCTCTATAGCATTTCTCTAAAGCATTTGCAAAACTTTTTTACTCCTTTTGCTCTTTTTAATGCTGAAGAGAAAAGACACAGTAATTGAAAAGCTAAAAATATGGGACTAATGCTCTTCATTTGACACCTCTGTTAGTGCTGTGACTAAATTTTTCTTCTAAATTGCTGCTAGCCAGTGTAGAAATAGGCCCCCAGATGAAATAGAATAGACACATTTTTGTAGTAAAAGCTTCGTGATGGCCACAAGATTACTGCAGAAGACACTAGCCAGATTAGTAAAAGTGGGCAAAGGTCGTGATGAAAATAGTAATGATTGACAGAGCATCTTATTTTCCTGGATTCTTCATATAATATAGTTAATGATTGTTATCTAACCAGAGGCAGTCAGGACTGTGTACTGAGTCATGTAATGAATGTATTTGAATGTCTGCATAAGTTCACAAGTTAAGTAAACCTGCTCTATCAACCCAAGCAATTGGCCATCAGCACCCTTTGTTTGCAACGCAGAAATACCATGCCAGGGACCATTAGTAACAACAGTGCCCCAGATCCTGTAAACAGTAATCATCTGAGCAATTTTCTAGTGAGCTCACATAAGTGTGGCAAGGAGAGGGGAAGTGGTTCCTTTACAGGTTTATGAACCTGCAGGTTTGCACTGATTTTAGTAGGTTTTGGGTAAATCTTCAGAACTCCACATATGGACAGTGAGTGATATGGTGAGAAAAAGAATGGAGATATTTCAAGGAAGCGCATCTGCATGTTTTGTTGCTAGTAAGTAAAGGTGACCATTGCTTCCTTTTTCTCAAGCCATAAATGTAGGTGCGCATGTTGTCAGACCGGTAATGTGGTGCCAGAGCTGAGTGTGAAGTTTTAGCATTTGACCTACAATTCATGTGGTCTGAAAATGAGCTTAAGCACAAAATCAAGGAATAGTTTTCAATCTTTAAGGCTTTAAATGACATAACTACATTCTGTTCTCATTGAAATAAATTGAATTTTTAGAGCTGATTTCAACAGGACAAGCTCAGGGACCTGCATGGTCACTGGACAGACCATAACCTCCCCCAGCATTTCCTTGCATTAACAGCCTCCGTCTGTTTCTCAAGCTCCCGCTTGCTATCCTTTATAATCCACACTGAAAGATACCTACCCATCAAAGTTCCCTTCAAACTGATGACTTATTTTCAAGCAGTCCATCCTGAAAAGACCATCCTCTATAATTGCTTTTCAATCTGCACCATTTATTAGTTGCCCATTTGAGCAATCATCAGCAAATACATGCTACAAGTAAATGCATTTCTGAAGCCATATTTTTGATGGTGCTGAATGGGGAGCCCTTAAAAAAACAATATGTCTGTGTTGCTATGTGATGTGCTTAGTAAAGAATCAAGACAGACAGCAGGACACTGTATGCATAGAAAAGATTTGGATCACAGCTTGATAAACCTGAATGCTTCTCAGGTTGAAAAACTTAAAAAGAAAATTTGCTGTAGTTTGGGCCATGCTGGGCTCTGTACTCTTTGTGTGTGGAATACTTTGATAGAAACATTCATTTCTTTTGAACTGTGCGCTGTTTGTCATAACAGCATGGGATGTTGTGAAACTTAAAAATGACAGATTAATCACTTTTAAAAGGGTTCTTTTACTCATTGTATAAAAGGATAATCTTTGAAAATGCAAAAATGAAGGCAAGTAAATGGCTTTTTAGAAGACAAAATTGTTTTAGATTTTTTCAGATGACCCAGTGATCTGTTGTTGTTTATGACCTGTAGTTTAGTGCTTCTGCCCCTCAGCAGACTTTGTTGTCCTCCAAATCTGGCTCAGTTATAGTAGCAGCATATTACAGTAGACGTTTCTGCCTATCCACCCCTTCTTAGTCCACTTTTCAGAGTGAACCTATGCTTTCTCTCTGTTGCTTATGAGTTAGACTGGCATTTTCCAAGCTACAGTGCATTTTGAAAAGGCATGAAAGCAAGTCACCTTTATACCTGCAGGATCAACGCAGTGCTAATTGCAGTTGGAAGGGAATGACGTTCATTGTTATGAAGATTATGAGGCACGCTTGTAAGAAAAACGCCCATTCTACCTATGAGTAGGGAATTTAGCCTTATTTCTTTGTGCTTCTATTCAGGTAGGTGGCAATCTCACTCCTAACAAATACAGGGAAAATGTTTACAGAACAAGAATATTTTGTTCTATATCTGCACATACAGTGTCCACCCAGATTAATTTCTGGAGAAGCTGGCTTTGTCTGAGCAACGTTCGGAAATCAAGGGAGAGCCCTGTGTGCTACGTCCATAGTACAAGCTTGAGGAAAATCTGCATGGAGCATTCCAAAGAGGAGATAAATGTGGGAAATTTATTGTGAACCTCTTCTTAAGGTTAGCACCCATTTTCAAAATGTCACCAACTCTTTCTATAATGAGCAAAGGTGCAACTGGGTAGAGGCAGTCAGTGTTTAACTGCTTTTGTCTCTGTTTACAGACCCACATGTACACTCTGAAATGCTGAGCCTGTGACTCATGCACAGGAATTCAACCTTGTGTTGCTCCCCACCCCTCAACATTCCACCCACACACCCCCCCCCCCCCCCGAGATCTGTCTCATTCATTTTAGAGCACTGAGAGGAGAGTCCTGAGACCTTCCACCCCCAAAGACGGGTTGCTGTGAGAGAGCTTGTGAGACTGCTCTACAGCTGGGTCCATGCCACATTTGCTAGCAGAACCCCAGCAAGGCTGTCTAGTCCCCACCAGCTGGCAAGGACTGTGATTGCTCCCCTATCGTGTGACCTCACATCCTAAAGATGACCCTGACAATGCGATAGGTCGTTGTGCTGACACAGGCACTGGGAAAGGAGATGCTTAAAAGACGTGCAAAAGAGGCAGCAGCTGTGGATAAACACACAGGCATGCTTAATGTCAACAGGAACTGCTTATGGCCAAGCACTTTTGAAAATTTGGTACACTGCAGTAAGATGGCTGAATAGGTGCCAGCCTCTCCAGAAAATCAGGACTCTATTGTAAGGGCTGAGCATTTCTGAAAATGTAGCCTGCAGAACTGCTGCAGATGGCCTGGCCCCTTCTCAACAGGCACAAATCACAGTATTGAGGGCCACAAGAAGGATCGGGCTCATGGGTTGTAGAGGACAAGAGGCAGACACTAGCTGGCAAGAGAGGCTGTCAGGTGCAGCAGCTGTCCTAACAGGCACATTTGCCATGTCAGGATATTGCTCGCTCTTTGATCCAAGTACTGAACTTCTCTTTCTCTAACTAATTGTATTTGCAATGTGTTGATTATCATGGTCAATCTTATATTTTTATATGACAGTTGTATATTTCTGTTGTTTGAAATTGTGCCAGCTGCTGGCTGAAGAGAAGTAAAAACTCAGAGTTAACCACAGCCACCTGAGATTATTGAAAATCCCCAAAGAGAGAACTCCCTTATTCCCAAAGAAAACAATCTACCTGATCCCAAAATTCTCTAGGTTAGCAGAGATATTATTTCCTTTTTTTTTTTTTTTCTTTTGAGACAATTTATCAGTTGTTTAGCCCTTCCTCCCCCTACCTGAATCCTTATGGAAATGCTGTAGTATTTCAAATCCTATAAATGCAAACCTGAGTACCCTTTAGGTAAAACAAAATTGTTAAGCTTATGACATGTTCCAAATGTATAGTTATTGTCACCCAAGTAACATTAACTCTGAACCTAACTGGGAAACAGAAACAAAAATTGGGTCTCTTCAGCTTCCTGCTTCCTCAAGAGTAAATCACTCCAGCAGGTAGGGAGAACATAGCTGGAAGAGAGATCAATATCTCATCCAAAAGGTTTGCAAATGCGGATGTAGGTAAGCTAGTGGAATGAGGCCATTGCACACTGTGAGTATCATTTTGTGGAGACTTAAATCTAGTATCAGTAGTAAAGGCAACCAATAATATTTATTATTGCTATGGACAGAAATGCAAGTGCACTGCCTTACCACAGAACTTAATAGAGACCTCATGCAATCACAGGCAAAGTGGTGACTAAAAGCTTGTAAGAATAACGAAGCTGGAGTGGTTTAACAGCATGTTGGCTAAGTTACACTAGCTGTGGGAGAGCACACCTCTACCCTACTTCCAACACTGTAACACATAGAAAACATATCCTTACACCTGAACCTTAATACTACTGACCCAACAAGTTCTGTGGTTTTGAATAAAACACATGTATTCCAAATAGTCTTATAACACAGAAAGAGTATTTTGCAATAATTTAATATGAAAGAATTTAAGTACAGAAAGGACACCGAGAGGATTGAAGTGATGGGATTTGGAAGAGAAGATTGACACAAATTAAGCTGAAAGTCTTAATTAGGACAGCTATACTCTATTCCTTTGAGCAGTCAACTAGGTAAAAAGAAAGAAACTTTGAAGATTCAGAGAGTGATAAATTTCAAGGATTCTCACTTTTTTATTATATGAATGAATTTAAGAGCATATGTTAAACTTCTGCAAGATCATGCTGGTAAGTATGAGCTGACCTAACGTCACACAACATTTTTATTGCTTGTAGTGGACATACTCTGTGGCAGTTGGTGGTTTCAGATGGAGAGGCTTTGAGGACAAAGCACCAGTCCTATGGTAACTTTGAATAAACGTGAATTTCACATCAGAGCTCATCACATAGGGAGCTACTCCACTGCAGAATGCTGCGTTGACATGTTCATTCATGGGATATGTCCTTAAGGAAATGGGCCCATGTATTTTATGCAGTGGTGTCTAATTCAGAGCAGATCCTGGTCTCTGGAGCTTGCAGAAGATTATGGGAAAGGATCAGAGAGGAAAGAATTAATTTTACCAGGGTGTATGTGCTATTTTTGAACAGTGAGCTCTCCTAACAGCAGAGAATACGCTCTAGTAAGTGGTAATCTATGTAGCTGAAGTAGGGGTGCAATATTTATGGTTATATCAGATTGAAAGCATTGAAAAGCCTAAAATAATCTATTTGCCAAAAAATTACCTACTGACCTTTCTGGTCAGTTTTCCTATAAAGCAGGCATCAAACCCAGACCATATCTGTCAATTTTTTTCAGGTACTATTTTAAATTGCCTATAGCAGTCTCTTCCCATATAAAAAGATGCTTTTTTAAACCATGATGTAACTAATATGTTTGTGCTGTCATAAGATTAACCCCTCAAACCCCAAATGTCATGGCAGAGTGGGGGTTTATAGCCGGTTGGTGAATTTAGCTTGTACCAGAACTGAAAAGACTACCTTTAACCTGCTTTTTGCACTGAAGACAAGACCCTTAATGTGACAAGTTGTGCCATTCAAGTAGTCGTGTATTTTCTTGCCTAAGTTTTTTTGAAAAATGTTTTAACCTTACCTTGTGTTACCCTTTAACAGCAGTTAATCATAACAGCATCATCATCATCACTCTGTGTAAACAGAAAAGAAGCATTGTTCCTGATTGCAGCTCTGATTCAAAGGATGCAATATCATAATTAGGTATGTATTTCAAAGTTGTTTACTTCACTTGACTTTACTTCCACAGAATTCAAGGAAGTGCAGTTACCATGGGTTCGTTTTTGCATGTGCTGATGCTGTACTTTAAAATTCAACCCGACCTGTTCACATCTCATGTCCTTGTGACTTGAGCATAATTAAACTTTGGAAGAATTTGACATCTGATGGTTATCACCCAGGCATAACCTTCAGTTTCAGCAAGTGATCTGGACTGAACAAACAGAGTGCTTACATATTTTACAAACCCACAGTTTAAACAGAGATTATTTTATGTTTAGATATCACTCTCAAGCAACTGGGACAGAGCCAGCTGCAGATCTGTATAAATAACAGATTTTACACATTAGATAGTTTTTATGAATCTGGTTTAGTGCAAAGTACAGTGAAAATCTAGCAGTTGAAATCTGGCCCCACCCAACAGAATTTTATTTTTTTTTTTATGCCAAGAAAAGCAATAGGGTGGCATTTAGACCAAGAAAATACTGAAAGCAAATCAGATATGTGTACTGCTCTGAATGAGGAGTTGCTAGTGCTTTAAATGACTGCCAGATGTCAAATAGTAAAATGCCTCTCCTTCCACAAAAGTAAGAATAGTTGACTAATAATTTGCTTTAAAAGGCTGAGAGTCCAGATCTCTGTCAGAGATGTATTTCAGCTGTAACATTTGATACGAGTTGGGGGAGAAGATGCAAATATGGATGTAATATAGTTTACCCTATAATCAAAGGATGAAGAAGAAAAATCTTTGCATTTTAGGACATAAAACAAGAATTAAGAACAACTGCCAACAGCAACTTTCCTTTCTTCTACCAAAGAAGAAACAGTAGCTTATGACATTGGTTAAAAATTCATGGTCAGTCTGAGAGCATATAGTTCCCTTTTATAAATTCTCACACTGCAAGAGGAATCATGGCTGAACAAAATGTGATATACTTCTACATACGCCTGCAGATACCCGTGTTTCCATATGTGTGAGAGTAAATGGAAATTACATCTGTTTAGGAGGTTTTAATTTCTATATTGTAATGGTCTTTTTATCATATCCAGAAATTAAATCCAGTTTAGTGCATGTCTTCTATACATTCAAACCCCACCATGTTTAGGAACTGAGATGTATATGAACATTTTTCAAAAGCATTTCCTTAAATTTTATGTAAAATATGTTCAAAACAGTTAAAATTTGGGAATTTATGATCTAATATTCTTCATTGTGATGATGTTTAATCTTCTCAGATTTAACTAAAGAAAATTATGCTGCACTATTTATTAGTGTATTTGGAAGAAATCCATGCAGCACTGGATGAGGAAAGCAGTCTGTATAACTTGTTTACATTTCAAAAGGCTTTTGAGAAGTTTAATTACAAGAGACTGGAGAAAAAATGAAGTCAGGGGGTCAAAGTATAGTAATTCATCAAAAGACTATGTGAGACAAAAAATAAGAGTTGTAAGAATAAAAGGTGCACTTTTATCTTGGAAAAATATTAAAAGGAGGAGTCACAAAATTTTGTGCTAGGACTAGGGCTGATCTGGAAAAGGAGGATAGGCAGAAAAGTGACGTTGCTTTTATGAAAGAGAAGGAGAAAGTTTTGGAGAGACCTGGAGAAGGCTGGAGTTATAACAATGTCAGATCACATTGTTTCTTCTACTGGAGTCAGTTTACATGCAGAAGAAGTTAATGTGTTAAATCCATCAAACAGTTTTATGACAAGTTTAATAATTTTTGCCATTAAGCTATGGTTAATGTTGAAGGAAAGAGTAAGAGGTTTTTATTAAATGTCTTAATACTCCTTATGAAAATTAAGGACCATTATCAGCAAGGACCTGCATAGGCTTTGGTTAAAATACGCTGTATGCATGCCCTGGTACTGTATGCTGGTATTAGGAATTTTAGTTAATCGTAAGAATGCATTGGATATAAGTGGGTAGGTTGTATCTGCTAATTGGAAAATATCTATACCTATTTTACTCAAACTTTTGAATAAGAGGATTGAGAGAGATTTTTTCCAGGGATAGATACCACTTTTCTTAACTCTGCTGGTTTAATTATTTGCTGAGGCTGAATAGCAAACCAGACTTGTTTCTTTTCCTGCTCCTTATAATGCCTTGGTGGCCCATCAGCCACTTTTAAAGAATTGTATGCTGCAATGATTTATGGATGCTACCTCTGGACCTTTCAGAAACATATATAGTACTGTGATGAGTTCTGCTTAAATTGCCCAAAATTATTTCACAAAGAGATCTTTCAGTTAAGCATTAAAATTGGGGGACAACATTAAACCTAACCCCACTGCAGGAGCTGCAGCCCCTCTCATTTGTAAGATAGGAGGCTTTGCTGAGGAACTGAATGCTTAAAAATGACTACTAAAATATTTGCTAACATACAAGCTTTAAAATGTTACTCAATTTATTGTTAGGGTATGATAATTTATGCTCTCCACAAGCAGCAATTTGGGGGCAACTTTCAGGACTGTGATTCTTGTGTGAGAAAGTGGGAGCAGAAAGAAGTTGAACCCCTTTAGCCTCTGCATAAAAGGCCAGGGAAAATGTGGTCCCTTAAGATTACATTATTCCTACAGTGTCAGATAGACATGCTACAAACACTTAAAAACCTGCTGTCTCCTGTTCCAGCAAGTCTGTAAATTCAACTGAATATAACGTAACTGGGAATGGTAGTGATGCATGTGGGAGGAGTTGATTTCTGTTGTGGTATGCTGTGAAAGAAGTTATTTTGGCTGAAAAGAGGTACAACCTGGAGGAATGAGATATGTATAAAAACAAGACTATAGGTGACAATCGTATTACACTGACCTGGTGAGGCAAGTGAGACTTAAGACTGTGGAGGATAATTGTACGGTGACACAAATTATACTCCTACTTCTACCTTTTTTTCAGCATCTGGTTTCTATTCCTCCTTCTCCTACACTTCTATTGTGTAGTTTTGGGTTTTTTTTTTTTTTTTCATACTCTCAGCACTGTACTAACAAGGCACAGTAACACATTCTACCAGCACAGTAATTAAACCAAAAAAAAGGAGATTATTTTAAGTTTGGTTACACCCAGCTTTTTAATGCTTCCTGTAATTTTTTTTCTTTCAATTTTATGTACTAAAATTTTGGTCTGGTTTAGAGTCTGTACAGGAGATTTCATGGCTATACAGCCAAAGCCAGGTGAAGCCTGAGGAGCAAACCGGCTGATTTGTTAGGAGAAAGCTAGACAGGGACTTTGCTCAGGTGTGACGTGGCTGTAGATGCTGTCTGTAGAGGACACATGGGTTAACAGCCGTGTGGAGCTCATCTGCAGTGATGGACCGTGTATTTTGTTCAGTTGCTTGCCCAGCCCCACCATGCCTGGCTGTGCCTCACTTGGTTTTTGCAGAGTCCTTCACCCAATAGAGCCACACTGGGTGCTCCTCTCTGAGACGCACTGGTTTCTGTCTGACTGTACCCTCATCACTGGAGAGGTTTGGTTGATTCTTTCACATATGGGCTGGAAGTGACCACTTAGACCCAAGACCTCTGTTCAGACCCTGCTTCTCCATCCTGTGTTGCAGCACTGTAACGTGGCATCTCCCTCCGACCTTGGCACTTACCCTGGCGTCGATTTTATTTTGTTTCAGGGAATTGAAAATGGGCAGAGGTAAATTGTAGGACAGTGGAGTATAGGTAGATGAGGATGGCCTTCTGCGTAGTCCAGTGGCCCAAAGATCTTCCTGCCCGTTGTATATTAAATTGTTGCTCTTTGAAAGAGGATATTGTTCTGGGAAAGCCCTTTTTAGAGCCTTATTGTTTTTCCAGTGTTGTACCACTAAACTTTTCTCATTTTTTTTAAGAAAAGGAAGGTGGCTTTTTTTTTTTTAATCTGTGCTTTGTTTTGTGTGTGTGTGTGACAGGGAAGAGGGGGAAGTAGCTGCTTCCATTTACTTACCTTCTTTTATTACAACTCATCACTTTTTCAGGGATGCTTTTAGTATGGACTAAGCCGTATGATGTCCGTGTGACATGCCATAGTTTGGAATAGCATTTCAGAAATGTAGCTCAAATGTAACATACCCGAAGATTAGCCAGGCAGTGTTTTATCAGCTGCATTTAGTTTTGCCAAATGTGTCTATTCATGTTTTAACCCATAGTACGGTACAGCTGACAATTGTGGAGTGCATCCACCTTCCAGAATCCTTTTATTTTTATTTTTTTGCTCCAGAATCAAAGCTCTTTTGGATTCCTAAGAGGCAGTTTTGTTTCCTGTGGTAGTCAGTCTTGAAGCAAATTATTTTTTCATCAATCCAGAATCTATTTTGTTCTCTCTCTCTCTTTCTCACAAAAACAATCAACAATAACACATCAGCACTAAGTTATCTTCAGAAGTGATTTAAAAAGATGTATCTGAAATTCACTTGCATATTCTTTTGATTGACACAGTCACCTGCTCCCTGAAGAATTTTGCTATGCCCAGCAGTTCAGAAGACACATAGGCAAAATAAACTCAATTATTATATTTGCAACTGTTCATGTTAAGTCACAACGTAGTTTCCTACTGAACGTTTAATATTTTACAGGCATTTTTGGCCATGTGGTTAGAGCACAAGACTGCAGTTTAGGAGCTCTGGTTTGATTCTTAGTTCTGTCAGAGGCTTCTCGTGGTGTTTTGGGGAAAAGTTTTTTACTCCCTCATGAAGTGATCGTATCAAGGCTTTCTTTTTTTCTTTTTGTCTGTCTTGTCCATCTATGCTGTAATCTTTTACAGGAAAACACCATTTCTCCAATTAGGTGTTTGTATTTTTCCAGACTCAAAGTGGAGGTCTCAACAAAAATACACGTAAGTAGGGATTTATATACTATATTAGGTATTTATAATAGAATATAAATACTATTGTTTCTATATTATACATGAAAAGTAAATATAAATACATACAGATTGTTGAGTGATGCTTACTTACACAATGTTGCATGAATAATTTAAAATTTTCAAGTGTCACAACTGCCACTACATCTGTGCATTATTAAAATACTGATAGTAAGAGGTTATTACACATATCTCAATAAAAGAGAGCTATATTGTGCAGAGTGACATTTAAATTTCACATAAATCAAATTATGCTTCTTGTTCTGAGTCCCTGATACTTTTAAAATCACTTCTTGATATATATCCTTCTATCACTATATGGATTCAACTGGAGAGCTCTTTTCAATAATTACAGTTCATTTCCCAAGAATCGGATGTTAGTGTACATGAAAGATCACTCCTGACTGGTTTTAAGCTGCCTTGGTAGTTTTAGTTATTGCAAGTTAATTGAACCAGAAGAGTTGAGGATAAAAGTTGGTTTATCAGATTGAATTCTGTTAAATTGACTAATTGTCATATAAGGAAAGGAAACAATAGGTGGGACTGTCCTGTCATCACCTGCTTATTTTTAAGGACTAGATCAAAGAGGTGAAGAGGATGTTTGGTTCCTTGTGGATGCCTGTGGTCAATGCCTGGATCTGCAATCTTTTTGTAAGTAATTGCAGATTAGAGTTGCTACCTGAGTAGCATTGGTGCAGCCTCAGGTAGATTGATGCTGTAAATTGTAACAGAAGAGCTGTATTCCCTTTCCCATAAAAAGAGACCCATGGAGGGAATATTTTTTTAGCATACTTGTACTGGGTTATGCGGATGTTGGTGAGAACATCTGGGGCACACGTGAAGCTCTCAGGTTTCCTCTTAAAAAACGTACTAGCTATTCAGTGCTTCTTCATGCGCCCAGAAATGGTGTGATGTAGGTGGTGACTCAGCCAGTAAATCTCTTCTCTTACCTGCTCTCCTTGAAAGTCTCCAGTCCTCTTCACATTTAAGCCTTTACTGAGGCTAAATGTATCAAAAGACAGGGCTAAAAATAAAAATAATTTCAGATTTTTGTTTTGTTTTGTTTCTTTTTCCTTCTCCTTTTATTAGCAAGATAGAAAAAGGAAGCAAGATGGAAAATCTTGAAGCGTTACTCGGTGAATGGAGAAGATATTTCTTTTAAAAAGAAATCTTGAGGAAGGAATGTTTCTCTCAGAAACGTTCCATTAAAAATACATTTATATGAGATAATTTTCATTTTAAGGTAGTGAAGGCGATGACTGTTTTCCAATATTTTGTTGACGTCATTTTTTGCTTGGCTGAATTATAAGACTGATACGATCTTCCATACTGCCTAAGGGATTTGGCTACTCATATCCCATTAGTAAAATCTCAATCTTCATCCCAATATTGAGTGGAGAAGCCATTATATTAAATTCTTTTATAGGTTGTTATCTAACATGCCCAGTGTTGAGTGACAAGAAGAAAATAATAATGTATTCACCTAGGGACTGTAAGACAAACATTTCATGTGTTCTGTGGACTTCTGTTAGATAACATTATGGTCATATCACACTAAATAGGCACAACTTATTTTTTACACTGAAAAAAGAATTTGGGTTATTGGCATGTGCAGATTCCTAAAAGCCAGAAGATCATGTTTTTTCAGCTTGATTTTTGAGATGAGTGCATTTTCCTGACATATTTCTAGAAATACTAAATTTTATAGAGCTCTAATTTGATACTACATCAAGTAAGTCAATATTCTCTGTGTCTCACAAAATGGAAATCATAAGTGCCACTGTGTATCAAAATTTAACATTATGTAAATTACAAAAAGGCTTATTCTCTATTTTTCAAATGGCTGCCTGTTCTTCGTGTGATACCAAAATTTTGTTTGAAAGATACAGAAATGTGATTTTCAAAAGGTATCTCTTGCTTTAATACAGGTGTTTCTAAATCTATCCATTATTTGGCCCAACAGGATTCTGCTGGTCCCTTTAAACCATCAAATTAAGTCCTAGCTGATAACCAGGCTAGTGATACTTGGCCATGGGAGGGCAGAGCCTGTCACCCAGAAGTCTATTCCATGGCCATGATCGGTCTGGCCCATGAGCAGAGCCCTCTGCATTGTACTGCAAAATGTGCTTAGCCTTGGGCATGTGGTCAGCACAACAGCAGCTTTCTTCTGCTTAGAGAAGGGCTTAACAACATTTTTTGCCTTTAACGTTTCAGGCCGGCTAGGGGTGGAAATGCTGTTTGTTTTCTTGTTTTCATAACTGACCTTTTTTGGGTATCTTTAATAACAGCATGTTTCCTATAAATGTGATAGTGCTTTGGGTGTGACATATTATTACTTGCTTATCTCAATGAGGTTCAGAGGTTTTCTTCTGAAATTGAGAGCAGAGTTGTAACAGTTCTAATAGAAAAAACAACTGATTGTTCTGAAACAGAATTGATATGAGGGCATATCAAGACAATAAGATCTTAAACTATAAAAAATAATATTCTAGTAAAACTTGTGATGCTGGGCAGACTTGGAATTGTTTGTCTCTTTTCCTCTTTGTCTTGGATGCTAAAAGAGAATAGAAATACAATATTAGAAACCTCACAAATGATCAAGCCTCCTGAACTGTCAGATTTCTATAATAAAATGTAACTCAAGAAGATATTTTTCAGTACAACTGTCATTTTCAAATACCAATGCATTCTCTGTGATTATGTTTCATAGACCTGTATTTCTACAGATCATTCCCCTCAACTAACAAAGGTGACTCCACTGAAAATATTTTAAGTGTGCTTCCACCTCCTCCCCTTAAAGACATGATTCAAACTGAAAATAAAGAGGGCTTTCAAAGGCTTATTTTTTAATAAATAGTCTCAAAGGAACAAAGAACCATGAACTTATAAGGTACAGTAGCTTCATGGCTGAGAGCAGAAGAGCAGAAAGATTCACATTCCCTTGTTGCTTCAGTAGCTCTTTTCAAGATGTTTCCCATTTGACCTTTGCCACAAAAATGAGGTCTGTCCAGAATCTCTGAAAAAGTAAAGCAAGGTCATGCAGAGATGCCTTAATATGTGCTTTGCACAAAGCTCTTTTCATATCTACCTAAAAGCAGTGGACCAGAGCAAATAAGTTGTGGACAGGACCACTCTAAGTCCAAATGGCCTGAAGGGACACCATTTAGAATGACCTTTTAACATCCCTTGTCAGTAATCTGTATAGATGAAGTAAATTGTCTAAAAGGTCTGTCCTGGTCTAGCAAATAAAGGATAGTGAATGTTTCAGTAGTGTCAGTAGTGGTTTAATCTCATTCCTCTACAGAAATGATGCAGAGTAATTGCTCTAAATTTTTAACTCATATTTTCTGATATTCTAGAGACTATTTCAGTGAAAAAGGAGAGTTGCTAATCTTTAACAGTTTTGAAAAATAAAATTTAATCTATTTCATACTGACAATCAATAAGAAACACTAAACCTGACTACAAAATTGTGTTTGTTTTCTAAATATTTCCTTACCTTTCACTTTTTAGGTATATGAAAAGCTTACCCCATCTAAAAAGTTTTTCAAAGACTCTATTTCTAAAAATGCTATTTTTTTGGACAGCTGTGGAAAGGTTGCAGTTCTTGCCTGCAGAGCAATTGTGTTCTGACTATGTGACCAAACTATCAAGACCGACTGAAAGGAAGGTAAAGCAGCTGACCAACCTGACAAAATGTCAGTTTAGTTCGAATCAGGCATGCGGGGGAGAATTCAAATAGGCAAAGCTGATTAGGGATCAGCTAACTAAAGGGTATAGGAGACTATAAAAGGTAAGATCTCTAATTAGCTGTTTGAGCCAGACCTTCAGACAGACTTTAGAGGTAGACTTGTGAACTGCCTAAGAAAGGTTCTCAATAGGGATTTTATTATGGATTACAAGACTGGTGAGGAAACAAAGGAGGGGGGACAATGAAGAATGGCAGTTCTGGGGCGCCTCCATCTTTCTCCTGTCATGCATCATGCAGTCAGGTAAGAGAAAATTTTGGATTACAGTAGTTGACTTTATTTAAAGTCTGCCCAAGAAAAACCCCGGAATCCAGTCTGCAAAGGACTGGAATAGCAAATAGGAAAGTTCTAAAGGCTGATACCAGACTTACAGAAAAAGGGAATTCATTCCAATAATTAGGATGAACTAATCCATATTAGCCTTATGTTCGTCTATGGAAGATTTACAGGAAAGGCTTTAGCGTGCTTATTTCATCAAGGAACCATGTGGTTGATTTGGCTGAAACCTAATACAGCCTGAATTCAGAATATTTGACCAATGCTACAAACTCCTTGTTTTCCATGTACTGGTGTGTATTTGAATAATTCACAGCCTACTTGCGAGAATTCCATAAGCATTACTTTCTGAATTAAGTTCTATGTTAATGATTTATTCATCATTATTATTGATTCAGTGTGGCTTCGGTCATGGAAATTTTTAGACTCATGTCTACCACTGCTAAGAAATTAATGCTATACATTATATAAATGTACATGTACAAAGCTCCTAATGATTCTTAAGCATTTCTGCTATATGTACAGTATATTCCTTGGTAACCAGCAAGGTCCATCAGTGAGAGCTGTGCTATGGGTTTCAGTGGCAGCACAGCTAGGTGTTCATATTAAAATCCAAGGTAGATGATTGATGAATGAGTTCAGCTGTAGTCTAGCTATTCAACATCATAGAATAATGAGAAATACCATTTTTCTGGGAATAGCAGCCAGTTTCAACACTGGGAACTAGCTGATTCTAGATGTGTTGTATAAAAGCTTCATAGAAAAGAAGAAATCATGGCTGGGCAAGCCAGCCTTTGCCCAGTTAGTGGTTTTGAAACAAGCAAATTAGAAGTTGTCTAGGAAAAGAGTGCAGATGAAACTCCAAAACAAACACCTGCTTTCCTTGGTTATATTCATGTTAAATCTATGCATATGCTTTCTATTTCTACAGTAAACTGAATCAGCCTGGGATCGCAGCATCCTTGTGTTCTGAGGAAGTCAGGTCCCAATCTGATGTGTGCAGCTTGGACATCTCCCTAATTTGAAACAGAACCACTACCAGCCCATGAAGCTTTTGAAAACAATTGAGGTCTGACCAAAACCATTTCGTGGTTTTTATGAAATTCATTTATTTCCTCTTCCTTTTTCTATGGAAATGTTCTGGCTCCCTGGTTTATGGAAGGGAAAGTATGTTGAGAACAAGTGGTTTTCTTGATACTGCCTAATGATAGCTGTTTAATATCAAACTTTCCATTGAGACATAGCAAATTCCCAACTCTTAATTTTTGCTGCCAGAAAAGTGGAATATCCCAGAATTAATAGTTATATTTATAGTCTTTCAAGTCCACTTTACATAATTCATTTTTGTTTTTACAATATTGAACAGAATACTACTGAAAAGAAACCCTAATTGTATGTTTCTTAAAGATGATAGCTGGCTGCATTATTACTGATTTTACAAGGAACAAAAAATTGCACACTTATGACATACTACTGCTTTATTTTGAATATTTTCTATTAAACGTTTGGAAAGCTCTGCCTGTTTTGTAAGATATCCATCTACTCTAAACCTTGTGTGTGGTTATAGTCAATGCCAACTGAATCTCCCATTAATATCATAACTTTTTGGTTTGTCTGTCCTTTATGTATGTAAAAATAGACCAGCACAGACTAACAAAAGCTCAAGCTTTTGGTAACCAATTCACTTAAAACCTTGAGGGAATAAAAAAGTTGCTACATGAAAAAAGCGCATGAAAACCTCATGTATGAGTCTTTAAAGACCAGAGGCCAGTCAGTAATGTCAGTTGACTGATGTAATTTTTTTCTCTGTTCACTGTTGATTTAGGAAAAGAAGCTACTATTATGAGCACACCATGGGGCCAAAGGTACTTCTTTAATTATTCTAACTGAAGCAAAAAATGTATTAATAGCAGAATTGGTGATATGGTGATTATGCCAGAGAAGCATGAAGAGCAAGATAGAAAAGAACTGCTGCTGTTGAAATCACCTCACAATTCTAGTGAGTATAATCATCAAATCTCCCCCTGAAGTTGAAAAATTTGGTAAACCAAATGTGAAGTTAGAAAAATTGGAAATTACTTTAAAGGTCCATGAAATACTTGAAGGCAACAAGCCAGAGTCCAACCAAAAGAAGGCTGTTATCTGACACATTACTGATGCCCATTCTTCAAAACAGAGAACATTCCTGACTTCAGTGGGTTTCTTTTTCTAGAAGGCAAAACAATCTTTTTTGGATGCTATGCTGCTCACACAAGGCAGCTCTGGCTGAGCTCCACCTGAGCTTTACAGTCAGGAGACTGAGCATCTTAAATTTAGAAGGAAATGCTCCTACCTGACCCAATGCAAGTGAATTTAACGTTGGACTAGCCACTTAAAAGACTATTTCTTTGCCAGCTCATCCACATGACTTTGCCTTCACTCTGGTATGATACGTGTTATGAGCAGAAAGTCTCACACATGTTTTGTGTGTTCTAAATAAAAGCCTTTTGTGGATGGATCATTACATAAATGATCTTTCTGTTTGATTAGGGGCTGGGGGAACAGAGCTTGTGTTTAAAAGATCAGGAACATTTTCACAGGTCACTGACTCTGTGTTTGCAAGCGAGTAAGTCTGGCACATTATGTGTATCAAAGAGAGTGAGGGCAGACAGTGACAAAGGTGGTCGTGACAGAGTTGTTTCACACTGTTTGAATGTGAACTTAATTTTATGAAGACATTTTTAGTTGGTCTATATATGCTGCCATAAGAAATAATAAGGACATGGGTAGCCTTCCCTTCACTGTTAAAGGCAAGCTGTGAGTGTAGTTCAGCCCTGCTCCTGAAAAAGGATCTGGCCCTATATGAACCCTGAATATTGCAACAAAACACCCACTGAAAGAAGAGAGAGAAGAGAGAATCCCTGCCAAGTAGGTATTTCCAAGTAAGGGAGGCTCATTTTGCAAAGCCTAATGAGGGCTGAGAAACCATGCCTCTGGGATCTGTCCAGACTCCATGAATAAGCCAGAGAGGGACTGATGAAAGCTAATAATGCTCCATGGCTATAGTCTCAAATTCCTCACTCAAATTTGTGTTCATCTTAGGCTTACAGTCGTTAGGAGTGAAGCTGTCTTTGCTCTGCAGCAGTGTCCCAGCCACTGTTGCTGTTGGCCACCATGTGCCATTAAAAATGGTTTGTTTTTACAAACGTGGCCCTTTTCAGTAAAATATTTTTACTGGCTCTCTGACGTTTTTAATGAAGGCATGTTTGAAAAATCACTTTACAGAAAACTTCATTTCTCCTTACTCTGCAAAGTCTGATGTACTGTTTGCTAAATTAGCCCCACCCTAGTTTATGAAAACCAATTTGGCAGTGTAGGAAATAATAATATGTTGGCATTGCATGGGAAAGCTGAAGGAAGCTGCAAATGTGTCTGAGTTTGTTGCTTAGAACTAAAATTCACAGTGACTGTACTTGATACATATCAGAGGGTTTATCAGAAAAGCCCTCTCTGAAGGCGTAACTCTTATTCATATCAGGTAAACCCCTACATTTGTCCAGGGAATTAAGTGTTGCTGTCAAATGTCCTGCCTATTAGTTTCTGGCAGATTTTTGGCATATGCTGTAGCCTAACAGGATTGATCCTGCACAATTTAAATCAATGGGGACCTTGTGACTTGAAAGGGATGGAGGATCATTTCAAGGAGTCTGTAATACGAACTACTTGGGTGCTAAGTCCTTGACAACTGATTGTGGTTGGCTTAGATTTTTCAAAATTACTTGGATACCTTGAAGAGTCCTTAATATCCCTATCACTCATTTCCTCCCACCTGAGCACAGAATATCAGGAATCACTTCTAAAAGTACAAATATGCACAAGTTATATTACTGCAAATTATTTTCCAAAAGACTTAGCTCTTGGAAATAGGCTGAATAAAGGGGGAGGAGGGAAATAAAAAGGAAAGTAACTGGGAAGAAAAACTGTAAATAAGTAAGGTCTTTTATTCTGTGCACTGTAGGCTTAGGTAAAGCACATCATCCATGAATTTACCTACAGAGTAACTCTGTGCTGACTTGATAATGACTCCAGTTCATTCCAGGTGGAATCCATAAATGGTTCATGGCAAGTTAGTACAAATTATTCTTTTTAACTGCAGATTGCTTAAGTCTGCTGTGTGATAGAAGATGCCAATGATGAGTGCAGTACATGATTTTTGTAAAAGAGTTTTCTTTCAAGAATCCAAACCAAGACATTTATTAACAAGGAAATAATAGCAATTTTTGAAAAAATTTGGACACCAAAGGGATCATCTATTTGCCACACTGAGCTCTCTTTTGTGATTACATAGGATAATAGCTTTCTCAATGTAGCATTACAAAAATATTCAGAAAAGAAATATGTGAGTGCTATCAAAGGATAACAGCACACCTATTGCTCCAGGGATTGTGACAGTACACTTAGAAAAGCAGCTGGAAAGAGTTGGTGAGAGGAGGATGGAGTATAGGTCTGGTTTCAGTTATTCATACATCTACCAGCACTGGCGTGGCATAAGGATGCTAATCAACATTTCTCTCAGTTTTTTACTTCTCTCTTGGAAAACTAACTGAAAACTGTAAGATCCCTCTTGGGTTCATAATTTTAAGTTTTGCATTCTTATTAAGGTTTTCTTCCAAAGCTCAGCTTCCAAAAGCCCTTCTTGACAGCTAGGTGGTAGGGGATTATTTTTCTGTAATGTGTCTTTTTTTTCCAAATTTCTACATTCTTGCCCTTTATCCTTTCCATCTTCATGCTCTTATTTCACTACTGCCTTTTCATTCCTCTCTTTCTGTGTGTGTGTGTGAGACAGAGAGGGAAAGTGAGTCTATTTTTCAACTCTGTCACTGGCTGTTGCTTTGGGGATTGTTCTCTTTCCTTGGTCTCCTTTTCACTGCGTGCCTAGACAGGGACGTGGCTCTTTCTTGCAGCTGGACTAGTGTGCTCTCAGGGATCTCCTGAGGTTCATGTAGGAGCGATGCAGAGGGTTTGGCTGGGTATTTACTGAGCCTGTGTAGGAGCTGCAGCCATAGTTAACTGCTTTAGGGCATGGCAGGAGAGCAGAAAGAAGCTGGGAAGAGTTAATCCCTATTTCATCTGTAACTATTGGAGAATGAATGTGGGTGGCCTGTGGTTTGGGTGGAGTTGAGGTCATGATGTTTCCTCACCTTTCTTGCTATTCTTGTCTGTTCTGTGCTTCTCAAACCTGTCTGACAATCTTCTTTCCCAGCTGTTTCCTTAAATTGGGAAACATTATTTGCCAACCAATACAATGCTATGTGTCTTCCTGCAATGCACTTATCAGTGGAAGTGAGCATTTTGTTTTGGTAGATGGCTATTAGTCACAAAGATCTCGTTTTACAAAAATAGGTTGCTGTACATAGTGTTGCATAGCTGAAATGACGTAAATGGCACAGTTCAATTTTCAGAATGAGAACTTGGGCAAGACTGAGTGAAGCAATGTTTAATCCATTGAAATGCTTGGGCCTATCTCTTTATAGCCCACTCTAACACGTTGTAGGGAGGTCTTTATTCATGAAAACTAGCACAACCTCATTCTTCACAACTTTTCAGTGTGGTTAGCTAAAATTCAAAATTAAAACACAGTTTTTTTTAAATTCCCTTTGCACAGATAGGAGTTTTTGGAGGGCGGAATGGTGTCAGTCCTAGAAAGTATGACTTCCTTCAAAGGAAAAAAAAAGTTTAGTAGCAGATGTGACAAATAAGGATGTAAAACATACCTTGATAGTATTTGTTGGTTCACTGGTACTGTTTCTCCTTCCTTGTATGACATTTAGTGTTATTTAATCAAGAGCCTGATCTCAGCCTTGCTTCCCTCATGATACTCGAGAATCTCAAACAGAACAATGCAACTTAATTTTAAATTATGTGTATATTGGTCTTTCTTAGCATGACTATTAGTAAAAGTGCTTAAATCTCAGCAAGGGCAAAGTCATGCATCTGTATTACTGGGAAAGTGGAATTTTTCTGCCCTGTTTCAGGGTACCTTAGAGAAAGGTGTAAGACTGTGATCAGAAGTCTATCCATCATATCTTGCAGTTTCTTTCTATGGGCCACCATGAATTCTATTTTAGATTAACCTGTTTTCCCCTGTTTCAGTTCTACAGATCAGATCTTTTCAGCAGTTTAACTTGGTTTAATTTTAACTGAACATCCCTGGAGTGGGAGAAGGGAAAGGAAATTATTTTTATTTATTTATTTTTGTCCAGTTAGTATAGTATTGCTTTTTGAGAAGACAGACAGAAAAGAGCACAAGAAATTTGTTAGTGGCTTCCTTAGCCAAACTCTTGATAAGACTGTGAGGGTTACAGCTGACTTGGAGCTATAGAAATAGCGGTGGTTAAATGCTAGTACTACCTTAGAGCAAACCGGGTGGGAAGGATTTTGTTTCCTCCTGATCTCTGATGACTTCCATTTGTGTACAGCTGGTTACTAGGACTTTTCATGCAGAACCACAGTTCTTAGTACAGTTACATATATTTTTTTCATAAAAAAGATGAATGGTGCATTGCAGCCTAAGTCTTACATAGCATTTGACTTTTAAATGGGGGGGTAGTGAGTGTAGGAGTGAAATGTATATGCATGAACCACTGTAAACTTTCAGGTCCGTTCATGATGAGTGGATGGTCTGGTAACTGAAGAGTACTGTCTTGGGGTGTTCTTTTGCCTGCACTCTCCTCCTTGTGGAAGAAATATTTCTACAGACTCTCCAGTCTTCTGTATTCAGGTAACTCCAGAATTTGGACTATTTTCATTAATGAATTTAGAAATATCTCCAGGGTGCATAAAGACTTGATTCATACTTGGAGGGAAACTTTGAAAACTGTAGAAATTTTTCACTGTTTTCAATGGAAAACTTTGCTGTCTCTCATTTAATAGATTCACATTGAATTTACTTCCTGCCCTTTAATGATGGCCTGCTCGCTTCCCTGGACTTATTATTTCAGAAGGTTTCATTTAAGAAAGTTCTTTCTGTAAATTAATGTACTGCAGATTTATTCTTCAGCATGTCCACATTTGATATATACAGTATTTGAGTTTGTATTCACTTAGCAAAGCATTTACTCCATTATCATGTAATCATTTCCAGTCCAAATACAGAATCTAGAGATTAATGTACTATAAATTTCTTCTTGCAGCAGTTTTATTGCTATATTAGTTATTAAGTTATGTTTGCATTGAACTTCCAAAATAGGAAAGATAGATTAAGAGATTTGTTTATGTTTTAAATTAAAGTGAGTCTTTTATAGTCGGTTCAGAGTGAAAGGCTAAAGATTATGGCACACACACTATCTTTACTGCTGATCAAATGTTGCCAATCAAATTTGGAGAAGTCAGGAAGAGTTTTGACCTGGCTTTGTGATTTTTCATTATTGCAAATGCTTTTCCTTTTTCTTTTGTTTGCTGGGATGGTGATAGATTTTTTTTTTTTCCAAAGGCCACTAAAAGCATGAATTGGGAAAAGTGGAAAAAATATGGTATCTCTTTTCAACTTGTTTTTACTAGCTAATCAAAGGAAAATATTAATATCTCACACTTGCAATATTTTTCGTGTTCAAAGGGTCCTAAACTCCTTCATGTCACGGAGACTAAGCAGAAAATAAATAGCTAAGGTAACCCCTTAGCTCCTAGAGAAGCTTGATCACCTCCATGTGGAGCTGGTCAGTAGCTCAATGTGGAACATAAATATTTAACAGCAGCTTAAGACAGGGCACAACAGTATTTTAGTCATCCATAGGGTCACTATTTTCCCTATGAGGCAGAATGCTCTTAACTGAGAGTCCCACTGGTATCTGCTCCATTGAAGTATTGTGATATCTCCATTGAAGTATTGTGATATATTTGTTGTACTTGAGTGAGGGAAGTTGCTGAAGTCTCAGTCCAATCTGTGTGGAAGGCTCAGAAATTATAGAGAAGAAAAGAAAGAGGTTATTTTTGGTATTATCATCTCTTGTGGAAATCCAAAATTTCTTTCCAGCTTCAGCAATATGATGTAAGACTGTTAGAAGAAATGTGTCATATATTAATCTCTAGATTTCATACTTACAATGGCAAGATTATACGATAGGTAACAGAGTATCTAGTTCTTTGCTGGATAAAAAACATGTTGTGTATATCAGATTTAAGAATAAATCTGCAGTACAAAAGGTTATATACTTACATCTGTTTACCCATGCAGATACTGACAGTGGCATAGTTGAAAAGGATTTTGCTTGGTTGATCTTTTCTGTTTCTTCCTCTACGTTCTCTAATCTTAGACAAGCTGCTACTATATATCACTAATCCCCATTAAGAACAAGACAAAACAACAGCAAAAAAGCCCTAAGCAAACCTTTTCAAGCACACTTTATGTTTTTATATAGTAAAATGTACATAATCTATATTAAGATATGTTATACAATACATATAATTTGCTATACACACATTGAAGTATAATATAACATATTCTATGAGATGCATGCAATTCTCATTGCCCAAAATAAATTTCTAGCCTCTTAAAATATGAATTAAGCACAAACATGTTGGGTTGGTTGAGAAGAGAGAATTTATATTCTGTTTCACTTCCTGTCTGTCATTCCCATCCCTTTTTTCGTCAGTTATTAAAATGCACAAAGCCACTTCTGCCAGCCCACTTATCCCCTGCCACATTGAATCAGCGTTCCCACAAAGAGTGTTTCCTCTGAGCTTGGAGCTGTCACAGATGGACTGGAAGAGCTGCTTTCTGGTGATTCAGTGCAGCAGGGGACAGATGCTCAAATGACAGCAACGGTGCACAATTAACATAGGCTAAAAGAGCATAAAGGAAATTGTAGAGCAGAATGAAAAGCTGCAGAACCCTTAGCTGTAACTCACTCAGGGCTTTCCAATTCTCTTTGCAATAAGGCAAAAAGGCAAGTTAATAAAGCACTGAATATTTTTGTAAGTCAAACTATTGCCCTATATTTATATAGAATTATGAAATTTCAAGGGACTAAGGCTGACTTCCATATGAAAAATGTTCTCAGGGAGAATTTGTAGAACTCAAATGATGAATTGTCTTGGTTTTGCCATTCTTTAGTAAAGATTTACAAAACACTCACAACCTCAGTTTCCTTGATCATTTTAATACTTTAAAAAAGAAAAATGTTCTCAAGTGATCTTTACTGAGAAGTAGGTTTTATTGTGAGTTCCCTGGTACCGCCATGCTAATCAATAGTTATGACTGATTGCTATAACTGCTCCATAAGGAATGGGAGTGAAGCATGGCGAGTTTTTCAAAACATCGCTCAGCATTTCCCAGGAGGGGAGCAGACCTTCAACTTAGACATGATGGGCTCATTCCAGCCTTTGCTCAGTGCCGTGCTTTCATAATTCTGTCTATCTGGGGATGAAAACCACTGTGCTATCTAGTGTGTCATGCTACCTCTCCTCCTCCAGCCCTGCAAGCATCAGTATAACATCCATGTGCTTGCCTGTTAAAATAAATAGCTCTAATGATCTCCCCAGAAGCCTCTGCAGACTCTTTGGAACTTCTCCATTTTCAAGGTCACAACTCTGCTTGAGGTTGATAAATTCATGAATTAATAATACTTAGCACTTTTCATCCATGAATGTCAAAGGTGAAAAACCATTGTTATTCCCATTTTTATCAAGGAGGAAATTGAGCTGTAGAAGTGACATGTACAAAATTATTTTGGAAGCCAATGGTAGATCCAAGAAAAGAATGTAATTTTCTGCACTCGGCTTGCATTGTAGCCATTGTATCACACTGCTTCACAGTGCCCTTTGTGCAACAGCGCAGTCTTATTAAAGTTGAGATTTAAGTCCCTCAAGAGTCAGGAAATTAAACTCTGCCACACAGTGTGTTCATTGTACATTTTTATCGGACATGGCCTATACATTACCAAGTGGTCATCCTTTTTCCAAAAGGTAACTTTCAGCGGACCTCAGACTAGTATAAGTGATGCATATTTCATTGTTTACTGTAAGTCTTATTTGTTTTATACCATAACTGTGAACAAAACAACATAAATTTTATTATTCTAATTTTCATGACTGTACTAATCAAGATCACCCTTTTGTTTTGCCTTTTGTGGTGGGTTGACCCTGGCTGGAGGACAGGTGCCCACCAGAGCCGCTCTATCACTCCCCTCCTTAACTAGACAGGGGAGAAAAGGTATAACGAAAGGCTTGTGGGTCAAAATAAGAACAGGGAGAGATCACTCACTAATTATCGTCACAAGCAAAACTGACTGAACTTAGACAAATATTCATCCAATTTATTACCAAGCAAAACAGAGAGAGCAATGAGAAATAAAGTTAAATCTTAAAACACCTCCCCCCAACCCTCCCATCTTCCCGGGCTTAACTTCAGTCCTTGTTTCAACCTACTCCTCCTCCAGTGGCACAGGGGGATGGACAATGGGGGTTACGGTCAGTTCATCACGCGTTGTTTCTGCTGCTCCTTCCTTCTCAGGGGGAGGACTCCTCTGCTCTAGCGTGGGTTCCCTCTCATGGGAGACAGTCCTTCACGAACTTCTCCAACGTGAGTCCTTCCCACGGGCTACAGTCCTTCACGAACTGCTCCAGCATGGGTCTCTCCCACGGGGTGCAGACCTTCAGGAGCAAACTGCTCCAGCGTGGGTCCCCCACAGGGTCACAAGTCCTGTCAGCAAACCTGCTCTGGTGTGGGCTCCACTTTCCACTGGTCCACAGATCCTGCCAGGAGCTTGCTCCAGCATGGGCTTCCCACGGGGTCACAGCCTCCTTCAGGTATCTCCACCTGCTCTGGTGTGGGGTCCTCCAGGGGCTGCAGGTGGAATCTCTACACCCCCTCATCCTCCCTCCATGGGCTGCAGGGGGACAGCCTGCTTCACCATGGTCTTCACCACAGGCTGCAGGGGAATCTCTGCTCCGGCGCCTGGAGCACCTCCTGCCCCTCCTTCTGCACGGACCTTGGTGTCTGCAGAGTTTCTTAGATCTTCTCACTCCTCTCTCTGGCTGCAAAAGCCCCCCCCCAACTTGTTTTTTCCCCTTCTTAAATATGTTATCACAGAGGCGCTGATTGGCTTGGCTTTGGCCAGTGGTGGGTCCGTCTTGGCTCTATCAGACACAGGGGAAACTTCTAGCAGCTTCTTGCAGAAGCCACCCCTGTAGCATCCTCCCCGCTACCAAAACCTTGCCATACAAACCCAATACACCGTTTAAAAAAAAAATAATTTACAAAAAGTCATACAATACAATATAATACATTACAAATAAATGTCTTTAATGCTTTTTTGGGGTAGTCCAAAGATGGTTTGGACACTTTAGAGCTCTCATGGAACAGGAGAAAAGTCATGGTGGAGTAAAGTAAAGACCATCCTCTTCTGGAAGTGGTGTCTTGTCATGCTTAATTTTGACATTCCTCACAAAAATCTTTTATTCAGCAAAGATGTTCTGTCTTTTTCAGTACCAGCCTCATTTCCCCAAAGGATCTCTTGACTGTCTATTGTAATTCTTGTTTCACTCTTAAAACACTTTCTTGAAATGAGTACTTCTAATAAGCACCTCTATTCAGGTAAGCACTCCAGAAAATCCTCTAGATGGTTAAGAGGAGATGCTGAAGGAACACTCAGAGCAATGCTTTTCTCTCCCAGAATTTTCTGGGAGAGTTATTCTTGAGAAACACTGAATGCAGTGCCAGGCTTTTCAGCTAGTATTTAGCCATTGAACAACTGAGATAGATAGCTTCAGGTACAACCCTATGTAGAATATACAGATAGAGTCTATTAACCTGGGGGCTGAGACACACAGGCTGGTTTTTTGACAGCCTTTGCGCAGATCTTCCTCATCAGTTTTATTGTTAAAATCCTGAAATTGCTTCTAGGAAACAAACTGAAAGGTTGTCTTGCTTTCTAAAAACTGGTTTAAGCTTGACTGTTAATTTTTTTACACAAGTTTTTTTGGTAAAAGGCAGCCATGATGTAATACACCTTGAAATAGCAGTGGTTCTACCTATACTGATTTTATTGACCTGATTGGTTTTTTTTCCTAATCTTGAGCTCTTCTTTTTCTAATTTCAGCAATATTGTCACTGAATTACTTCTGTGTTATTCTGTCTGCTGCCTTGAACTGTATCACTTGTGTATTTGTTTTGAAAGAGAACTTTACAGAGGAAGGACAGAAGTCTGAGAAAAATACCATAATGGCAATATAGTGGCTGATGACAAGTGGTAGATTTATGGCCTTGAGGAATGAAAGATGTTTATCTGTTTGGCTGGTACAGCATGCTTATTGGCAACTTCTCCACAGCAATCCACCAGTGTGCTCAAATTTTGAGTTTTAGACACTGTGACCGTGGATGTAGGAGAACTGGGTCAGCTTTAAATTTGCAGAAGCTTTCTGAGTCCATACCAGTTATCAGTTCCTGGAGGACAGACCTTGTAATTTGATTGGGGTGGCACTTGCTGTCTTTTCTCTTTACATGATTTGGCATTTAGAATTTCTACTATGCTGTACATTTAAATAACAATTATCTCTATATAGAGAGACTTACCTTGCTACTAACAATTTCTCTTTTTCCTCTCCCTGCTTCTAAGGACAGATGCTGTTAAAGATCCTAAATGAAATAGTCTAGTAATGTGGCAATTTCCTGTTAACAAATAGTGTAACTGGAACTGCCACTAGAGGGCTTTAATAAGGACCTAAGTCTTATCTCTGTTACATCCTTTCCAATCTGGAGTAATTTAATGGAAAATCTAGTTGTTCATTTTTCTTTAAATTTGAAAGACAGACTGATAGCTTCCCCCCCCCCCCCCCCCAATTAAATCAAAGTTCGGCTTAGTAAATTGTGTAGATGATTTGCTGCTTTAAAGTTCAGTTAAAAAGGAGGCAGGGAAATTTTCAGACATAGGGCTTGGAAAATGAAAAGTTTTTCTTAATTGTGAAGAACATCGGCTACTCTTTAAAGCCAGTTTGCAGACTAGTCCTTTAAATGCCTTTAAGATGTCTCTGTTTAAGGACAGAAACTCATAGTCTGACACTTAGCAGTGCTGAGTGGAGGGGGACCCAGGGGCCAGGGTGCTCAAGTGGACCAGCAGCCAAGGCTTCGCATGGCTCAAGCACTAATACAAAGCAACAAAATTTCTCTAGGGTCTAATGACTAAAATTCATCTAATAATACTTAGCACTTACCACTTTGGGTACATCTTCAAAGAGCTGAACTAATAGCAGCTAATTTAATCTTCAAACAGGCTGAGTGCGGAGCATTAACATTGCTGTTTAACTGAGGGCCAGAGCAAAGGAACAGCACTGCAGAGAAACAGAAATGTATGCCTCTACCCAGCTACTTTGTGCCTGACTGGTAGGAAATGGTTTTTATTGGATTTAATCCTGATAGGTACTTGGGGGGGAGGAGGGGGGGGAGGATTGCTGCTGACTCTTTGCAAATCCTAAATAGCTGTTATTTTAAAATCTAAAGGTGAAGTCAAGGTTATAACTAGGGAAAAAAAAAAAAACAACCAACCAACCAAACCCCAGAGTATGCTTCCTATGGGTCTGCAAACATGTTCCTTGTTACAGCAGGTGGATAAACCGTCAAGGAGAAGAGACATTTTAGTTCCTTCTCTCCAGAGCTGTGATTCTCAAGGGCCCCATTTACCCTGATTCCCCTATATTATTTTAAAGTGGGAACTCAGCATATTCAGCTGGGCATCTTGCAGGGTCCCTGGAAGACTGCTGCTGCCGTGCTACCCTACAAGTCCTGCAGCTCTTGGGGGAGCGGAGGAGGGGGATGCACTGCAGCCTCCACTGCCCTTTATGGTCACATTATGGGGATGCTTTTGCGTGGAAGAGCCACCACAGCACAAGTGCCTGGGCATGATGGAAGCAGATCGTGTCTCTGTAGCAGCACAACCTGCAGTGGCACTCCTCATGACACCATGGAGCAAAGTCGTGTCCAGCTCCTCTGACGTCCCACAGACCCTATGTTGAACCCATCTGCCACAATCCCCTTCCTGAGCGAGCAGTGCCACTGTTTCTGGAGTTGCCCAGCCCAACCTTGGCACCTCCCCAAGTTACAGGTATCCAATGTGGGCACAAAGTGAGAGATTCCTTTTCATTGACTCCACATTGTATGGGGACATCCTGAGGGATCTTATGGAGGCAATAGATAGTACTGTAAAATGGGAAAAATGCCAGAAACAGAGGATAGATACTTACGAGGAGTAAACAGGGAGGGACATAGGAGGACAATGTCTAATCTATAAAGGAACCATGTATTTGCTTATAAATAGATGAGTCCTGACTGAAGGCTTATTTGATTTAATGAAGCCATTGGCAGGTCTTTATGAAAAAAACATCAGAAATCTAGAGATCTGGGTTCACAGGAAAAGCTGTTTGATGAATTTTCTAAAGTCTGCTTCTCTGAAGCCTGCAGTGGGTATGAATTTATAGTCAGATGCAAAATTAGCAATCTCAAGGCTTTGCTTAGATTTAAGTAAAAAAAAATATAAAATCCCTCATGTTTCATGCTGTCTGTCTCCTGTTGGCTACAGAGGAAGTAGATATAGTCACTGGCATTCCCTAATGACCAGGTAGATTTGAAAATTAAATTTGGGATAGATGCTCCATAGGATGTCCCAGACCCACACTCTTCAGTTGCCCCTTATCCTTTGGTCATTTCTGGTACTGATCAAATCATGCACATACCTTAATATCTTGCACATCCTCTAGCATTCCCTTCAGAAAAAAAGTTAGTGAATAATTTGGGTTTGGTTTTTCTGCCATTGCAAATGCAAAACCAAGCATGGAGGCACACAGACTTTAAGTACTTATGTACATACATATATATATATATGCATAAAATTAATACTAGTTTTAAGCAAATAACCTAGTTCAAAACCAATAACACCTAGTTTTAAATACACACCTCTACATATTAATATGTTTAAGTGTTAACTTTGCAGGAACTGCAGAAATGCTTAGGTCAAGTGAGATGGTTGGTTTAAGGAGTCCAGCATCTTTAAGTATTTTATTTTTCAGTAAAACTGAAGGGCATTTGAAAGAAAAAATATTTTGAATGAAAGAATTAAAACTCCTTGCGCTAAGAGTATAAAAAAGATCGGTTACTTTTTTAATGTTAATATTTTTATTATTAATTTAATATTACTATTCAAAGTTTTTTTTTTTTTTAATTTAATGGCTTTTTGCCTAGCTTTTTATACTGAAGAGAGCAAGTATATTTCGTTACAATGCTGGGCAATTTGCCATGTTGTTCATACTCCAAAACCTTGGCTCCAGCCCCCCGTTCTCCCTGACAATGACTGGTCCAACGGAGTGTTGCTTCCCCTTGTCAGCCAAGTCAGTATTGCTGCAAGGTGTGTTGGTCGTCACCATCACTCCCCTCCCACTATCATTTCCTTGCAATTGAACTTCAAAGTGTCAGGAAATTGAGATTCCAGAGCAGTTTCGGGACCTCACAGCTTAGGGGACATGATAATGAAAAGTACAAGTCTTCTTTATCTCTTCCTTTTGCATATCTATTTTGTGGTGGTACCATTCTATGAATGCCTCCTGCATTACATGAAATGATGCACACCGGAATAACAACCATTATTATTTTTTTTTAAATTGGCTCATTTTCATGGCCTTGCTTTTGTCATGGATCCAATTCAGGTGAAAAAGAAAAAGGATATATCACGCTACTAGCCATTGCTCTGGAAGATAGGTGAAGGGCAGAAATTTTGGGTGCCTTAGGCAGGTAAGCAATAATAGGTTACCTGCCTAAGGCATTAACTCAGAGCAGTGATAGCCCCTTGTATGTCTACAAAAAGTCTTTGAAGAGGAAGAGGTGTAATGTGATCACAGAGCAGTCAGAAACGTATTCATTGCTCTGCTTTGTCTTTGTAAATCTTTTCAATGTTCAGCAGGGCAGCCGTGCTGTGGCTGCTAGCTATTAGGGCTGCACACTGCTTTTCAGATTTACAGCTGTGTGCTTGTCATTTCCAGATGCAGTTTTACTAAGACAGTCGCTCAGGAAACGTTGTGAGAAGCAGCAGGTTTCCAGTAAAACATGCCCATAAACACCACAGTTGCTGGCAAAATAAGGCTTACACCCAGATGCTTTAGGAGAAGAACAGTCTATTCTTTGTTCACTTTTACCCTGAGGGTTCAACTCAGATCCATAAATATGTACAATGGAGCAGCCCATCCAGCTCTGCCGGCCGATGGGACGCATAATTCCCCATCTCAGATGCTTCTGCTATTTCTGCTGCACGGGTCTGTACAAGGATTCTAACTGATGAAAATAATTCAGAAAGCTGTTTCAATCAAAACTCAAATCATAGTCTGTGTGGTTATTTTTGTTCTCAGTTCTGCTATGGCTAGTTGAGAGCTGAACTTTAGCAGAGAAACTTGAGAATCCAGAGAGTGAAATGCACAAAACTCCTGCTGTTTCCGAACTATCCAAACACCTCCCATTTCCAGTTCCTCCAGAGTCTGGGAACAGCAGTGTGCAGCACCAATATTGCAGAGGTTTAACTGGCACCTGACAAAAGATAAGCAAGGTGGGGACCACAGGCTTCTCAGGCACTGCTGTCCTTCCTGCCATCAGACGGAATGCTAACCAGAATCGGGGATTTCTGGGAGCAGCAGCTCTTCCTTATGGCAGTGGGCTCCATATGCTTGGCGGCCTTTGCAGGGATTGGGCCAAACTTTGTTTTGCCAAAGTGGGGCAGTGAAATCAATAGTCCGTGAAATGTATGGAGAAGTTGGGAAGCATCTTATACAACTTATATTTCTTACCATGCATGTTGACCATATCTGTAAAGCCCTAAATACCAGAGCCAGCCGCACTTGGGGAACATTTTTTTTCTTTTCTGTCTTCCTTTTTTTACTTACTGGGTCTCATCTGTTCACTTCTTTATGTATTAGGAAAAAAAACAAAACAAAACATTCCCAGCTGAGATTTCCTACAATAGCCTTCATTTTTGTATGCTATATTTTGCAAATTAAGATTATAACTGTGACTGGTAACAACATACCACATGACAGGTTTTTTTTCTCATTTATTTTTCCTAGCTTTTCTTCTTAAGTGAAAGAACTTCCTGAATCAGTTTCTGCTTGAATGGTGAGCAGCATCACATGGAAGACTAGAAACTGTACCTGTGTTGATGTTTGCCCCCGCCCCCCGCCCCCCGCCGTCAGAAGGGGAAGGGTATATAGTCTACTTAAACTCAGATAGCGTAGCGTAAACAGAGCACTTTATCTTCCTCCCTCATCTCTCTGATGGAGCAGGGCATTTATTTTCCTGGCAAGTGTTGTGTTTTCTTTTTAGCCTGTGTACCCCCTCTGTAGCATAGAAATCATTTCCTTATAGCTGTTTTTACAGAGCAGGGTAAAAGTTGATGTATTCATTACCAAGGCTCCCCAGGCATTTTTTGTGCAATTTATAGAGATGTACTGAATGAAAGATATCTACTGCCAGCTTGTCAGCCTGAGCATGGGACTGTGCAGTCCTTCTCAGCAAGTGCCTTGTCTTGTGACTCCTGCCTGCTCTCCAGTGGCTTTGAAAAAAAGCAAAGGGGACTTGAGAGTCAAAACAATAGTGACAAATTGAAATGTAGAAGTGATACTTCAGAACATCTCCTGTCCCTATGCACATGGTGTAGAATGAGATGCTAGCTCATTTTGTAAAATGTTTTATTTCAAAAAATAAAAGAGGGAAAAAAAGCAACTCTTTCTCTTTCCTGTAAAGTTAATTAACATACAGGAGATATATTAATAATGCTGTTACATACAAATTTTGCACCTACTGCATGTTGACCAGAACTGACCCTTCTTGCAGGAGAAGAAATATATTTCCCTGAGGATAAAAAGAAAGGAAAAAAAAAAGTTGGCATAAACTGCTTAGAATTGTGAGCTGAGAATGCTATTCCCAGCCAATGTCAGATTTTCTTCCTAAAGGATGACGAGCTTCATTGCAAATGAAAATCTTTATTGTCTTAGTAGCTTCATTTGTGATCTGGCTTCTTTCACTCTTTCTGCATAGAAATGCTCACCCTGTGAATGTTTTTCCTTCTTTCACACTTTATTTTTTCGGGTGTGCCATAAGATTGGCAAGACAGTGCATAAAATACCAAACTCGTTGGAAATTTCAAAATAAGATTTTTTTTTTTTTTTTTTGCAGTCTGCATTTTAATAATAATTTCGTTGGGTTTTAGATTTTCCTTCCACATTTCTTTCTCTCTTTGTCTTTCCATTTTTTTTGCCACTGGACACAAGAGTGTGAGAATACTCTGGCTTCATTGCATTTCCATTTCAATTTTAGATTTCAGTTTTACTTTTTAATTTTTTAATTTTAAATTTTTTTAATCAGTAAAGGTAAGTTTGAACACGTGATTTTCTTACAATATTTCTCTATTTATTTTTAGAAGTTTTAATTCCTTTATGTAACTTCAAGTAATATAAATGAAGAGATTTCAATCTAGTCTTGCACTGGGCTTTGTCATATCTCTTCTCCCATATTACTGTTCCGTGAGTAGCACAATAAATAGCATTCCCTGACATATTAACACCTCTTGCTTTTTGAACCAACTTCTAATTTTGTCAAAGGTGGCGTGATCTAGCATAGCTTTGGAAATGAGATCCTCATGGCTGCCCAAAGAAGCAGTTGTGAACTGTGCTTCAAATGTGTTCCTATATGTTAATGCAGCTTCAGATTTCCTAATTTTCTCTTACCTAGCATATATGGCTTCAGTACAATAATGAGACACATGCAACGAAAAAAGATAAAGAAATGGAGTGAATTAAAAAAAATTACTGCAAGTGAGAGGAAGGACTACCTTCCTGCATGGAGCAAGATGTTTCATTATCATCTTAACCCGTTCAGAGAGGGTGCATCTTCAGGTTGTAGTTCAAAAAATAGCGGGATAAATGGGGTTTTTTTGAGTGAATGTGAATAACAAGCAAAAGGTATTAGTGAATATTCTCTAGAAGCACCATTCAGTTTAGATCCAGTTCTGAACTTCTCCATGTACTCTAGAGTTATACCTAAACTTTGACAGATTGACACCTTGACTTTTGAATCATTGAATATATGCTTAAAAGTGATTATGTATCTAGAAAGATGGGCAGTTTTTCTCAGAGAAGGAAAGAGCATGATTCTTTTCCTCTTGTATTCTGTTTTAAAGGATTGTGTTGATTACATCATTCAGGCAGGGAAGGGTGAAGCACAGTGATTAGGTCACCTTAATGAGGGCAAATGAAATGTGTTTCTTCCAAAGAGGTGGAGAACCTTTTTAATTAGACATTTGTGGAGCACTTTTTTTTATACGTTATTTTTATTGTGGTTGTTTTCCCAGGAATCTGCATTTAATAGAGGGATGTTTTATGTGGTGTGTTCTGGTTTTGTGCATGGAGGCAGAAGTTTTAATGTTTTGTTTTGGTTTTTTTTTTTTAGGAGCAGGGAATATACATAACATATATATTATTTATACCTGCTCTTTAGATATACTATCCTAGTTTTTATCACTTAAAAGTAATAGAAATAGCGAGCTTTTTATATACACCATTTCCCACAAAATATATGCAACATGACTTCTGGGGATCTGTTTGATTATGCTTTGCAGTTTCATAGGTCTGGCACTCTGGAGTAAAAAGCTCTGTAAAAATTTCTTTATCTTTATTTTAATAGATGAAACTTTTTCATAGAAAAAAGTCTGTCTAAAACAAAAATGTCTCCAAGATAGTTACAGCCTACTGACTCCATCTGTCCACTCTATTTTGAAAGTAAATTAGAAAATTTTGGAATTTTTTTAATGGTTTTGAAAATATTTCGCATTCTTGGGTTTCTTGTCTGATATAACCTAGACTAGCGCAACAAAGCAGCCTAAAGAGCCTGTGTGAGACCAAGTGCTAGATCGCTAAAACTGCAGATACCTGGCCACCTTCTGGGAGGAGCAACTTCCAGAACAGACTCCCTGAGGGATGTGTGTGGATATTTGAAAGCAGAGGAGTAAGAACTAAAAAAGCAAGCATGCAGCTGCCTCTGCTTCTGACATGATATACTAAGAACAAGCTTGTGTCTTAAATGTTGTCTCTCATCAGGACTTTATGTTTGGATGCTAGGAAGATGTTTGGATGTGGCACCTGGAATTCCCATTCCAGCTTCTGGAGTTGGATTTCTAAACCTTTTCTTTCAAAGCACAACTGCCATGGAGGAGCTAATGCCCTTATTTAATATAATAACTCTGTGATTAATATATCCTGTCAGTGTGTGGGAAACCTGAATTCAATTTCCTCCTCTGCCTGAGGGATCTGAACTCCAGACCACACAAAGTGACCTGATCAGCAAGCTACAGTATTTCGTGGGTGAAGACGACTCTCATTTATACTTTCTAAGATGTCCAAGCAACACGCAAGCCCAAGTATTAAGGAGGCTAATTGCTCTGTGGTTAGCGTTCAGAAAACATAGGACATCGAACCCAGCTTTTCTTATTCGGAGTAGTAACTGTATTAGGGTGCTGGCTGTCAAAGGTGCCTGTTGTAGCCGTGAGCGTATGGACTGTGAGCCAGTGGGTATTTTCTGAGATTATGTGTCTGAGCTCTGCGGATCCAGCACGTGTATGCGTACCCAGTCACTGGATGCTATAGGACTGTGCAAGCAAGTGTAAGCGTCAAGTTCTTCATGCTGTCTGAAAATGGCCATTAGCACAGCTTTAGGGACCAGGACATCTTGAACACCCAAAGGGGCGATGCAACCATCCTGAACACCCAAAAGGTCAGGCAAGTCTTTTGAGGATTGTAATTCTGGCATGGGCGTAGGAGTCCACCCACAGCTTTTTTAGGCTCAATGCAAGAACCACACTCCCTTCAAAAGCTGAAACTTCCTGATGACTTTAGTGTGCTTGAAGGGCAATACCATGCGTGGCTGATTGCATTGGGTATGGTTGCCTAGTATTCCAACTTGCTGTTATACTGTTACATTTTATTGGTCGTTCAGTTATTTTCATTCCCAGTGCCACTACAGCTCTGAAACCGATTGTGGACGTGTGTAGGTCAAGGGGAAGGAAAATTAAGGGTCATCTTAAGTTTATACAGTGGTGCTTTTTCATTTTCTAACTACATTTAGGCTCCCTGTCGGGTAAGTTTTTTTTCCCTTGTCTATTATTTTCAAAGAGAGTGCATATGACAGTCTGAGAATAGCACCAGCCTGAACACAGATGGTAGGGATTACACCACACTGAGCCTTGACCTTCAAAAGCTTGCCGTTTCTTTTCAAGGTTTCTCTTCTTTGACAGGTGGACTGGCTTTTGTCAATTACTTTCATTAATGCTTTTTTTCATTATGATCAATTACCTGTGCTTTAGACCATGTCTCAAAATTACAGCAAAGCAGATTCCAAATTGAAAAGCTGAAACTGTTTCCCATTTTTTTTCCCCCTTTCTGTTGCCCCAAAGTACTCTGAAGCACTGGAACATTTAACTCATAATGGAGAAATATCACCCGGATTCTACTCATTTCTATCAGCTACTTGGTCTATGAGATTCTGGCCAGAGCACAAGGTAAAGGATAACCCATCAAATCACAGATCAGGTTTGCAGGGAACTATATTTAAAAGAGATTATTTTCTGAGGCGTTAAAAAATGATTTAAAAAAAAAAAAAGTAAATATGGGGACAGAAGTTAAACACTGATTTTATAATGTGGAAGGAAACTTTGCGTAGGACAAGATACAGCCATTCCTGTACTGTAATGTAAACATCAAATGAAAATCAGCTATTCCAGGCCAAGATCATTGAACTCCATGGAATGCGCTGGTACACATGAAAGCGGGATCTAGCCTTTTCTTCATTAGAGATACTGACAAGCAGGTCAGAAATTGAAATGCTTATTGGAAACTTCATGACTTGAACAGCCAGAGCCACAGCAGTCTGCAGAAATGGGTTGCTGATGTAAGGATAGATTCTCTTGGGAATTTGGTTTTTCTCTGCTGTTTTGGGGCTAGCTGAGAAATACCGTAAATGGTTTTCTTCAGCAGCATAGAGTCGTTTCTGTGACTGTAAGAAATGTGGGAATTGGTCACCAGTCAATAGGATACTGCCTGTTTCTCCCACATTTCAGCATCTCACCAAAAAAAGTCTGGTTTGATTTTATTCCAACAGGCGTTCAAATTTCTCTGGTAACAATATATTTGTCCCTAACCTGAGACTATCTTTACAGACTATATAATGCGGAATCAGACCATAACCTGCCAGTTTATGACGACAAGGCAAAATGAGATTCTTCATCTCCTCAAGTCCTTTATATGGCCTCTTTGCTCTCAGCATCTAGAATGAGAGGCAGAAAGACTGGGTCTGATTTGACCTGCCTGTGCTTTTTGCCCTTACTCACACAGCAGAACATGGTGTCTGCAAAAAGGCTGCATGTGGTTTGGCCTGGGTCCCCTTTCCCAAATGACTGGCAGCGGACAATTTCTCACGAGCAATAGAGATGAAGGGAAGAATGTATAAAGGATTGAAATGTTTTCCTGGCTTGGTGCCTTCTTTTACACAGTGCTGAAATTGGAGGGACAATCTAGTCCCAACTCAAACCTTAAAAGGTGCTAACGTACAGGACAGCCAGAGGGATAGAAACTCCTCATGGTACACAAGGCAGATAAGCAATTAATGCTCATTAATGTTAATAAGAGTTACTGCATAAATCCTCTGTTTCCTGGACCAAGCAGAAGAAAGTCTAAACCCATAATAAATCTGTCTCAAATTTAGTAATATTTATTCCAACTACAGTATAATCACTAGAATAACATTGTGGTGCTGTAAAACATGTTGAAATATAGTGTTACATCATCACTGCTATTTGTTACTATAATTTTAGTACAATAAATTATGGTGCAACTCATGGCTTGGGATTAAAACTGCAGTTTCAATATGGCATTTTTAGTTTGCATAATAGTCCAGGACAGTAAGCGTTTTAATCTAAAATAAATAGGTGATAAAGAAACCACCTGAGATTTGCTTTTATTTTAAAACTTCATTAAAGAGGGATTTATGATTAGCACCAAATATGAGGGGGAAAAATCAAAATCTGAAATGGTCCATAAATTGTCATCATTTTTACCATGTGACTTATCATTTAAAAGTAGCTTAAAAACCAAATGGTACTTATTTCCTGTAAAAATCTTAATCACATAGAAAAAAATGAGCTATTTACTTTGAAAGCCACAAGCTACCTAAAAACTAAAAACAGAATGGGTTTTTGTTGTTTCAATTCTGAAATGGAAATGATTTTCAGACTCCTGAATGAGAATTTTGCCTCAGATTCTATTAAAAGTAGGTTAGGTCTCTCCTGAGTGCTACTACAGTGAATAACTGGGAGGAGCTGAGCCAAATAAGCAGGATTATGAGGTTTTCCTGGACAAATATATGAGAGAAGGAACATATAGTATAGTTTAGAACTTCAGGTATCTTTTGTTAAAGAATTTGCTGAGGTAGAATCTTCCTAAAATTTAATTCAGTACCTACACTGCGTGTTATCTGCAGGTCTAGTAGGTGCTTTAGCAATCACAGAAAGTATTTCTTTTAACCATAAAGGTTTTGGGAAAAGTGGGTTACGTTCATTTCTTCTATACATATCACCCCTTTGAAAAGATGCTGCAACATTTTACAGATTAAAACCGTGGGAATAATTTCATCACCAAAGTGATGCATCTTGATCTGCACAAAAGCTAATTCAGATCTTTCCTTTATAAGACAATGACTATAGAAAGAATCAGCCTTTATTTGTACGAGATGCCTCTAAACACTCATAAAACCTTACTACCTGCTGGTCAGGTTAAAGCTTGCACCAAAATCCTCTTGTCCACAGGGCCACTGAGGAGTGAGTCTGGGAATGACCATAAGTCCAACCTGGCTTCCTCCAGTGCCTATGGTTGCCAGCGTGCTGCAGAATGCCGTGTGCCGGTGCAGGACTGAGCCACCTCCGGGTACGCCCAGCCTCTCTGACTCTTCGGACATGTGGCTTTTTGTCTCCCTTGCAGGGTACCCGTCAGCCACACATCCAGAGTCTTTCCTCCCATCCACCTAGCCTTGGGGATTGCCTTAAAATGAGTGTGGAAACAGCCAGTGAGAGCTCCTGACACGGACTCTCAGTATTCATAGGTTATTTTTCCATTCCTCAGCAGAAAAGCTACAGCCTCTGTCAAAACATGCTAGCAAGTAATTGCAGTAATACAATGCTACAAATATGAGCTAGTTCCTTAAAAAAAACCCAAACACTATAGTTTTTATTTCACAGTTCTTGTCAGTGACTTCTCATAAAACTTGTACTAGTATAGTTGGTACAAGCTGAGATATAACTAATCCTTCTGTTGTGGTTTTGCTTTATGCTTATCAAATTACCTGACTATTGATGATATTCTGTAGAATAAAAATCCATAAGACATCAAAAAGACATGTAAAAGACATGTAAAAGACTGAAGGCTTTGTCTTTGCCTAAGCAATATATAAGCACTTATCAGATATATTATTACTGCTGAAAGTGTACCTAATTTGAAAATGTGTTTCACATACTGCCCCCTACCCAAAAAACCAAAGTTGACAAAAAGTTTTTGGCAAAATATTTTTTTTTTTGTGGCATATAGTTTCATTTTATTAAAAACCAGGAACTCATTTCTTTGGTTGTTTCAAAGAGAAACATTCTATACCACTAATTAATATTTTATGATTATGCTCTGAAATTTCCTTACTAATTTGTGCTTAAATTTGGAAACCCCCTTGGACATTTATATATTGTCAAGAATGTGTTTAGACCTTACGAAAAAAATACGGGGAAAAAAAGGAAGACTACATAAATAGACTTCACTGGGATGCCTCAAATGTTTGCTTTATTGCTACGTGTGCTTAGTTTATGTTCAAATGAGACTGACTGAGATTAATACTAGCAGAAAAGTAACAAATAATCAATATTACAAATGTGAAATATATTATTTTGTTCATCAGGTCACTCGTATTGAGATGAAGATGGATATCTCTGAAAGATACATTCCCCAATAATTTGGTTGAGTGAATTTGCACAAGAGTTTAGAACTACAGAAGAGTAATGAACTGAGCTCTGAAAAGGAAATTTATTGAAAAAGTTCAGTTTGTATTTGAAAGCACTTAAAAAGAATCTACAGATTTTTAAGGTGTGTAAGAAATTATCCTAAAACTTTGTGTGCACACTTTGTTCTTTAATTCAACGCTTTGTTCTTTAATTGGCAAGCTCTTAAACATATAATATGTCAAATTAAAGTAAAATAATGTTATGTTTCTTATTAATGACATAATCATATTGCACTACTATAAAATTGCTTTCAGTCTAATTATGTCTAGGCAGAGATTACTGGTAATTAATATAACAAATAATTTTGACTGCAACTAGCAATAATTGCTTTCTTGAAGAATTTTCTAAAACCCTTAAGTAATTTTATTACATCTACATACAGTATTGCAATAATTCTTTAGCAGTTAGTAATTAATTACTTAAAGAAGTAATTAATTGCTACACCGTAACAGAACAAGAACAGAGTATACATTTGCTTTCAGAACTGTTGGTAAACGGCTCCTTCTGGTCACTGGGTCTGGAGCCCCCCAGAGACTCTCAGCCTGCCACTGAACAAGAGTTTACGTCTGCTGTTCAGCAACCAGGAACGCTACCCAAACTGCTGCTCTGCCCCATCCTGGGAGCCACAGGAGCAATTAAGGGATTACGGAAATGAGCACCTAAGTCCCTAAATGCCTAATGTCTCCACAGAAAGCATCTGCAAAACTGCAGCATGGAGATGATGCCTCACAGGTAACTAGACACCCAAAGCCCTCTTGCAGGCAAAAGCTCTGAGAACCTGAAGTGAGAGTCTCAAGCAGAAAGAAAATCCGTGTATTTGCAGGGGGAAAAAGAGTAGATTGCTTTTATTGGTGGCCATTATTTTTTTGTATGTGTGTGTATATGTGTGTGTTTGTACACGTGCACTCATTGCTTGATTGCTAAGGGGGTGTTGGGCAGCTGTGATAGAATTGTCATTCAAAGGGAAAATGATCCAAGAATGTGCTGTTTCACTTAAAAGATGATCTGTGCTGTGAAATCATTTGTGAACGTCTGATATACTGTATTATCCCAGGACATGACGCATTAAAATACAGGTCTCTGAAAGTCTGTCATTTAAAGGCCATCTAGTACCATGTTTTGTATAAGTTAATGCCCATCTTATCAGTAAATCTCTTTTTTTAAAAGACACATGATCTAAAATTTAAAAGTAAAATTTAATTTCCTCTCCTTACCAAATACTGTGCCTCAGTACTAGGCTCATGCTTCAAGATCCATTTCACTAAGGAATCATTTTCATCTTCTGTACTCTTGTGTTGCCTGTTTATGTCAGATACTTATACATGTTTTATGTTTTTGCCTGCTCTTATCTTCCCACTAATACTGAGATATCAATTGCTGCTGCTGCTACTCCTCATGTCTATCCACTCCCTAAAGGCTTTGTTGACCTATTAATCAAGGTAGGAGAAATTTCACAACTCTGAGAAAGAAAGGCCCCTTAAAGTAAGATTTAAACTTATCTATACTAAAGGAAAAACACTTAGAGTAAATGTTATGTGGGACATGAAAGTCCTAAGGACCAAACTCCAGATATCCAATGTTCATCTGCCAAACAAAAGTAAAAAAGAGGCAGCTCAATGGCCCTGGTCAGAAATTTTCCACATGAACCTGTTCTCATCACAGAACCAGTCATTTGTCCAAGATTTACAGCAGCATAGTAAAGTTTGTTTTGATCAAATATTCTAAAAACATCAGAAGTTTGCCTTTGAAAAGGGAAAAAGTTTTGGGTTTTTTTTCTGTTTCAAGAGAATTGTGTGTTTCAATGTTTTAAAATTTCCTAGAGTCGTGTGTGCAGTGGGAGCAACCTAACTTGAAATGAAACAGTTTAATTTGCTCAAAATGCATTTTTTTTTCCCTTAGATTTTCATTTTGCAAGACTTCTCCCTTGTTTTCTGGTATTACTTTGTTTCAGGTAACGGGGACATAGATATACAAGACAATAGTTGCAAGTTAATGCAATATCTCTACCAAAGCATCATAAGGCTTTTTTTCTCCAGTGTGGCTGCTGGGCAGCATCCAGAGAGATTTGTAAAGTAAACTAAAACTTGTTCTTTATTGCTTTTTCTCTAAAACTTCAGTTTAATCTTTTTGTAAGACCACTGACTGTATTGGATGTGGGGACATTTCATGAAAGGGAAGGTTTATTTTGGGACTTTAACATGATTTTGGGCTCCTGAACTTAAGCTGTTATTTTGATTATTATTGTTAATGTTATTATGAAGCTAAATAAAATCCAGCATGGACCTCATATTTCTCCACAAACAATAGAATCAGAAAATCAAAATGGTCTTTTTCAAACATCCTATAAATTTTGAGCAAAATAGCCAGGTTTTGTCTGAATAAGACTCATAATCCTCTTTTACTATGTTGTGCTATTAATGCACTAAGCTAAAAATATCCTATACAGACTAAAAAGAGTGAGTATATTCTGAATCCCACCCTAACGGTTTAATGCTGGGATACCGTTTCAAATCTTTTTCCTGTGAAAATTGGGTCCAAGTCATAAGAGGTTAGATTCCAGAAAGCGTTCCTCAAGCTGTTACTTGCAGGCTAAATTGGGTTTAAGGAAAACCTTATTTGGGAATTTATTATTGCACTGCTCATAAAACAACATCCCATAGCTTTATTTCACTAGCTTGTGACATACTCACAGAAATCAGAAAAGGATTAGATGACTGTAACACCAAACATATTAGAACAATCCCTTTGTATCTGACAGCAAATTGCAAACAGCAGCTCTGATCCTATAAGCTGCGGAGTTCATATTTCAGAAGTGCTGAAATATTCAACAGCTTATTAATAGTCAATACTTATTGTTTCATCTGATGATAGAAAATGCAGTATTCCTCTAAATGTTTGAAGTTACAGCAAGAAGTCTGTGTAGCTTACAACAGAAATCTTGGCAATTTCAAAATGAGCTTATTATTAAATTAATAAGCACTAGTAATGATCTACTGAAAACTCTTCTGTCCTCATAGACATGCACATACCAACAGGCACACACCCACCATCTTCATGCAATCTGTATTTCAGTACTCGGTGCTGTACAAGAACACTTGTCATTTTGTATACATAGCGATGATTAGAAGAGGCTCTTAAAAACATTATAGCATCTTTACCTAGTGACTTGTGCAAAGGGCTTCTTCACAGGGTGTAAAATACGGTACAATTTAAGTAAAGGTAATAAAATTAAAAGTCAGTTGCAACGATTTACAGGATAATTTAATAATCTATAAGTCATATATCTTATATGTAAAGTTAATAAATGCTAAAATTTTGATGAGAAGCAGCTTCAAAGCTAGCATTAGCTCATAGACAGAGCTGAACATATCTTCCCCCTAAAAAGGAAAGGTATTTCAGAAAGAAAGAAATCATATTCTATTTGGATTTGTTGTTCTTCCTTCATTTTTAAGAAACTAGATGTTGCTGTACTGGGCAGAAAACAGGAAAGAAGGTGCTTTTTTTGGAATACTTGCACAAGGTGTGTAAAGATTTAACATATCTGTAAAGATTTAGCAGGAAGTTATGCAAGTATGTGGAGGATTCTACTACTTTTTTTTGAGCATGTCATATGGCTGCCAGTCCACCAGGCTTTACAGGGAGCCCTTGCCAGAAAGTGTGGAAAGGCAGAAACATTTTATTTCTGTTTGTATTATCAAAATTTAGTGGAGTTGAACCCTCCACAAAAGAGTCCTGACAGCTTCCAGGGTCACACTCAAAGTTCTGCAATACTGCTGAACATACAGCTGTGTATTACAGTACCTTCTCTTCTTTTGCTTCATGTAGTTTAGTTAAAAAAATGTTTAAAGACTACTTTAGAAAGAGAAATGCAATGGTAGTAGATGAAATGAAGCCAAGGTGTGCCCTTGCTTACAGACCTAGCTGGCATTATGAAGTGTACCAGGCACCTGTTGCCATAAGCTGTTTAATATTCATTGTGTTTACTTTGTTTTTTAATACCAGAGGCAAAAGTGCAGCTTCATTTTATAATAAATCAGAAATTTTCTTCTCACAGTTTAAATGTGAGTCTTGCAAAGGCTGACCTGAAGTGCTCTTCCCAACTCCCAGATTCTTTCACATGCTGCATTTATGGCTAGGTGAATATTTCCTCCTCCTGTGTACGAAGAGGAGACTTTCATAAGAAATCTATCCTCTGTTTTAAGAAGTTGGTTCAAGTTCTTACCTTTCAGTAGAGGAAGGAGATTCCACCACCCCACCCCACTCCCCCCCCCAAAAAAAAATCACTTGAGGGAATATTGTGTTCCCTGCATCCTGCTAGATCCATTATCATTAGTTAGAGCAGGTAAGCAGATGTGCAGGTTGCATGAATGCAGGACAACATTTGTAAAGGGAAATATAGAATAGAATATGCCATTCTTATTAATTTGCACACATGCTAGACTTGTCCAAACACATTAGGTGTAATAGTCTCCTTTCCCAGAGATCTCTGAAGCATACTGTGGTAGACCATAAGGTCAGGAGAAGGGGTAATTGCCAAAGCAGCTGTCATCGAGCAAATGACTTAGCTGAAAAGTTGTACAAAGGCTTCCTGGTTTGTTTTTTTTTTTTTTAATAGCTGCCTACAAACTGTAGCATTTCTTACTCCATGGTAAAATTGCTGGTGCTGGGTGAACTACAAACATTGCTCAGATATGATTCATTTTTTTACATTGAGCAGTGGCTAAACATAAGGGCCAGTTCCTTGGCTGTTGTATTTCTGTTCAATAAAACCATTATTATTTTGAATAGCTGGTGGGCTAATACTAGGCATCCCATAGCACAACAATGTAAAAGACCATTCGTTAAATCTCAGTGATGTTGGTTAAATCCAGAACAGCTATAATGCAGTTCTTGAGCTCGCTCTGACTTTGCATTTGTGTCAAAGAAATTAGACTTAGACCAGCTATAGTGTTTAAAAAGGGATCAAATCTGGGCAACCACAATCAGTTTAAACTGCAAGGCAGTTTGCAGTCAAGCCTTGACCTAGAGAAAGGGTTCTTATTGCCTTTAGGTACTGATTTGAAAATGGAGGCATCAGTTTCACTTTCCAGAATGGAATGTCAGAAATATCTTAGAACTAGACAATAAGGGAATTATTTAGGCAGATGAGGCAGGGTTGGCATTAGAAATTTAACCAATGTCTTGAATTCCACTTTTTCAACATTCAGGAGAACCTGTTCCTAGTGACATAATACCAAAGGACTCTGTAAACATTCACTTTGGGTATCCTCGGCACTGTTCTGTCTTGATCCACATCAGTCATTTGGGTTAGATCTATGCTAGCTGTTTGATAGGCCAAAAGTTCAGTGTATCCTAAAGGTCTTGATCTGGTGTAAAAGTGGAGCCCGCCAGTCTACAGAGACATTGTAGAATGCCTGGGAATGAAAAGCCTCCTCACAGCCTCCAGAGGGTAGGTCCCATTTACCAAACCAGTGAGAAGGGGATTGCTTAAAGAGTAACTTTTGCATGATCAGAAAGTTACCTCAACACAAAGCATCAGCTTAAGTTTCAGAGACAAACTACTCTTACTGGTATGTGATTATATCATAAGTCCCACCCCTTGATTATATGGAGACCTTAGACCCGTAGAGAGTTGAGATGCTTACAAACTTCACAAAGTAAAGGTATTCAGTAGTACAATATTCTGAGGAGTCATAAAATATGTTTCAGTCTTTCTTCTTTTAAGGAATTCCACTCTTATTTACTTGCATGTTACATTACCGACCTCAGCAGCATAAATCATTATTTAGTCTGGTGTAAATAATTAAGACAGAAGTCCTGAATTGATGTAATTCACTAGGCAGGATTATTTTTTCAGTGAGATGCACTCAGCCTGGGAGGTTCACATGCTGCCAGCACCACAGTTTGAGTTGTACTTTTTTTTTTTCCTTACACTCCCCTCCCACCCCCAGTCCTTTCTTTGCTTGCTGCCATTTGTCTTTTGGAGGTCTAGATGTGGAATAACTTCTTTGTGTTTTCTCATTGAAGACTAGCAAGATACAGATGATTCCTCACCATGGATCTTTTCACACAATTATCTGTCTGGAGCACAGACTAGTTATTCATTGTCAGAAGCTCTCTGTATCAGGAGTATCCCAGACTTTTTAGACATAGCTTAATTTCATAAATGCACAACTGAGAAAGGCTTATTTTTAGTCTGGCAACCTTCTGTTGTCCTAAAATCAATAGGGACTTCTGTTTTAAAACACACATAATATACTACTATTTTATAGTTACTTGCTTTCATGCTTTTATCAAAAGTTTCATGATATTTAGTATTTTTCCTCAAGTCCCATTTCCTGGGGTAATGTGATTATGTGAGACTCTTGGGCATCATTTAAAAAAAAAATTAATTTCTTTTTCTTTTAGCTGAACAGAAAAGCGTGAAAACATGACCCAAGTGCATGCTAAAAGCTTGAAAGCCAAATGCAAATAAAAAGAACTCAAAGTTTATTATTTAAAAAATAAAGTTCTTTAAATGTGATATTCATGATTTTTGGAAGGATAAGACCATTTGTTTTTCAACACCTGGCACAATCAGTTCTACATAGTTATAATTGGAGTCTTACAGTGTGTATATGTAGAAGTAGATTTTAAATTAACAGAAAATGTCCTTTCATGTTTGTTTCCTTAGCTTCCTGTACAAGAAATCACTTATTTCCATTTGTTCAGGGAAATGATGCAAGTGCTTTGCTATTGTAAAATTTAAACCATTGTAAGTAATGTTGAGCTTTTTCCACTAGTTGCAAACTCTTTCTAAATGATGAGATACTAAATTGGCAGGCAATAAGTCAAAATTAGCAATTAAATTAACAAAATTTCTAAAGTTTCTTTAAATTCATAGGGGAAATAATTATGAGTATTCACTAATATCCTCTTCTTGTATTGTTACTTTATCTGTCCTTTCAAGGGTATCTGCCTTTTCAAGCCTGCCCACAGATTTTTTTCCCACCTATGCATACCAAAGACAATTAATGAAAGTCGCGCGAATATAGCATTCTCCTGAGTCCTGTGGACTACTTTAATAATAGATATTTTGGATTGAATCTGTAGGCAGTGTCTTCAAATAAATGCAGATATACCAGACTGAGATAGCTAGAGCTACAGTAAGTTCAGGATGCAATAATTCATTAAAAACAAACAAAAAAAGCTCATCTTAATTCCTTTATAAAGTGCCAAAGCATCATTTCAAATTATTTGTGGTTAAAGTAGTTATCTTTGTTTCAATAACCTATGAAAGTAGCCAAATACTCAGTTTCATAAGCATGTCAAAGTGCCAACTTCACTCCTAACTTAAATCGTCATGCCCATCTGCAATAAAAATCATTCTTGCTTTGGTTTCCAGAGCCATTGTTAAGCTTGTAGACTAAACATTTAACCGTTGCAAGCAGTCAGCAGCTCTATTACTTCTCCTGCCCTTGCAGAGGCATCCTGGATTCAATTTGTCTAAGTACATCAAAGCATTTCAATTTTGAAGTACCCCAAGCATTTTGGAAAGTTTAAAGACTATATGTCGTCTGAAATGTTTGAATGTAAACTAAAATGAAAATTGTCATGATGATTTTTTTTTCCATTTTAAATGACTGTCACATTTCTGTTCTGAAAAGGCCCCTGAAGCTCAAATGTACAGTTTCCTCCACCTTTCCCCCCCACCAAGTAATTTTAAGTAAGCTGGTTTCAAGTTATGTGGTTAGCTTGGCTCTATCTTCCTTTAGAGTTCAATGAATTAAACACTTACTAATGCCATCAATTTGTCTCAACCTCTCTCTAAGAGATGGGGTTTTTTAGCACTGGATTGCAAATAAATACATGGTCAATTGATCCGTCAGGCTAATAGAACACATAGCTAGTCCCAGACTAAAATAGACGTGAATGTCTGAACTGGTTAAACAGTATTCAGCAAGCACAAAGCTAGATGAAATATGGGTATTTGGCCTGCCAAAGCAGTTAAATTATCATTTTGTTTGAAAACACATTAATTAATTACTTTGAAATATTTGAAAAATTGTGCAACTAAATATTTGGCAATATGGCAGTAATTCACTAACACTTTTAGTTCTTTTGAGCTTCGAAACCTACGTGAAATATGTATAAATGCATAACCAAAAGTTTCTTTTGGCCATTATGTATAGTATTAAGTCAACACCTGGACAGGCTTCCTAACTGCACCTTAGTCCATTCAAAACTCTTCTGAAGTCCTAAACCTCTCATAATACAGACATATGTTTTTGCAACCAGGTGCATGATCTAGATATTATAAATATGCGTGCATTCAACCTTACTTATAAAATTACAAGGCTGGAAAGGCCTTGTGAGGTCAGCTTAGTCCATTCCCCGTGGCCAGGACAGAATCAACCGTGCCCGTGTCACTCCTACTAGATGTTTGTCGAAACTGTCCCTACAGAGACATTGGCAGCACCAGGAGGTCACCAGCCTGGCTGGCCCAGTGAGTCCCGCTCTCTAATATTTGCAAATTTTTTCTCCTAAAATGTATGTCCTGTTATTTTTAGTTCTATTTGTTAAAAAGATACATAAGAAGTTATAAACTTCCTTTTTTTCCAATATTCTTCTGTGTACTTGAAGACCATTCTTACATTTCCTGTCATCCCTTTCTTCTCTATTCCCAGTCCCTTACTTGTTTGGTCATTATTTGCAGATCAGGTTTTACAGTACTTTGTTTGAACTCACTCTTCTCCTCTGGATCTTTTTTTTAGACTCTCTCCACCCTGTCTATATCCCTCTTGAATATAGCACCCAGAGCTGAGGCTCAAGGGGAAGGGCACCAGGATATGTCTGCAGGTTGCACAAACTGACTTCTCCTTGGCTTTTTTCTGTGGCTTTGTACCACTGCTTTGTACCACAGCAGTACAGATAACGTATTGCAGCCTACAGTAATTTAAACAAATGGAAATATCTAAATATATCAGTCCTAATTAGAGACAAAGAACCTGATTCATTAGAAAATCTGCCCTGCTTCAGCAATCAGAACAGCCACAGAAGCCTTATAAACTTCTGTTTTGTGTGCCTTAGAATGAAAAATTCTATAATCACAAAATCCCATTTGTGTAATTATTTTTTTTTTTTGTTAAAGAAGAAAAGGACAGACTATTTAAAATTGTTGTGCCATATCCCCTTCCAGGCCGATAACTCATATGTCTGCATACTGTTTCAGCCCCACAACATTAGTTACCACAAAATTACAGACTTGTGAGAAGAAAAATGTAGCAGAATAAGTTAAAGGATGTTTAAATATAGTCCTTATTTTATAACTTGGGCACTATATTCCCATTTTAAAACTGCCAATGAACCACTGGGAATTTTCTTTTTCTTGCTGATCCTCTTTAAGACCTCTATGAATAGCAGAGAAAACAACTCCACTGTAATAAAAACAGGGTTTTGTTTTCCTTTTTTAAAATTGAGGCATTGGGTAAAATAAAGGTCATTGCAACAACCTTTGAAAGAACAGAAAGAGTAATTTTCCCCCTTTTTCTTTTTTACTGGGTTTCAATGCAATGTGAAAAATCATTTTTAAGTTTGCCCATCTGTTTTACATAAAACCTTAGCTGACCTTATACAAAGTGAAACAAATACACAAAAATCTTTGCTGTTGGGTTCTTGCCAGTAAGAGCAAAAAGAAAAGAATATGTAAAGTTAGATCCTGCTCTGGTGTAAATTAGCCTAGCTCCAGTGGGGACTTACGTTGATTTATACCAGCAGAGGCTGAGGCTTGTATTTCTTATAAAAGCCAGACTTGTTAGGCCCAGTCCTGCTACACTGAAATCACCTGAAGTTTTGCTAGGGATTTTTGTGAAAAAGGACGCTCACTGAAGGAGCTGTGTTTGCTACACTTCCGTATATGCAGCATGTGTTAGAAAATTGAGGAGAGAGGTTGCAGTGTAAGTAACTGAGATTTGTGGACTTGCAGGTGTGAAGTAAGGCTTGAGTTGTACCCCGACTTTGTACTACTTGTGTACCAGGGTGAGTTCAAGCGCTGTCTAACCAAGCTAAGGAGATGGTTTGACGTTGAACTTGAAGCAAAGAGATTCTCAGCACATAGAGGTGAGTGTCGTGTCCTGCTGCTTTTCTCCTGTTAGCCTAACTTCTCTCATGCAGTGTTATCATACGGACACAAAGTGAATCCTCAGGAAAGGAGGTTGTGCCATCTATGGAATTAGGTGAGGCATGCAGAAGCAGAGCACACTGGGAGAAAAATACCATCTTTAAATCCTCACCCATCTTACCCTGCACCTCAATAAAACTTCCGTTAATGTGTCTGAGGGGTGAACTATGCCCATTATATCAACACTCCAATCTAATATGATTAATGAGTATAAGGTAAGGATCAAGCTTTTAATTAAAAAGGCAATCATAAGTTACTGAACAGTGAAGATCTAGCTAAGTTTCTCAGAAGTAGGTTATTTAATAGAATGAGATGCCCCAAAGAGGCAGGGGGCCAAAAATCTCTCCTGACTTACATTTTGTAGACAGGTATTGACTTTGATTTATAACAGAGAGCAGAATTAAATGTGTATAGAAATGAGCATAGATATACACTGTATATGTATATTACAGTGTGCACACATGGTGATGCCTATATTTAGAGATTGCCTAAACTTTCCATTAATAGCCGAAGTTTTTCCAGTTGCTTGTTAATTTGCCATACTTCTCAGAAAAAAAAAATTCTTTGTAGGATATCTGCCACACTTTAAAAATTTTTCTTGTGTGCAAAAAAAAAAACCAAACCCTAAGAAATGTTATTTTTACATGGTCAAGAAAAGACTCTAGGAAAGATTTGCTATAGACTGTAGACTTCTAAGTGAGTTTCAACATTTGGATTGAGAGTTGTTGCTGTCTACTTATCAGCGATCTGCTGCTTTTCTCCTTCTTATTGAAAATAGTCCAAATTTGACCATGTCATGGATTTCAGTTCACCCATGTCCAATAAAGACTTGACAGAGGTTAACGTATTCTGTAATTTTATCACTTTATGTTTCAATTAACTTAAATTTACAGTATACCTTATTCTGTAGGTTTTTCTTTGGCCTCTGAACAGAGGAAAATGTCTATCTTTGCAATGACGGAATAAGATGGAATATTTGCAATGAATGGCCAGTTCTTTTTTGGAAAAAAGGCAAAAAAATTCTGATTTTAATTATCTACATTCTTAAACACAATTAATATGCCATGAGGCATATGAATATAATACAGGTAGGAATTGTCGTACCTGAATCAATAGTCCATCAAATACAGTGTCTTGTTGACTAGGGATGGCAAGAAAGGTGAAAGAAAGATGAGCAAAACACCTAAACAATAATTGTAAAGTAATCAGACCCCTGGAGAAGCATAATTTTGGAGGCAATTAGTAGTTCCCTTCTTCTCTGTGAACCTGGAGGTTTTATATTCTTATCCATTTCTATGTAAAATAACTATATTTGTCATTAAAAGGGAAAACAGCTGATATCTAATGCCATCCACTTAGTTTATTTAGAAAGATAAGATCTGTCTGTAGATGAGTCTCAAAACTGAGTTGAATGGTTTGCTTTCTTCTTCTGTGCTATTATGGTGCTGTTTAAAGTGGAGCAAAGTCACTAATTTCCATATTGAAAACATTGATGCAATCAGAAAACAGTGGGCTGGAGGAGGGGAGAATTCATGGCAAGAGAAAGAGTTGAAATCACTTCCATTTAGGACAGTTTTTCATATATGAACACACTTTTCCAGAGAGGTTTCTTCCAAGCAAAATAATTATTCATCTAGAAAAAAGTCACCTATGGTAGAAGCAATGAATATAAGGAGAGATAAAATGCAAACGGTTTCTGTCACCTCCCAGACTGTAGCAGCTTTAGCTGACCATTTCATGTTTGCTCACCTAGTTCAGCAAAGGTTTTGGTTCTCTTAAGCAAAAGGAATAAGAATTTGAGATAAGAAACAGTTTATAGAACCACAGAACGGTCAACTTGTCTTTCTAATCTGCCTAAGGCTGCTGATGGTGTCCTAGGGAGCTGGGACTTCTTCAGACATGTTTAATGCCGTGTGTCAGCAGGCTTCCAAAGGTACTATACCTTCTCTCCCAAATTAGAGGACAGGCTTGTAACAACTACCTGTAACAGTAATTTCAGGGCTGACAACAGTAAATTGACCAGCCAGGAGATGCTGTTTCTCAAAAAAGACAAGCTGTTATGGAGTAGCTGATGTTAGCTGCTGCCCCACTGTGGGGCAAGGATTGTTGTCTCCTGCTAAATTTGTACCCCAATGTGAGCTGGGACTTACAGCTTTGTACAGTTTTTTTTGTGAGCCGATACAGCTCTGACCAGGTGATAAATGCTCTGGGAAAAGATTTCTGCTGGGCAGCCTGCCACAGCCTGCTCCTCTGGGTGTCTGTCGGAAAGCTTGCCGAGTGGCTCTTGCAACTCTGCTTCAGCAGCAGGTCCTAGATTTTCCTGTTGTGCTCCAGAGCGGTTTTGTGGTTTGGTGTGAGAGGAGACAAAAAACATTAAAAGCTAACAGTCCTGGCACTGCTCTCTAACAGCCTTTAAGTATTTACTAGTATTTATCTCGAGCCCTTCTTTTCTGGGTGGTTTTTTTTGTTTGGTTTGGTTTGTTGTTTTTTTCCAGAAAAATATTAAATAGCCAGAGCAGTAAATTCTTACACAGGAATTCCAGGTGTATTAAAGGATTGGTTATGGCACTTGAGGAAATACCATTTGGAGGATGTTTGTTCCCCTCTTGGCCCAATTCAGCTCTCTGCAAGGGGCATTTAACTGACCTTTTTGGAAAGCATGGTACTCCATTCTGGGGGTTTGGAGTTTTTTTAATGGAAAAAGGGAAAGACGTAAGCAAATAAATTATCCCATTTTAGTTAATTTAAATGTTGCACAAGCCACTCCATCCCTGCAGTGATAAAGGGGAAACACCATACCCAGAGGAAATCTGCTGAACTGCTACTCTGTCTCTTGTCACCTCTGCACTCTGTCTGTTCTTTGCTCCCAACTTATTAGTGGGCTGTAAGAATGACAACATACTGCAATGTATTCACAGCCCATCTCAGCTTATTCAGCTGAAGTAGGTAAAGTTCTTCCTTTTTCCTACTCCTTATCAGCCAGCTTGGGAAAACAGCAGGGCACCCTTTGTTTGATACACTTTTAGCAGACTACCTCTAGGCTGTGTCAGTAGGATTCCAGTCACCCTGAGTGACTCCTCTTTCAAAGTCTTTGGGCTATGTTGTATCCTCTGTTTCATTATTGCTGTCCTACTTCTTCTGGTCAATCTACTTTGCTAAATCAATTGAATTCTTCTATAAATACGTGAGTGATCAAATTCTTAAGGAAGGATTGTTCCAAGTGGGAAGATCGTGTAGCAGATTTCAAAATAAAGACACGTTTCACACAAATGGCCAAGACCGCGCTAAATCAGCCTGTTATGCACACATTCTGTGACTGAACAGAAACATTGTCTAGTGACAGATATTCCTTATCAGTTCTTAGGTAAAGGTAATTCACAAATCCACTCACTAGTTGAATGTGAGAAAAGTCTTTAAGGGTCATTTGCATATAGAAGAAAACAATGGCAATGGAGTTTCACTGTTATTCTTATTTATCTTTACGATAGCTGAGAATTCTCACTAAGTAACTTTGTTCACAACTGCAGCAATTACCAATTTCATGTACTAGAAAATAACACTAAGGTAGAACTTAACCTTGAAGAAATACATAAAGAAGATTCTCTTGACAGGACCAACATACAGAGGAGGGAAGGACGGGACTCAGCCATAGAATTGCTGTATGGTCGTTGACGAATTCTGGTCCTTCAGGTACATTTGTGGCCACGTAGGGCTCGGATCCCGAATCCTTTGGCGAATCTCACTTCTAGTCAGTGCCCTTCTCCCTTCCACTGGAATGAAAGTGTTAAAGGTCCCTCTCTCTCACCTTTAAGCTTTCTTTTTGCCTATTGGCACTCTGACATCTTCAGGGAAGAACCTGTTTTGCATTTGGTGTTTGAAGAGCTCACAGCCCCAGACAGCCCTGGTCTCAGCTATAAAATTTAGGTCTACTGGAATACAGACAATAAAGAGCTGACTGCTGAAGTATGGAGATGAGTTGAATCCCTGTGGTCTCTACAGGTGTCCCTATGAGGCAGGTGAATCTGACTAAACATAACAGAAAAAATCAGAAAGCTGGTGTAAATGAAAAGAGATTTCTGTTTGTTTTGCCAAGATTTGCTTAAATTGTAAGTTGCAGTGCTTTGAAAGCATGCTGAGATGGAACAAGGTGCTATTTTTTAAGTGCTGTAGGGCGTTCTTGCAGTCGTTTCAGGAGAAAGCACTACATCTTCTAAAAAAATATTGTATCCATTCTTGTAATGCAGGTTCATTAGGCATCAGATTGATTTATTGTATTGTTTCCTTTATAAATTATTTTCATTATGTTTTATCACAGTACATGACTAATGCCCTAAGGGAATATGCAGGAATGAACTGAATGGCAAGTGTAATAGACTGCTTTAATTAAAATAGTGTAATGCATATTTCAGCGCTATTAACAAAAACAAAATTGATTTTGTTTTCTGGGTAATTGAATATATTAAAGCCCAGGTGCTGTGCTTCTATTGTTTAACCCTCTGAGTTCAGCTTTATTCGATGTTTTGAGCAGGAAATTCATTTGTTATCAGGAATTACAGAAGGGGAATTTTCTTCTCTGCCAGTTACATTTCCTTCTTTCTTTCTTCCCTCCGTCTAGTCCCATAGTGCATGTGAGCACTATTACTGAGGAAGAGGAAAGCATAAACATGAATTTCAATAGTGAAAACCCCTTGATCCTTTCCAGTGTCTTTGAGTGAGCTCCAGACACTGAGGACACTGATCCACGATAAAGAGAAGCCTATTATTCTTCTGCACTTTTTAACCTGATGTTCTGTGGAGACAGCAGTAGTCTGCCACCATAATTCCATTAGTTAATGAACACTTCAGGAATTTGTCCATCATAAGAAAGACCCTTTAAAATTACAGTCAATCAATGACACCTACTTTTCTAAGTGGCTTCCTTTTCTCCTTTTTCTCTTGATTTATATTGGCTATGAGTCTTTTTTATTTCCTTTACCCTCCAGATACCGAAAGTTTACCTTTTATCAAGAAGATGCATTATCGCAGGGACACGACAGGCACAGGCAAAATCAGCTTAATGATTTCTGAGTAGAGCAGTCAAACGAAACCAACCAACCAACCTGGAAAATGAACAGTGTCAGAGAGCTGGGATACATGAACCATCTGTCCATGAAAAAAACCATTTTGCCTAATGGTTGTCATCTACCATACCCTAAATACCAGAGTCTCCTTCACTTTCATCAGTGGAGTTTTCACTGGAAACTACTACTTTGCAATAAATGTTGTAAAGAGCGGGTTTCTGGTTCAGATATCATGATTCCCTGGCTTTTTATCACTTTTATCACTTTTATCACAGGATGGCATGTTGTATTCGAATAAATGGGCTCCTAAATATCCAGACCCTGAGTCTCTCCCACTTTCACCCTTGCTCTCTATTTCAAGGCAAACCCACTCATCCTCAGGGATCTTGCTGGTGCAGTCACTGTGGATAGTTGCAGCTGGGAAAAAGAAGAGAGGACCATTATCATAGATGCATCTTTTCTAGTCTCCACAAAGCCAATTGCAGAAGGGTCATGGGAAGTGAATGATGTTTGGAGGACTGACACATCATTACATTCCTCCGGGAGGATCCCTGAGGAATAGTCACTCTTTGCTGCAGCCTGAGGTATTGGGATTTAAAACTGAGAAGAAAGATTCTCCTCTGCAGCTCTCATCAGATCTGAGGTGTGTGTTGCTTATAGCAGAGATGCAGTGGATATGGGAGATCTTATTTCCCATTTTATGGGGTGAAAGATTGTGGTTTTCCAAATAAATAGTAAAATTCCCACTGGCAGCAAAATAAGGTAGTTCACCATTTTATAAAGCCTGCCCTATTTCCCAGGCATATGCAACTTGCTAAAAGGGAATGGTATTGTGAAATTAAGAAACAGTAGCTGTAATTTTAGTTACTTCTTTTTAAAGAAAAAACAAAACAAACAACAAAAACCACTCCAACCATACTGAAGCAGCTTGAATTATGGTAATGTCTGTCTGGGATATATATAATTTAGGAATAAATCAAATGGCTAAACTGAAAAATAAGTCAGAAATTAGAAATAAGAAAAGCCAGACTGCACAAAAAACTTCCATGCTTATCCACCCAGCTACTCTGGGGATACTCAGACAACACTAATCATCATGGTAGTCTGAAGACATTCTCTATACACACTCCTTAAAATAAAATATGGGTATCTTCTTTCCCTATCAAAGATTTTCTGTTCAAGCTCATTTACTCAACAAGAGCCTTTTAAAAATGATTGTCCTGCTTTTATAACAGAAGACTAGGCCATAATTGAGGTGGTGAGTCATCAGTCTACTGGGTTTCATAGGAAATCCCTTATTACTTTAAAGCACCTTCTGTAGCTCTTTGACTCATTTCCCATAGAAGAGTTGCAGATACAGATTGATTCCAAATAGTTCCCATAAAAGAATAGACCAGTGAACTGGTTTTACATAAATTTCAGTCTTTATAGTTTCTATTCCTATGCAATTAATGAGATCTGGCTGAATCCCCAGTTACTTCTGGGTTGTGATTTATAAAACACAAGTCTAGATTCAGAGTTTTTGAAAATGATTTGCCACATTTTAATGTTATTAGCTCACTTCTTAAAGTGCATCTCTCCGTGTTTTCTTCTTCTTGGAACTGGTCACCTTTAATCAGTTACAAGATGTGTTTAATTGTTAACAGGAATATGCTGAACTGTACTGAAAAGTATTTAAATACTGCAACATGACAAAAATGACATGTATGTTGGCTATTTTTCTGTTTGGATAAATGGTTATTAATGATTTAACTTTTCAATATTTAATCAATGCATTAAAAGTCTACAACATAACATTCTAATATCAGCATATGATAGACTGTAGATATCAACATTACACAAAAACTATTGCTTGCTGATTTGCTGTATAAAATCAGAGAAAAGATTTATAGGAGCCAAGAGAAATCACAGCAATTAATTTAAATTTAGTGCATAGTTTACATTAGAAAAAAATAGAGAAGGTATTCTGAAATACGTTCAAACATTACAAATACGTCAGCAGTTTTAAAAACTATTTTTAAGTACTGCTGTATATAAGCTATAGTGATCAAACAATCCTAAACAAGCTGTGACAATTTAAGTATATTAAAAAAGTTTCAGAATAACGATAATTATATTTTCATAGATAAGAATATTATAGAGCCAGGATGAAGACAGTTTAGCTTTGGCAGAAGAAACAGGTTTTCATTATTCATGACCAAACACAGTTTGTATCCTCATTTAGATTGTGGTATTTGTGTTCAATACAAATACTCTGTAATAAAAGTATAAGACCCAAATTTTAAAACAATTGCTTAGAAAATACATGTTTTTACTGTGCAAAAAGATGCAAATAAAAAAGGAATCAAAAGAGTTGCATGAAAAGAGGTAAGTCTAGAATTAATAAAAATCTAAACAGTGAATAACTGCTGTGGATAAAGTCTACATTTACAAAATGCAATGTTCAAGACAGCTTTTATTTGGAGTTTAACATTTCACTGCAGTTTGGAAGTAAAATAGAAGGGCTTTTTTTAAGGAATCATATAAAATAGTTTCACTCAAAGATGTGGTCTGGGAGCTAAACTTTTGCACTTTTTTTAAGCACCCCATGTTTGAGAAGCACAAAAGATAATTCAGTTTGGTCAGAAACACCTTCAAACCTTTCTGGGTCAAATCTTCACCTTCGTCAGGGAACATTCCCATTGAAGTCAACCTTTAACACTTTCTCTTCTCAGCTATCCAACTCTGGTGTATTCTATGAGGAAAAAAAGTCCTCAGATGTCTGTCTGCGGTGTGCTCTATGAACAATTGCTGCAAGGAATAAAAATGGAAGCACATATACTGAGCATCCCGAGTTGCTTAGCAGGCTCACAGCTTCTGTCACCACTGAAAAGGAATTAGAATTTGCTCAGAGAAGTAACCAGCCTTTAATGTTATGCTTCATCAGAAATGTCATATAACAAAACTGCATATTTACTTTATATTTTTTGATTTGAAATGTTACATTCTCATCATTTATCTTTTGATTGCATTTTTTAGGTTTCAGTCTTGAAAAAGGTCATCTGTTTGCAAAGTTCATGTAGGAGTAATCCTGCTAGTCACACAGTCACAAAGGAAAAACGTGGGCAGTGGCCAATAGACAATATCTACTATTAGGTATGTGTTCAAATCTTTGCAGTCTCCTTAGACAGTAAAGTCTTCAAGATTCAGATTTGATTTTTTTTTTTAAAAACTTGTATTTGCACAGGTTGCTCAGTGCCTAGCACAATGGGTACCACTCCTTTTGGAATCATTAACTGTTACCATGATACATTACATTTTCATTACAAAGAGCTATAATCAAGGATTAATAATGTGACCATTAAAGTTTGTCTTACTAGGTAAGACATATTTTCTACTAATCTGTGTTATTACTGAACCTAGGCCTGCTTTTCTTTCTGTCCTTAAAAGTCAGCCAGCCTTGCTTCTCTCAAGTCAAAATGAAACGGCAGACAGAACATATCTGCTGCTCTCAGACAAGTTACTAATGTAACTTAATTTTCCATAAATAGCATCTGCATCATCTACGTTCAGCTATTTCTGTCTGCTAATAAGTTGGGCGTACCAACTTGTTCATACATAGCTTCTCTGAAGTCAAATCCATTCCAGCTAAATCAGATTTTGAAAGTTGAGGTTTATGCAGTAGTTTTGGCTCTGAACCAGAGCTGGAACTGGACAGCTGGAACAAGAACTGATCTTGCAATATATTCAGATATAATTTTTGTGAAAGCCTATAAGATTTTTCTGTATCAAATGCACACGGAAACAAAAAATAATCATAATATATCATCTTTCAGAGAACTGAATGAAAAATACTGATTTTTTTATTAGCCTTCTCAGTCAGTCAAGGATGAAAATTCTTCCCCTCCTCCTCTATTTTTTTAAGGAGAGTGAATTCCAATCTTGTCAATACAATTATGGGTCAGACTCTCATGAAATTAGAGCATTAAAATGAATTTACCCAATATTTTGGTAATCCAGTGAACCTCTGGTCCATACTGTAGTGGTACTTATGAAGGAAGTTAGGCCTCAGCTAGATCATAAGTCCTTGTATGACGTTTTTACCAGTAAGATCAATTTCAAATCTTAGTCTATGAGTCTAGAAAAGACTTGGAGGGTTTATCCAGTTCATCTCTAGGCTAAAGTGAGGATCAACCCTATGAAAGTCAGTTCTGACAGATTTGCCTAACCTGTTCTTAAAGTGATGGTGGTCCCACAACCCTTTTAGTGCAGTTAAACATCTATTAGCCTTTCAGATGAAATCTTTTCCCAGGCTAGCCTGCATCTTGTGTATTGAAGTGTTCGCTATTATTTTTTATCCCATTCCCAGTACAGAGAGTAACATATATTGTTTCTCCACTGAAGCAAACTGGTATGTATGTATGTATGTGAACTGTTATGACTGTCCCTTCTTTTAGACAAGCCCAATTCTTTCACTTTTGTATCTGTTCATATTTTTTACTTTGCTTTGAAATCTCTTTACTTGCTTCACGTTTCCTTTTAAGACTCCCACGAGATACCTTGTGCTCCCTGTCAAGACATCGGAATCAGTCTAGAGCTTGTATCACAACACCTTTGCAACCACCCATTTCATGTCTGGAAATACTTAAAAGATGCAAAGCTGAGCAAAGAGAAGAAGTAATGAATAAAATCTTTCATTCCTTTCTTCCTCAAACAATTCAAGGCACATATTATTTGGGGTAAAAAAAATAATTCTGATTAGCTCTTAGTTTCTTTTTCCCCGCTTTTACATTTTTCATCACTGTTGTGAGACTTTTACCCCTGTTTCAGGCTTTTTATGAAATAAAAAGGCCTGCAGCAGTTTAAAGCCATCCTAAATGCCCAGATGAAACTAGTAAACAAAAGTATTTTTGAGAAACAAAATGGGAGACAGCCATATGATGCAGGAAATGTGAGAGATTCAGGCTATTTTCTGAACGGTCTGAATGGTGGTGTGACAAATACCCCCCTGAAGACCAGAAGCAGTCAGGGAAGAAAGGATCTGTAAATCTGTTCACTCTTCATTATCTTGGCTATTAGTTCTCTCGTTGCTTTCAAGAAACACAGTCCAACATTTCGGCTAGGGTATTCTAATATGTAGACAAAAAGTGAAATGATTCAGCTTCACGAATATGAACCACAAGGCTGATTTCTCATCCAGCCTAGAAATTCATATGGAAATACATCATTATTTAACTAATATTTAGTTGATTAAATTAAATTCTTCATAGTGTAAGGTACAGAAAGAATGATTTATTTGTTCATACATTTAGAATAATGATATCTGTTTTATCTGATTGTGTTCTGACAAAAAAGCAGTTTGCACTGTCCTTAATTAAAAAAGTGAAGAAAATTAGTTGCCATAACATGATTTCTAAAAGAAGCTGCTGGGTTTGGGGTTTTTTTCATATTTTTAGGGGTTTTTTTGTTGGTTTTGCATTTTGTTTTTAGTTTTTGTACAATGTATATATTTTTTGGAGTGTGGTGGAACGAGAAACTGTTCCACAACTGAAGAAAAGCAGGAAGTATTTAAAAATGGAAAAGTATGTCTTAGCAGTGTATTATCTAGAGGTTTAGAAAATGGATTCATTTAAATGAAATGACAGAAAGCAAATCTGTCAGCATATCTGCACTCTAGTGCTTCTCTGACTCATGAAACTCCCAAGCTATAAAGAAAAGTTACAAATGAGACACAAAGAAGAGAAAAAAACCCCAAACAATTCTTAAGAGACACAAATTCAAATTCTGCTTCCTGATAAAATCTGATTCATTGCAGGAAGATTAACCTTCAAAATAAATAATGATTATCTATATTGTGGCCAATCATAGAGAAGTAGTACAGGGAAAGAATTGTGCTGCAGGTTAAACCCACTCGTTCTGTATTTAATGTACAAATATATGAAAACAATTACATACTAATAACATATAAAATATTAAATTGAACCCAATAACACATAATCCAAGATAGGATACCAGACATGTGAAGGAATTTGATGAACTGGTAAGTACCTCTGTCTACAACTAATGCTCATTTATCTGTGAGCTTAACACGATGTGACACAATTCCTAAGAACACTTGTTTAGTTACATCAGTTTTCTCAGCTTGACCTTCAGATTAATATGGCATCACTTTAAAAAAGCTGAAAGAATGTAAAGAAGGCTTGTATGTGTGCATTAGTGAAAAGTAATATATTGTACATTGATTAAAAGCAATAGATTGTCCTCAAGTGTATATTACATGATATTTTACCACTTCTTGCAGAGCTGGAACATTCACAGATTTTAATCCTTTTGTTTTGGACCATATCATTACAAAGAATATGCAGTTCATCTGAGATTAACCAGGTTTGTGCTAATTCACCTTCAATAATGGGCAAGTTAGACTGAAGTCATTAGAAGACAAAAGTCCCAGTCTTAGACCATCTCACCTACGCTGAAAACCAGATTCCTCTTAGCAGTGGAAATGTCTGTCTTGAACTGTGATGTTCCTTCTGTTTTCAGTTACAAGCTGTTTTATACTTGTACAACTAAACACAGTCTTTTGTTCCCACCTTACCTACTTCTTTCTGTTGACTTCCGGGTGGTACATCCTGTTGATGTACCTGATTCTTATAAATGTATACATATATCATGCAAAATACAGGCTTCATAGGAATGGCATCAAACCAAAAAGAGTCTCTTTTCAGCTTGCTTTCTCTTCACTGATGATGTTGTACGCTCAGGGCTGACTGCTTTACTACAGAATATTCCCTAGCATTCATCTCATCTCTTGTAAACTCATTTTGAGTACACACAGGTGCTTCACATGTATAGGATTGTAATGTTTTTGGTTGTTTGGTTTTTTTAAAAAGCACTCTCTATCAGAGGCTGGACAGAAAAAAACCCTCAAATCTGAAAAGCCTGTGTCTTTAAGGAAGAGTATTAACAGACCAACATAGGCTGATGATCTGGTAAGGACAGATTCCTTACCCTCTTTGCAAAATATGTTGTTTTGATTAAGATAGATGTGTAACCTTACCATCAAGAAGAATAGAACTTGCCCTATGCCCTATCAATATGTGCAATATCCTGGTCTTTAATTAGAGAGGGATGGTTTCCTCTAACATCTCACTGGCATTAGCACAGGGTAGACAAGTCTAGAACTGTCTTCCTCACTGCTCGGATGGTGTTGCTGAATAGCATGGTTGTACATGAGCAGAAGCAAGCTTGTCAGGATTGGGTATTTAAATGGATTTTTGTTCTCTGGAACAAATTTACGTCAAATTTTTGTTCAGAGCACAATGAAAACCATCTTCGTATCGTGATCTCTCCTGTACATGCTTCCAGCCATAGGAAGTTTGTTAAGTGTGATGGCATATATTGTATACTAAGTGATAGTTCAGCTATTTTTGCAGGGCAAAAGTCTCTCTGGCACTTCTGACAAGTTCATCTATTTAAGGCTCGAATTAACAGACATCTTAGTTCATTGTCAAGGACAAGGATTGCAGTTCTGGCTTGAGGATACTGAAGTCATGCAGCTGCATGGGAATTCTTCTGCCTTCTCCATTCCTCTGTGTATTTGAAAATAAGGATCTCAATATTACCCAGAATGGTACGGAAATTGGTAGCTTTCATTTCTAAACCCTTGAGCTTGAAGACTGAGTTTTCAGTTTCTTGCTTGAATGACAATGGAATTCCCCTACAAGCTTATTGTAATATTGTAAACAGAGTATTTATTCTAAGATGCAAAATAACTACTGAATCATTTTATGCAACAGTAGGGGAAAAAAAAAAGAGGTAAACTGTATTTGAAGCACATAAAACACAATTAGAGATGCAGATTAGCCTTGGGGAACAAGCTCAATGAGAAACCAAACGAATCAACTTCAAACAAGTTTCACTAAGGGCTCTATGATATTCAGACTTCAGCAGTGTTGCTCTTCAAGACAAATAATTAAAGAATTAAGTCGTGCTACCTATTTGCCCGCTTACTGGGGCACTTCTTGGTCTTCTGGTATCATGTTACTCCCGTATCCATTTCTGTCCCAAGTATGTCAGCCAATTTGACTTTCATTTCTCCAAAGAAAAGGAGGTGAATTAGTGATCATGGAGTAGGTATAAATGTAACACATGCATCTTGCAGAAACAGTTTCTACGAATTGATAGAAGTCGTCATATCCTAAACTGCTATCTATGGTCTACACTGAAACTGCAATGATTTACTCCAGACAAGGATTCTGGTCCTTGCTTGTAAATGTATCCCTTCCTCATGTGACCAGGTTGAGCTGCTGTGCAGGCTCAAGCACTGCTAAAAGGCAGACAAGAGGATAGAAGATTACTGTGTTCACTTTTAAAATTGTGCAAAATAAAAGTGAAAGGAAGCAGCAGCTTTTTCATCAACACCCGAAATTTTATTGCATGCAAATTCCATTTCAAGGATAAAGAGTACCTGAATGAGCCAGATCATCCATCTATCTGATCTTTCTTGATATGGTACTGTGAACAAATATATGGCATCACAATGAGTGAAATCCAAAATAGGCAGGATGAAAGTTACATCATTTCCACTAAAAAAAAAAAAAAAAAGAAAGAAAAAAGCATGGTTAGACAGATATCACAAGCTGAAACCTTTAAATTCAGTTTTACAATGCGTTTTAATAAGTGGCAATGCAGGAACGTACAGAATATACTGACTCTGCAGAGCTGTTTTCTGGAAGTATAGATAACTATTACCACTGTGCTATCACTTCCTGTCAAGCTACCAAGATGGGACTGCAAAAATGTATAAGCAGTTTTCTTGGTATTAACCTTAGTGAAAATTGAGGAGAAACATTATTTTTATGCAAGTGTTCAGCAAGTGGGCATCTGTACTGAATTAAAGGTGCTTGACGCAGGTCTCTGCATTGTACTGACTATCTTTTCTGATAAACGATCCAGAAATAACACTCGTGGAAAACTGCACCCAGTTTACACATATACAAAAAATATTTTATGCCTAACAAACCATAAATATTATAATGACAACTTTTCTCCTCCAAGGCCAAGGGAAGAATGTGAAATGTGCAGACAGACTATATGATTATGTGACAGTATTTCATTATTTGAAGTTCTGATAGGCTAATCCAGAAGAAGCAGCATTCTCTGCCTTCTCTCCACATTTTATGGCAGTTGCTTTCTTCAGCTTTTTCCTCCACATGGAAAAAGTACCATTACAGAGGAAAGCAAAAGACAAATCAAAGGGACCTGGCTTCACAATCTGTCATATCCTGTGACAAGAGAAGCTGGCTTTGGACCACTCGAATTCATGATGTGCCTAGATGATATGGAACAACCTTTAGCTTTCCAGCTCTATTACGTTTTAAGTGTCTGATGCCTTTTCTCATAGCAAACTCATGCAGTTGCAAGGAGATCCCAAGCTGAAAAATGTGGTCTTGGATCTGAAGTTTTTCTTGGGGTCTCTCTTTAATTTTGTTAGCAATATATTAACAAGCTAGTCCCCTCATGGTTCCCCTCAGTTTTTAGAAATTTCCTTTAACCTTCAGGGGAGGCTTGAACAGTGAAGTTAAAGGAAGTGACTGTCTGTCAACATGCTGCACATAAGAGATCTTGCCTAAAGAGATCTGAATTCAGAAATTCATGTCTGAATGAAATTAACAATGAATCTCCCACTTAATTTGGTAGGGTGGCATCTAAAAACCAATCACGTTAATGCTTAAGGTCCCTCTTTCCACCAGATGCCTCCCTTTTCATTTTGTCACGTAACATTTATGCTTAGAACTTTAAGAGCATATGGTCTGAAAGGAGAAAGACTCTAAACATTTTTAAGATATGCCTTTTAATTGCAAAACTTTTGAGCATGTTTATAGCTTCTGTGAAAGTGTGTTCGTGTGTTCACTTCTTGTCTACAAAACCTGTCAGGAAGAGTTGCTGACAGGAGAGACCCTTTCTGGTTTCTTTCTGATTTCAGGGGTCGCACTTGAGAATGCTTGTGGGTGTGGCTAACACCTGAAAATGTGTTCTGTGCAGCATCACAAATTCATTAACCTTCTTGTTTTTCAACCCAGATAAGAAGATATAGATGAAGCCATTCGTGCCAAGTCTTTGTTGGTTGATGTGATCATAGTTGTCACATTTGAGTGTCATTTATTTTGTTGTGTAGAATTTCCATTCTTAAGAAACTCAGGATATATCATGATTGACTGGATTTTTTCCAAGTGAAGTGTAATATTTTGGGGTTGAACAGTGAAGATCAACCTACAAAGAGCGCAAAAGATTGCATTCATCTAAGTTATTGTTTGAATGATAAAACCAATGAGAAATATTGAAACTGTCACTGTCAGCCAACAAGTGTTTATAATAAACAAACACTTCTAGTGATGCCAGGGTGGTAAAAGAGCCACAGCCTCTGAAAAGATAAATGTGATGATTTCAGTATTTATAACTAAATTCTGAATGCTCACCCATTCACTTATTTCAGAATAGACTGACTATTGGTCTAGACTTGAAAGGGATCTTTGAGAAACATACTCTTTGGGAAGCCTAAGTCACTTACCTGTTTAAGAGAGGAGACAGGAAATTTCAAAATGCAGATGAGACACTAGCAAGGGATCAAGTGTTGGGTCAATGTATGGCATAGTGGAAAATAGAAACAAGGGCAGTGTTTAAAGGGGGGAGCACCAATGACAAATGCTTTGTGCTAAGGAGCAGACCTGGACTTGCAAAATTTCCTCTGTACCATTAAGATTTGGAGGAAGACGTAGGTGAAAGGTTCTTGGGAGGTCCTGCTAGGAGGCATCTTAAAGCTCTCATTCGAGGCCATCACTGGCATGCTGGTATGCATGGGATGCCTGAGGACAAGGATCACACAGGACTCTGAAAACAAGAATACAAAGCAAAATAGTGTATGCTTTTTAATTGGATCCTGTTAGAAAAGCGGACCTCAGAAGAGAAACTTCCCATGTAAAGTATGTGTGTTTTGTCACAAGCAGGTAAACTGAGATATTTTGAAAAATTAGTGTAGAGGACCTATGTCCTGAACCAGCCATCATTGCTAATAGAAGTGATCATGTATGTTCTGACCTTGAAAACTTCTAAGTGTCCATAACTGATTTCACTACAGTACATCTGTAGATTCCTTTAAAGGCTTTTACTTAATGAATTAGAATGTAGTTCTCACTTACTTAAAGGTGTTTCAACATCATCTTTATGTTTGTTTTGCTGTTCCAAATCCTCAGTACACTGGGCTAAATCTGGCACTTTGTTACCGAGAGTAAAATTTTTCCAAAATCACTGTGGATTTGCCTTCTGATGAAGACATAATGAATGCTGTTGATTCTTTTTTCATGTATGCTTACCATTTTTCAACCATTTTTAACCATTTAAATAATAATTTAAAGAATAAAATTAATAATTAAATATAAGATTGTTGAATAAAACAACAAAAAAAGAGCAATTAAAAACACTGTTTGCCTAAGGCTGGCCAGGATACTCTTTCTGAAAAATACCAAAAATCATATGGAAAAAACAATTGCTGCCTAAATTCTGAATCTTCTTCAGAAGCACAGTTGGCCATGGCGCTCTCTGAAGTCAGTGGAGAAAGAGCGGTACCTCCAGAGCGCTGTTCATCTTGCTGAAGATGAGGAGTATCTCATTCTACTGATTATAGAGACACCCTGGTGAATGTACATGCCTGATATAAACGTTTTTCATTTAAAGGCTTGTTTTAGTTGCCTAACACAGACATCTCAGCCATTTGAGATGCTGCAGGGCACCCCATCTGCCCCACTGCTGCTGATCCAGATGCCTAGATTTCCTGTATGCCCTGTGTTGTATCTGCCAGCCCCTTGCAGATGTCCTTGATACCCTAACATATCTCATGTGGCATTTGATGCCTATGTTTAGGGAAATGATTCAAATGCTAGTTATCTAAAGTTAGCTGAGGTTAATTTTTGTTTTGGAGATCATGTTTAGAAAATTCCCCCTTAATGTGTGGGGCTGACATAAACAATTTGGTTTCATTTTCACACATCCTTAATGTGCAACTCTGCTTAGGCTAAATTGCTAACTCTGCCGTCACTGTACACATGGACAGACTGTGTCTGTCTGTGTCTTGGCCTCACCCATGTGCAGTGGAGACAACATTACACTCCTCTTTCTCTCCTTTTATGCTGCTTGTTTTGATACCGAGCTCTTTAGAGTGAGGATTGCCTTTTACTTTAAGTTTCCACATGGTATTTACTAGATGAAGGTCCTACTCTTGCTTAAAATAAGGGGTGTAATGTTGTAAGACCTATTAAGATAAAAGTGGAAAAAATGTATTTAAGTAAGTAACTTGAACAGAATACAGGCTTCCCCCCCACCCCCAGGCCAGCCAGATTTTCTTCCACATGTTCATTATGTTGCCATCAGGTTGGTGAATGCAAATATTTTATTTACTTCCCAAATTATTAGCCTTCTTCCCCACATAGTTTTATAGAACTAGTTAGTTGGTGGTTTTGGCAAGCCTAGTTCTAATTATCCTGGCTTAATCACAGGAAAATATTTACAGAAAAATTGTTTTTAAATACTGTCTATCCTTCTGTTGTCTGGATGGGAAGAAAATAATGTTCTTTCTGTTGCTAAATACATAACACATCTTTAATAATAGTCTGTCCCACAATTTTTGTTAAGAATATGAACACAGATAAAAAGACTGATGGGTACCTAACTACTTAAGTTTAAAGTTAAGCAAAACTGAGATCTTTGTGCCATAGGAAAAAACCAACTTTTCAGCTAGGACATATAGTTGAAGTTTTAAAATATTCCATGGAGCAAACACAAGAAAAATTAGAATTAGCTCAGACCGATAATCAACAAACAACAAAATGCTCCATTGTGAATGAGAGATTATTTTTCATAAAAGCATTAGTTAATCTCCAAATTCTGAGTCCTGGTCCTCATGGTACACTTAGAAAACATCTTCACAACAAAAGCTAGGAAATGAAAATACATTTTTTTACTGGCTACAAAGGGAATACTTCCATTGATTAAGTACAGATACTGAGTTTATGGGACATTTTAATATTCTCCACTTTCATTTTAACTAGCTCCCCACAGTTCTTGACTGACTTTTTGTCTCCACCTTGCTGCAAAGACTAAGGTCTTAATGTAAAAGATAGTACTCTGAACGAAGAAGACATTATTACATTGTGTAACTCTTTAGCTGTCTTATATAAAACTTGGACCAATTGTTTCTAATCTTTACTTGAGTGGAGGTTTGCTCCTCCTTTTCAGATTTGAATAGGTATTTGACAGGTCCTTTTCCACCTCTGTTTGTCAAAAGAAAAATACTCTCCACCTTGCTTCTCTTATGTCCTCGGATCATGGGTACAGCAATCCTACTGTAATAGGTAGAGGAAATTCTATGTTACAGTCCCTATCTAATCACCTGAGGAAAACCAATAACTTGGTAGACTTTTGCCTATTTTACTTACTGTTCTTAAAACCATGAAGACAGATTGATAATGCTCCTGTGCACCACTTATGTCCTAAAAGGCTTAAAGCCCTTGGGATGTCTTTGCAACGAGAAGGGATGAACTTCATTTCTGATCTCATTTAGTGCAGGGCAGGATAGAGAACGTCTCAAATGAGATCTCAGATAGTCTTCTGACTTGGGTACAGAGTGTAAATAAAGTGTAGTGCTTGTGTTCAGTTGTCTGTCTGCAAACTGAGATGATGCATGACTGTTTTTCACAAATAATATTCAAAATCACTGATACAAAGAAAGGCTTTCCATTGATTTCAGCATCCTCTGAACCATGTTCTCAAAGGGAGAAAAAAGAAAAAAGAGAAAAATTTAAATGAAATAACCTATGTCTTAAAGTTACTTAATACTCTAACCACAGGTGCACGTGGAGGTATTTTAGAGTACTGAGACACCTATCATCTGAATTTTTATGCATCTTTTGCTTTGTTTCAAAATATCTGGGCCTTTTTATACTAAGTGTCACGGGGTTTCCTTAAGTCTCAAATGCCCAAGGAGCTTTGAAATGGGATCTAATCTCCTAAATCACCCAGGCGGTTCTGCAAATGTTCATTCCTGGTTCCTTTCACCAGGGTGAGCGTGAAGCCTGGTTAGGCAACTGAAATGGTTCAGGGTCCCACAGTGTTGTGTCAGCACCTGCCTCTTGCTGCCCATCGAGGCCAGTGGTTCAAAGCTGCCCAGGTCCCGAGGAATTTCACCTGCTGAGCTCCTGGTTTTTCAGTATAGGCCCCTGCCATTCTGATCATGCTTGGTTTTTGAAATCTAATTTACTCTATAGCACAAGCCTCATTGACTATTGTAATACAAGCCTGGTATTTAAGTAAATTAATTGGTAATTATTTCTAATGTGCAACAAAGTATTTACAGGAAATGTAGATTGTTTTCTTTACTGTTACTAAAATGCTATTCGAGAAATTTAGCAGGCATGAATTTTAATTAGGAGGATACTATTCAGGACTAATAAAATACATGAATAATAATATTTTCCTGTTATTAACAAAATGCATAAACTTTTGCGTTTGCTCTTTGAACAGCGTTTTTCCTTTCAGATGTGCTCTTAAGCTACAATTTGGTGCCACCTATTAATTTGATTAATAACTCAGTATGTTCAATCTTATTTAATTTCTCCATTTTTGCACAGAATGGTCAGGTCTCTTATTCAGAAAAATGAGGTAATTTGAAAAAGAACTCATTTCGGACAAATGCTTCCACTAGATCATTTCATAGACTTGTGCATGTCCTATTTCCAGTGACTTAACAATCACATTAACTTTTTGCTGGCTCCATTGCATTGCTGGACAGGCTGATAGGGTGATATAGAGATGTTGTTCATCTAAACCATAGTCCAGCAAAGCAGTTAAGCACATGAATACCTTAAACATATCTATACTTCACTAAAATCAATTTAACTGCTCACAGGTTCACTTTTATGTATGCTTTGTTGGACTGAAGCCACAATTACCAATCTGCTAGAGTGGGGCTTAGTAAAATATATTGAGAGGAACCATCTCTGTGAATAAAACTAACAGTTTGGGAATGTGTTAACTATAAAATGACTAGAGTTTAATTTTCTCTATCATTATAGGGAAGGGTATTAAAAAGTCTTTCCACAATAGGCTGAGTAGTAATTCTTGGCTGACTCTTGAGAAGACTTAACACATAACTCACCTCCATGGCCTTTCTAGTCATGCCTATTCTCAGGCTTTTGATCTTTCTTCATTTTAACATCATTCTCTCTCTCTTTCTCAGCATCACTCTCTGTGATGTAGTGTGGCCTCTTTCTGAGACCTCTTAAAAGGCCTCTTGCTATTCACTCTCTCAGAAACGAGTTACAAGTCTTGATGCTTTCATTCATGAGAGTCACTCGAGAGAACACAGCTTTTTCACTTGCTTACATTGAGGGACATGGCAAACCAGGATCTGCTAGCGCTTTATGACTTTTACTATAACATGTCTTATTTTCCCTAATTTTACAGACCTCCCTTTACTCCTGTTGATATATCACGTATTAATCAGGATTCACTGAATTCTCCTGAGCTTCCAAGCTACCACGCAGGGGGAACCCAGTGCACCGAAACAAAGAGCAGGCTTAGCAGCAGCTATCCAGTATGATGCTACTTCATTATGAGCTACAGTGAAGGTAGGAGCTCTGTGAAGAAGACTAACATTTAAGTTGGGTTGGAAATTACTTATTCTAAATTGTTAGAAAGTGGGTTAAATTCAAATATTCTGGCTGAGATTAATTTTATGTATTAAGTGACCTGCCGATTCCTAGTCTTGGTATGCATTGAACACGTACGATGTTTTTCTTTTCTTATGCTTCTGCTCCTCTCTGAGCTGACTTGTAACATAAACAGGCCTCTTGGATTTCACACAAGTATGTAATAATATAAAGAATGTAAGTCAAGCAGCTTTAAAATAAATGGGAAAATAGAGATTATTTTCACTACATGGGAGTTGAACGCTGTGGAGAGTCTTCAGTCATGCTCCTTCAGTGGACATAAAGGACAGCACTGAAATCTATGCTGAGTGATACATTAAATATTGGGTTTAAATCAGAGGGGATGGGGGAGAGCTCACAGAGAAACACCTATGATATTACTGCTGTTCTCCAGCACACAGACTGAAATGACATTGTTTTCTTTGACTTCAATAGCTATTAGGTTTATATACATCTTTTTAACTAGACAATTACATCCTCCAACCAACTGCACCTGTACTTGAGAAAGCATCATAATGACTCCAAGACTGATAGGATGATTATATCACTGTTTATTACATTTCTGAACTAATCTACAGCTTACTTTTTGTTTGGTTTAGATGGTTGGGTAAGCATTAGAAATAATGTGAGCTGGCAAGCCTCAGAAATAGGTACGTACATTCTTTTGTAAGAAACAGGTAGCAGGGCCACCCTGCATCTGGAGGTTGTCTCTTTTCTCTTGTCTGTTGATGTTCATTTCTCATTGGGCACGCTTACCTGAGTTAGAATAATATCATCAGTGAGGGTCACCTTTTGTGTCTGGGCAAGTGGAGGAAGTTATATTCTTGCTTCACGCTACAGTAGTTAGATGTTGACAAAGTTCAGAGTCTGGGTGACATTGCAACATGTGGCTCCTGTCTTGTGCATGCATGGGCAGACTGAATCCTCTGGAGGTCTGACTGCAGAGGCAAACCAGGGTTTTGCTCCAGAGAGCCCCCAGAGATGTGACTGTCAAGATGATATTATTCACAGACAGGGTAAAATTGAAGAAGTAAAAGGGCCTCTTATGAACTGAAATCAACTGCTCTTTTATAATAAAGTTCCCGGGTTTACAGATGAACTTTATCTTCATAGGGAAGCCTGGAAAATTCTGTTAGCAGAAGAGTGACCTCCCTTAGAGTTTATGTGATTGAAAAGTTTTAAATAAACTATACTTCACTCCACCATAGCTCATTATATTTCCATTTTATTTAATTTAAAGCAGTGTGGTTTATAATCAATGAAGTTCCGTTGCTGGAGAGAAGGAGGTTTTAGCTTCAGAACAAATACACAGCATTTTTTCATTTCCTTAATCTTGTGCTGTAGGTGGTCAGTTCCAACTGCTGCATTTGGCACTGGAGGTTTGTTTAGTTTAAAGCCAAGTAAAACAGAGAATAGCTAAATTGAAAAATTGAATTTAATATGTTAAGTATTATGCTGCTGTTTATATAATATCAGTGTTCCCTAGAGTGATATATTATTGTTGTAATGTTCTTTTACACAGATTGATATGAACCAGAAGTGATTAAAGGGCAGGTAGAAACATCAGGTTTGCTCTTGGGGAAAAAAGCCTGAAATACGGTATAAAATTAATCTGGCTGAAGAAGATGCTACTGTGGAGCTATGGTGATGCAGTGACAGTGGCTACATGTGATTTGATAGCATCATGGTTGTTAGAGTCATAATTCACAATGTGAGACAATAATGTCAGGATTACAAATGGCTGCTAGCTTATTGTTTACTACTGACACGGATACTACTTAGCTTCCTTTGCAGGAAAAAGAGAGAAGTATTTAGATGAGGACAGCAGTTTATAATGTCATTACATTATCTCAGGAATTTGGGAGTGCACAGTGACAGGGCCATATCCAGTGGCATCTAGTTCAACACACATCTCAGAGATGATATCCCAGACAACCAGGCAGTAAGGGCAAACAGAGCAGTGCAACAATGAGCTGCTAGTATGGGACAGAATCCCTTTAGGAAAGGAACTATTGCCTTTTATTGCAGTTGTGCACTGGCTATTCTTCATGAGGTGAACATTAATCAACTTAGTGTTGCGTGGCAGTCTGTGGCCTTTCTTGCACTTTGTAAGTTCTGCAGAACATTGCACAGTTTGTCCTGTGCTGGGAGAACTGCAAAAAGGTATTGGTAGACCAAGCCCTGGCATACATTTTGATGCCTTTGGATGGCCAAGCCCTCACATGTAGCAACCTACATTGATCTGTTGACTCCAATGTAACTGTGATGCTTCCAGGAGCTGAGAACCCAGCCCAGAGCTTCCATCTTTTATGATCTTTAACTGTCATACTAATACACAGACTTTTAACAGACAAGCTATTGAGTTTAACGTACCCTAGCGGTGAGCTCTCGCTGACCAATTCTTCTCAAAAAATGTGAATTTCAGAATTGGGTTTTTTGCTGCTACTTAGATGTAGCAGTGACCATGTATTTGAAGCATTTGTGCACAGCTAGGGAATTACCCTGCTTTCAAGAAAATACTCAAAACCAACCTAGTCTACTGCAAAGGTCACCGCCTCAAAGGAATTTCCTCCCCTTGAGTCTAGGCAACTGTAAGCCTAACATGGGCTTAATGGTGAAGTGGAAAGTTGAGCCTGGCCCTTTTTTTTAAGGGGAACCTTGTGTGGTTCATTCCTGGAGTTTGCATTTCTGTCTCACACCTATGTAAGTGTTCAGAAAGTTCATAAACTGGAAGAAAGCACAGGATGAAAATAAGCAAATTTGTCCAGATTTGCTATTGCTAACAAGTGTTACTTTTACCTCCAGATTTATGCTACCAGAACTGTAGCACATTATTCTATATTTATATTATCATCTTCTCAAATAGTACTTTTCTTTAAAACCAAGGGTCTAAATCCACTTACTTTGAATTTAAAGACAAAAATTCTCATCATATTCAATGAGAAGATGACTAGGCCTAAGTCTGCTATTTCTCCTGAATCATTAAAATGTTAAATGCTATAAAGCTTTTATTTTTTTGACATCTAAGCAGAATAAGTAGATGAGCAAATGATTTTTCCAGTTAGCCTAGAAAAAATGCATGTCTTCTTTTTAATATCTGAAAATGACAGCTTGCAGTTCTATTCTCATTTTATCCATCCTTTTTAATTGCAGAGTAGAGTGCTACTTTCTCAACCGCTTGTAACTTCTGTGGTCATTTATTCCACTGCAAAAAGGGTGAAAAAGACACTACTCAATGCTGTTAATTCTTAAACTGCCTATATTGAATTTTAGCCTTTTGAAAGCTGATATTTATTTTACTCTATCTGTGACTGATAGCTTTCCTAATGGTTATAGTTACAGAGAAGAGGAAAATTACGGTGCTAGTTAAGACATCAAAAAATGTGAAAATTCATCATACTTTTATTTCTCAGTGCTCCCTGTGCTGAACAAATTGAGTGTTATCCTCTTTGGGTAAAATTCTAACAGGAAGCCTGCACTGGAATCTGGGAAAATTATCATCCTGAAGAGTAACTTATCTCTCCAGAAATCAGCAAACTCTTGAAATACAGATAGAAACAGCAGCTAGCACATGCAGAACAGCATTTAAAAGTCTCTCTCCCCTGCCCAGAATCAAATGACTTTGGAATTAAGGCTTAAAAAATGAGAAGTTGCAATGTTTAAGAAAAAAATCACTACAGCATAGTTCAATGAAAAAATACTCAAAAATGCAGAAAGATATTCGCCATTCAGAATACCTTTACTGAATCAATTTCACATTAACTGATGTTCTGGTCACATAGGAATATTTATTACAGATATTCTATAGATACGTAGTGCAGGGGAGGGGCTGGAGAGAAAGAGATGATCAGATTTATGTGTGTGACACTACAGGTTTGCTCCTGCTATTTTGTCTGTGTGCTTCTCCAAAAGGAAGGACACTCTCACTGATGGCAGGACTTACTGAACACAGTAACAGTTGTCCGCAGCCAACCTGGAGTTTAGTTTCATTGTGCCAAGCCAAACAAGTTGAACAGTGGTTGAATAGGGCTATTACAAAGGGTGCATTGACTTACTTCTAAGTCTCTCACCATCATAAGTCATGGAGAATCTAGGACAAGAGAAGGAGCAAGTAAGAGCCTAGCTTATCCCAGGAGAAACAGAGGAAGTTCAGCACATTCTTGTACCAGAGTGGGCATGGAGTGAGCTACAAAATACTTCTTCATTCAAATTAATAAATAACTTTACTCCCTTTGCCTTCACATTTGTAGCGGATGTTTGTGGTGCTCGTACAGTAAGTTAATTCCCTGCCTTTTGTGATTTTGATGGCAAAAAACCATTGATTATTTGGAATGTAATTGCACTGACTGTTCCTATTATCAAGATTGACCATAATGATTTGAAATTGCTCAGCCTCTATGTTATCACAAATGGATTGGTGTTATTCTTTGGTTTATTTTATGTTTAATGCAAATTATTTGAATTAGGAATCTCTGCATCAGATTTAGGTGTACATTTCCTTGCCTCTGTTTCTTGACCATATTAGTGGTTTGGCAGGAGTATCTGTATTTGTCAGTAGGAATCTTCCAGTCTGGAGGCTGATAGACTTGTCATGAGGCTGACTTTGTCACTCCAAACAATTTATTAAAAAGCTTGGCAATATTTTCCATCTTTGAAAATCTCAAATAATGACCAAAGCCAGGGCAAGTGTGGTTGTCTTAGGTTTCTTATTATGTATGAGCTGATGGGTTAATTTATTAACTTCATCTTCATACAAAACCAAGAGTTTAAAGCAGCGCTCACAGGCAGGCAGCCCCAATATCTCAGTGGATAATGGCATCGACGTAAACCCAAAGGTGGGAGAACTGAATGTGGATACTAAATATTACACACACACAATTTTAATTGGCTCTCTCTACAGTCTAATCTTTATGACCTTAATGGATGACCTAATGATTTCACTAAATAGAAAATGTGAATTTACCTTCATCAGCCCTGAATTAACAGTAGGTCTTTCCAGGAGCCTCAATTTACTTTTTCAGGGTTTTCCATTACAAAAAGTAGGTTCTAAAAGCTTGCTGCAGATTGAACTCAAGAAAAAGGAGTCTCCCAACTTCAATAATACTTGGACTAAGCCATAATTGATCACCATGATAACCAGAGTAACCAGAGGGACCGAAACAGCCATGGATAGAGTTATAATACCACTGAAGTCGACTTTTCCCTCTGTAGTATTTACTCTTAGAAAATAAATGACTTTACTTTTTTTATATTAGTTTTTTTCATGCTGTACCTAGCATGGAAAAACCTTGACAATTCTAATGGAGGGAGACAAATCTTCATAATCTTACTGATCTGCAAATTTTGGAAATGTTTTTGCTTATCTCTGTGTTTTCCCTAAGCCTCCTTCTGTTTCTGTCATGGCTGTTCTGTGGAATTAACCAGACAGCCTGCTGGTATTATCCTGTGGAAGCCTAATATACAGAAATTGATGTAAAAAAGTGACTTTTCATTCACTTTTATTTTGAAAATAGTACTAAATACCATTTGTAAATAACTCTAACAAGATTGTTAGGCTCATTTTAGACTTCTAGCTCTGTAGTGGGGGAAAAAAGTGTATTACAGCCATTGATGGATTTTTTTTACCCATTTGAAAGATATGACTCTGAGAATTTACATACATTTTTCAAGATCAGACACTGTTGTTATGATAATGATATTTTTTCTTCCTTTCCTGCTGCTTTTGCTGCTGTTTTGGTGTGTGCTGTTCAGTGTTTAAATGCAGCAGCTTGGGTGCTTCACATCAGTCTCAATATATGGAGTACTCTTAATTCTCAAAATCAAGAAAAAGTTGCTTTATTTCCCAGTTACAGTTGATTTTAGAATTATTTAATTATATCTAAGACCTATTATAGCTCTGCTCAATGATATTATGACATTGCTCTCCACTACCTTGCACTTGCATAGTCATAGAATCATAGAATATTCTGAATTGGAAGGGACCCATGAGGGTCATCAAATCCAACTTCTGACTCCATACAGGGCAACCTAAAAGTTAAAGCACTTCCCTCTCTGCTCTACCTCATGAGGAAGCTATAGATGGCAAATGAGGTAATCCCTCAGTCTCTTTTTCTCTAAGCTGAACAAACCTAGTATCCTCAGCCACTCATAAGTCATGCCCTCTCATCCTTTCACCATTCTTGTTACCCTTGTTTGGATGCATTCTAATATCTTTATATCATTCCTATATTGTAAAGCTCAAAACTGCACACAGTACTAGAGATGAGGCTGCACCAATGCTGAGTATAGTGGGATAATAATTTATTTTGACTGGTTAGCTATAATGTGCTTAATGCACCCAGGATATGGTTGGCCCTTTCGGCCACCAGGGCACATTGATGATGCATTTTGAGCTTACCATCAAGCAAAACCCCCACATCCCTTTCTGCAGGGCTGCACTCCAGCCTCTAGTCCCCAGTCTGTAAGTACATCCAGGATTACTCCATCTCAGGTGCAGAATCCAGCATAAATGCTCTCAGTAGAAATTGCTTTCAGCAGAAATAAGCAAACAGTTTTACCAAATCAGTTATCTTCCTTATTTTACACCAACCAAATGATGGTGAATATGTCTTCCCAAGCTGTAGGACAATAAAGAATGATGCTTACTGTGAGCGTTTTGTATCATAACTCGCAGCAAGCTGAGCGTACCTGTTAACTGCTGCCTCCAGATATTTATTGATGAAGTATTGTTGTCTCGTTGTTACCCTGCCATTTAGAATTCCATTCTTCAGGATAAACCACATCTTTCTTTGTTAAGCATTTCTGAAAAAATAAATAAAGCAAAGATATTTTTCTAATTTAGTCAATGGATATGTTATGATAATATGTTTAAAATCCACTGTAAGTCATTTTGTTGATGTCAGGATTATGAGATTCCCTATAAATGAAATTGTATTGTATTGTAAACCTGTCCAGTAGATCAATAGATATTATGAAGGACCAAACTAATTTATTTCACCTTCCTCTTAAATGAAAACCTAGGTGGTCTGAGACTGCATAATTTATTTGAAATAATCTTTAAAGAGAGAATTTGTTTTCTGGATAAGATAAAAAAAGGAATCAAGAAAGAGATAGCTGAAAGATTAATAATAATAAGCTCTTTCTAAAACCTTATAGGATGACAGTAGCAGAAGTATATGAGGGAAGAAGGGAGACTGATACTGTGGCATTTTGTATATTATTTGTATCAGGTACTAGATCTCCTTGTGTGTTAGTGCTGAGACACTGCCAACTTCTGCTGGAAACAGACCAGGCCAGGAGCTGAAACTGTGATGAAAAGATTGCATTACTGGGTTTTTTTCTAGCCATGAAGTGTGTGCACATATACACATATGCTCATCATGTCTGAATTACAGTGCAGATTCATCTAACCTGGCTGTTATTCATTATTCTCACAACAGTATCCATAAGATATTCCAAGCGATTGCTCAGCTATTTAAAAAAGAAATTGAGCTAACATTTGGTATATTAGACAAGTAGCATAAAATACCTGAGTAGAAAAGGTGTTACTTCTTTTTATACCTTCTTAGGTCTGAAAGAATTCACTGAGCAGACCAAGAAACTTTTAACATTTTGTACCAGAATTTGATCCAGTTAACTTCAGGGCAGGGTGGTGGTGGTGGTGCTTCTGGTGGCATGCATGTGAACTCTATTGCTGGTTAAATGTAGAATCCATTTGTCATGTCAGTTCAGGCATAGTGATAATTACATAGTCAACTGTCTACCTGCAGTCTTTTAAATATCACAGGTATACCTTCCTATGCTGTTAGCACAGTTAATGAGATTAACTAGACAAAATAATTTTAAACGTATGAGCTATAGTTGCTGTATTAGGCCAAAGGCTGCTACTAGATTAAACCTCAGATTGGCATGCTACTGGTACAGCTTGCTGAAATGAAATAACTATGTTGGGAAGAAAATTCTTTTTAAACAGCTCAGTTTTCAGATCTCTGAGATTGGATGTTTGCCCCATAAGTAATTTGAAATTACCTAAACCATTTGCAATTTATCTGTACTTTGGCAACACTGTGATAAACATATGATTCTTGGTAAGTCATAGGATACTATGTTTATTCTGAGATGTCTTGCGCTTTCCATTTCAGAAAGTCAGAACATTGTTGGCATTTGAACTGAACATAGAGTACTAATTCATACCAGGAAAGTACTGAATGTAGTTAGTGAATGAGAGGACATCTGCTGGCTCTTACTGATGTGCATAGATACACAAAGCAAAGTGCATTTTAAGAAAATTTTTTATCTTTTTTCTGGAGTTGCAAGTGGGTGGGAAAACGATTAGAGCCTTCGCAGTCCTTAAGTGTGCAAGTAACAGCAAATTGACTACAGAAAGTCAAGTGTTCAGGTTATTGTATCCTGTTCTTCCAGCTTATTTTTATTCCCATAGTTATGAGCTAGGAATCATCTTTACCTGTTCCTTCTCTTACACATCCATGTTGTTTTTTCCACGTGTGCTTAATCTGTTCTTTTTCTGTTGACATCTATGCTCACGTCTGTTATATGCTGTCATATCTCCATTGTCTCCTTCTTCCATTACTGTAATATCCCCACCTCTGGTTTCCCTAAATTTCAAAGTCCTCTCTCCAAATTACTTAAATAAATCTGTACTTAAAATATGCCCCTTAGCAATTTTGACTTGACCAGCCTTACCCCTCTGAACCATCAATTACCCTTGTTTTATAAAATCAGGTTCAGGCTTCCTGCCTTTATCTTAAGACATCTTAATTCTTTCTTTCTGCAGTATGTCTGTTTCTGTCTCCTAGACTGAGATTTATTAAAAGCATTTAGGCATTTTAAGATGAAAGAATGTGTCTGGCTGAATATTCAAAAGCACTGACTACCTAATTCCCACTGAATAAGTCAGTAATTCACCTCATCAGGAGGATCCACAGTCCAGCCTTGCAAACTCTCCAGGCTCCCATCCTGGGTTCTCTCTTCTCTTCCTCTGTCAGGAACCTGCCTGGTTCCTTCCCCTTCCTTCATCCTAAGGGCAACAAAATTTAGTGCCATCCAGTTTGTGGAGAAAATTTGCAGCAATTTGGAACACTACTCTGCCAACTGTCTCTTCCTTCCATTTCCAACACATTTTTTTAGGGTTTTACAACTAACTATAGGACAACTGAATAAATGATGAGCAGATTATAAAACCAGAGAGACTGCTACAGACCAGCGATGGCAATTCCAACAAAGAGCTAGAGCTAAGCGGGGGAGCCTCCCATTTTATGCATTTTTCTCTGGCTTTGAAAATCTTTTTGTGTCACTCTGAAATGAAAGTCAAGTGTGCAAAAGCTTTTGGTAAAAATGGAACTTTGGCAAAATGTTTGTATTTGGCTCAAGAAACTCAGGTTTTTCATCTTCTACTCATCTTCCAGGAAGTCTATTGTAGAGTTTAGAAATAATCCTGTCAAAACTTCAGCAAAGTCAGTATTTGTTTCCAGAATGTTCCAGTTTTGGCATAATGGCAGTTGGAGCAGAAAATATTTCATTGAAAAAATTCTGACTAGTGTCATTACATTCATTAAGTACATATGTAACAGTAGCTGAAGTAGCTATCTGTTTACACACATCAAGTCATCTGAAATATTATGAAGTCAAACAGGGCTCAAGGGTTGGTTGAGTAACAATGTCATAAATTTTAGTGACCCTTGATCTTAACTTGGCGCTTATTATAACACGTCTGTGAACAAAACTAATTGAAACATCAATGGTCAGAACGTAAGTGAAAAGCATTAGCAAAAAAATTGAAAGCATTTTAATTAACTTAGAATAATGCATTAGGGTGAGTAGCAAATTAAATTGCTATCCAAGTCCTGACACACTCTTTTTATTTGAAACATAACATGATTATTTATCAAATAAATTCATTTTCTCTTGATAGTAATACTAGCTTTTAAGTAACACACGAGGACCTAAAAATAGTTTAATACAAGGCTTTAGGGGTCATCATTGCTAACCCTCTAATATTATTGTAATCAGGAACAGTTTCAATGAATATAATTATACTATATTAATGGTAAAATATATATAAATGACATTAAAATATGACCTTTTAGAGATTTTTGTACTTTATCTGATTTTTCTGCTATCTCATGTAAAAGTAGTCAAGAAGAGAGGAGAGAACATTTATTTGAATAGCAGAGAAGACCACTGATGATTACTACTCTTTGTCTGGAATGACTTCCAAAAGGCAACCAGTCCTTCCAAACAACCACTAGAAAAATTGCCTATTCAAAAAATGAGCTAAAATTAGGCTGCTCAGGTATATGATGAGAAGCGCAGTACCAGAAATAGAAGGCAAATAAAGAGGCTATTGAAAATTTATTCAAACAGGGATGCTCAATGAATTGTTGTTCAATAACTGACAAAATAGTTTTAAAATTGGTTACCTTAAACTGCATACAACTCTATGTTTTATCTAGAATTAAAGCTGCTTTAATTTGATTTAGCTTACTTTGCTTCCAGAGTTACATTAAACTACTTATGTTCACTTAAAATGTGAATAAAATGGTTTATCCACAGAGAAGTCTAATGCTTTTTAACTATTTCACTGCAAAATTCAGTTTAGACTTAGATAATCTATTATTTTCTTCCTACATGGAAGAAATTCTGATCTCAAAAAGATTCAGACTGGGATCATTCCATTTTGTTGCTACTGGAAAGGACCTCAGGATGAGTTAGAGGTGTACAAATGAAAGCAGCTTATACAGGGGATCCAGTGAAAAGAGCCCTTACAGTTCCTGTCCAGCCAGCAGAAAGCAGCCCATCATCAGGAGAGTACATGTTAATTTAGGTAGTTGAAATTCTGTCTTGACCGAACAGTCCAGTAAAGCTCTGCTAGAGAAGGACTCTACAAGCACATGTAAACAGGCCTGTTCTACTCAGACCTGTATTTTACCTCACTGGGGAAACAGAATGAGTTAGTGTCCATTAGTGATGAGGATCTAGAACATGACAGTGTAGAAAAGACTGGACAGAGAGGTGACACAGTCAGGAGGAGAGCTGAAAAGGTTTCTATTACACAATTCTGTTACAGAATATCGGAAGAGAAGAGCCCTTTATTTAGACAGGAAAAAACCTGCCAGTCTAACACTGCTGTGGAGTCCTTGCAGTGAGCACTCTGGTATACACCGAGTGTAGCTTTGTACTGTGCTGGAAACTGCCTTTGAGCACCCATGCTACTGTTAGGGCTCATGTGAGAGGCTTTTGAGTGAAAGTTACTGCATTGTGTTTGCAAAGATCAGGACAATTATAAAACTGCTCCTCTGACGAATTACTGAATGACAGAAGGGTTGAGGTTGGAAAGGACCCCTGGAGGTCAACTTGTCCAATCACTCTGCTCAAGAAGGGCCACCAAGAGCTGGTGGCCCAGGACCACGTCGAGATGGCTTTTGAATATGTCCAAGGAGGGAGACTCCACAGCCCCTATGGGCAGCCTGTGCCCGTCACCCTTAGAGTAAAAAAGAGGTTCCAGCTGGAACCTCCTGCATTTCAGATTTTGCTCATTGCTTCATGCCCTGTCACTGGGCACCATCTTCTTTACTCCCCCCTTCAGATAATTGTATGCTTTGATAAGATCCTCCCAATGCTTTTTTTCTCTCACTTAAACAGTCCCAGCTCTCTTAGCCTTTCCTCATAGGAAAGATGCTCCAGTCCCTTAAGCATCTTTGTGGCCCCTCATTAAACTCTCTGCAGTATGTCCGTATCTCTCTTGTCCTGGGAAGCCCAGAACTGGATACAGTACTCGAGGTATGGCCTCACTAGTGCGGAGTAGAGGAGAAGGATCACCTCCCTCAACCTGCTGGCAGCACTCCTCCTTTACTGCAAGGTAAAAGTCCTGTCTCATCGTCAACTTGCTGTTCACCAGGACCCTTGTGTCCTTTTCTGCAAAGCTGCTTTCCAGTCAGGTGGCCCCCATCACATACTGTTGCTTGGGGATGTTCCTCCCCTGGTGCAGAGGTTGGCACTTCCTCTTGTTTGAACTTCATGAGGTTCCAGAGGTCATCCCATTTCTTCAGCTTGTTGAGGTCTCTCTGGATGGCAGTATGACCTTCTGGTGTATCAGCCATGCCTTCCAGTTTTGTGTCCTCAGCATACTTGCTGAGGGTACACTCTGCCCCAAAGCCTGGATCATCTTGTATTTGTACAAACAATTATACTATTTTTAGAACCTCTTCAAACCATGACCTAAAGTTTGAGGTCCAAAGTTTACTTTATGCTATTGAAACTTGTATCTGGTATGTGAGTAAGGGAAAGACATATAGCAGGTGCTAGAGAGCTTGTACTTGCCATAATTTTCAACAGTACATGTAGACCTTTATAAATGCTTAAAAAAAAGAAAGTCGCTTTTATATCACTGCTCACTACTGACTCTACTACTTAATTATAAGCACAGAGGGTTGACAGTTACAGCTTGGATGTTTATCTGAAATAGATTAATTACTCTCTTGGTTATGCAAAATAGGCACAAAGATCTGAGAAGAACATTTTCTTTAGTTAGCATTTTGATGTTTGTACTTCAGTTCTAGCTCAGGAGAGAAAAAAAGCAAATTAAACAATTTAAAGTAAATATAAAGGACTTGTTTTGCATGGCAAAATTTCTGTTTCGGTTTCGGTGAAACGCTGGACTGATTAATTTTCATTACTTAGGCATACACACACTGTATACATAAATATATCAAACCTCAGATGTAAACAATGTGTCTGCTAGTATATAGATCTTAACAGACCTGTCAAGTCTTAAGCACAGTGCATAAAACCTGAGGCACCTTGCCTGACTTTACCCTGTTTCTGATGCCTGCAGCTCACACTGCTGGGAAGACACTGCCTTGCTCCTGCTCCACGACCATGCATGCTGGGCACAGCTCCTCATACCAGCTAAGGAGAGCTGCAGTCATCTGCCAAGCTCTGGTGACACTGGGAATCTCACGTGCTGGGTTAAAAAGGTGCATAGAGATGGTCAGAGATCTGTGTCATGGGCACCATCTTCTGTCCACAAGACAATACACCGATAGCCCCCAAGAACTCTACAGAATCTAACTTCCTGGGGAAATAATGATTAGCTAGTACAATTGAAAAAACTTTCTGAAGTATATTATAATACATAATATATCCCTCTGTCTCTCCTTCAGTCTAAACTAATCATGTGCTATTGCAATTTAAATCTTAAGTGGAGCTAACATTCACAACATTTTGCAGAACAGAGTCTAAGATTGATTTAAATGAGGTCATAATGAAAGAGAGGAGAGATCAACCAAAATCTTCAGAAATCTATCATAGACAAAAGAGAATGTTTGCCTTTTCAATCATTGTTGATATGGTTTCTACTTCAACAGCTTCTTTATATATTAGGGATATCACATGTCGTGTGACTAGTCATAAAGCATGTTTGTTGGAGGACAATTATGTGGAGGCATTAATATCAGTGGAACTCTAGTAGGTGTAGGGCTTGGCTCAGTCCAGGTCTTCACCTTGGTCTGTTGGAGTGTAAAGTGTAACTAAATAAGAATGATAATTTTTACTTTTTCTATTCACTTTAATTTTGCAGAAGCTTAAGTGAAACTAAGTGAATCAGGCCCTTTGCGCAATATCTAATTTACGTGATCTCTAGTGAAGGATATTTTTATGTAGGAACTTAGATCAGCTAAAAACTTATTAACGTAATTCCTGTTGAGACATGGTAGAATTTCAGTTGCCCACCTGAAAAAACATACCATTTTATGATTTCAACAGTGCTTCTGTACTGCAAGAGGTTTTTCTATTAGTGAAAGCACAGATACATCTGAGTATATAATAAACATGAAATAAGCTGCCCCACCCTTTTCAAAAGAACTAATCAAGTACTACAAGGAAAATAAATGTAAATAAAATATCAATTAAGAACTAAAAGGATTTTAATTATATTACTTTCAGAAATAATTTAATTTCACCTAAACAGACAACTGGGAACAGATACTTTGCCTTAGCATTTTTCAAATTGCTAATTAAAATTTCCAGGAGGAAATTCAAGTTTAGTGTCTGGATTTTAAAGATAAATAATCTTTGCTTCTTTTCATTATGAGTTTATGAAGGTTTAGTAGTGCCAAAATGTAATATTGCATGTGCATTCTTTTAAAAATAATCAGATAACGTAGATGCTCTATGTAATACACTATGGGTATAAAAAAGTTTTAATTAAGAAAACTTGAACATTGAAGTGTGATTCTGGTTACATCTGTCATGTGTTTTCATATAGATTTATATCTACATTGTTTATGGAATTGTTTTTTGGAAGATAAAAGCAATTATAGTTATGGAGCACTCTTAGTGTGCCCATTGCCACTGAGTGGCAATTTTACTATTTATTGGAAAAGAGATGAATCCAGTTCTTTATTCTCTGCCATAAAGACTTGATCCAAAACCCAGTGAAGTAAATGGAAATTACTCATCACTCTATAATTTTGTATAGTGCTTGGCTTTCAATGCTGTTTCCTAATTTACACCACATTATTTATTAGACTTCTGATTACTTACATATACACTACCAAATGGAATGGGACTACAATAATAAACACACACAACATTTCAAAGATTTCTCTGAAGAAACTTTCACAACTATAAATTCTCTACAGATTTTTTATGCAATTGAATTAAACTCCTTTCGCCCTCTGTGGAGGTAGAGGGGAAGAAAAGGGCCAAATTAAAGCAGAAAGGATATGATGGAGCTTCCTGTCCAAACGCTTAGGACAAAATATGAACAGGCCTCCGTTGATAGCCCTTAACACTAGATTTGGGAGCAGTAGCAGAGAGTCCTCTTTATGCCAAGACACAGGGCTAGAACATGTGATGGGGAGATGAGGAGATGCAGAACCACCCTGAAGAAAACTGTCACGCAGAGGGCTCATGTCCCCTTAGCCAGTGCTTCCTTTGTTGGGCCATTGTGAGTAAGGCAGGTCATAGAGCATGTGACATACAAGTTATATGTATTTTGAAACTGTTTCCCTAAAAATTGTGCAATCCATGTTTATGCTGCAATTGTCAGTTTGCCTGTCCAGTCCTCCTTGCAAATTTTGAATCAGTTTCAAGCAATTTTTCAACCAACTTGACTAGTAGGTTGGGGGGGGGACTCAAAATATGAAATGCAGAAAAATAGACAGAAACCTTGTTAGAGCCACTAATAACCTGCAGCACAGTTTCATGAATTGCTAGATACTAGATACAAAGCAGAGCAATGCTGTGACTCCTGCAGCCTATGGAAAGCCTTGGTCTGGGCTCACTTTTCTAGACACCAGGAACACACATCTGAGGAAACCAGGCTTCACTACTGTGTTGCTTATGCGACCTGTACAATCCTCCACACGTGGTACTTCTGCAAGAGTAAGCTTTAAAAACGAAACTCTCTTTCTCTGTGTAGGCATGAAAGATGCAAATTTGGTGGGTCAGAATCTGAAGGCTATCTCCTCCACTGCCCTTTCTACAACTTAATGCTTCCTTTGCACTTTGAAGTGGTTGTATTCAAGCTCCTCTGTGTACATACAGAATGATCTCTCAGGATGAAAGGTAATATGAACCTAAAGACTGCAATGGTAATCACAATGATTGAAAGAACAAGGGAAGTAGGGGTGATACACTAATATTGACCATTAATCATTCCAGGTGGTTACACCTACATGAAAAATGTGTGCTTGTGTATTTACACAAATACACAAGTGTGCAAGGACTGTGGACACAGAGCACACCGACTGACTGTTGTACACATTGAGTGTACGTGAGGCTGCAATGAAAGTAAATGAGAATGATGTTGAAACATGATGTGTAAGCTAAAAGGAGTGTTTGAACTGCTGGATGTTCCGTGATGTATGGAGAGTCAGAGCTGACATTTACAAATGCAAGTTATATATCCTGTTTTCATTTCTTGACCCTGTCTGTGAAGCAATCCTTTCACCATCCAGGAAAGAGGAAGAAGAGACAGAAATGCTGACCAGGTAAACTGCACTTGCCTTTCTTTGGTGGACCCCAGTCTAACCTTTGTCTGCCTCCATCTAAGCTTTACATATACAAAACCGAGACACGTAGTAATATGTGCAATAAGTATTGCTCATACTTCATTATGTGGAGTTTTATTAATAAAAGTTTTATTCCTGTAAGTCATATCCATTCATGCAAAGTGAATATTGCTGTAAACTAATCGTAGCCCAGTTCAGTATTTTGCTTTCCATGAAAATTGAAGGCAGTTGGGCACTTAAATATTTCTCTTGATCCGGACAACAGTTCAACGGTTTTCACTCTAATATAAAAAGTTATTTAGTCATTTACAAATTATTTTTTCTCAAATACTTCAGTTTCTCAACTGTAAGAACAGGAAAATACTGCTTTATTAGGTGGTGTGAAGAGGAATAAATCTGAAATTGTGAGATGTTTAGATCCTACAGTTAATCAGGCCACATGAGTAGGTCAGACAGATGGTGATTGCATAACTGAAGACCATGGTACTGCAAGGAGTGCCTAGTAGTAAATGACACGATGCGGTTTCCATTTTGTCCTTTGAACCTGATCAACTATAGCATGAAGAACCTTTGCAGGAGTTTGAAACATATATTTCTTACTCAGACAAATGAACTTAAAACATGAGTATCACAGCCCCAGGGACAATCTACAGCTATCACAGTCATACAGTTGATTTTTGATCTTTCTGAATGGAAAATAAAAGTGATCTAAATAATGCTATATTTTACTCTAAAGCAAGTGTACTTGGGATCAAAAATGCGCCTCTAAGGAATAACAAAATAAAAAAGCCACAGTGTTTTCAGTGTGCAAAGTCCATAGAACATCATAATTTATAAAAACCACTGTATTAGACTACTCCATTTGTTTTGTAATTTTGAATAAACTTCATTTCTTATTTAGTTCCTGATTCTGTCCCTCCATTAACAGAGGTTGATGAATATGTATGTTTGCAATTTCCTTTGAAATCTGCACAGAAAGCAGGAGTGAACCCTAAATTCAAATAAATCACTGCAAAAACTCAGTGGCTGACAGGTATGTCTTGCCTGAATGTGCCTGGTTGCTTACACATGTGTCTACTCATTCATGTGTCTGACAAGGTATCATCTTAACAGCACAGAAAAGACAGCCTTTAAACTGTGACCCAGGTGTGGACTTTCCGTAGAGGCATTTAATTTCATGAACTTCTTTTTAAGGGGAAGAGAGCATGGCTGCCAAAAGAAAAAAGAGGAAAAAAATGTGGATGACATCAGTGGGGGAATATATATCCCATATTCCCTGAGGTTTGTCGTAAGATTTTAGTTCTTTGTTCTGAGTTGGATTAATCTTACAAAGAAAGTTTTCATCATGATAGACTGTTTTTTTTTGAAACAATTTTCCTCCACCATTTCTACCGTTTGGCTGTTTTCTCTCTAAAAGTAGCTTAATGATTGATTCAGTTGTGTCAAAGCAGCAAAAGCAAATCAGACTCATGAAGGAGAATATAAGCACTTAAATGAGGCAGATTTTTTATCCAGACGTTGCCTTACTTTCCTTTTTCTGTGCAACATGTGCTCTTTTCTCTCTCACAGATATGTCTTTTCTCTCAGCTTGGCTGCTGAGGTGACTTAAGGATAGGAGGAGACATTCCTACCACATCCAGTAGCCACTTAGCCAGAAGCTACCCCACCATGCATTTTCTTTCATGATTCTGAGCCAAGGAGGTGAGTTACACCTCTATTAAAGCATCCAGCCTTCAAATTCCTTTAACTGGGACTGGGAGAAGTACAATTGCCAAGTGTACACCTGGAAATACCAATAGGAGCATTTCCCCGTCTATCTGTAGCTGAACAATTCTTGAGAAAATTCTCATGTTTCCTGCCTCACAGGCAAGGTGATAAGTAGGCATGAACGAGCAAGGTATTTGCATACTTGTTACACTGAATAGAGGTTATTTTTCCCTCAGAACAAAGAACCACATAGGAATATGAATCCATATATTCATTAATTATGTCACCCAGTGAGGGAGCTGACTAGATTAAATATAGGGAAAATATTAATCATGCTTTCCTTATTAGTGTGAGGTAACGCTTGCCTTTCTTCACATAGCCCTTCAGAGTGAGCGGGTGGGAGGAGATGATCGTATGGTGTCGTGGGATTGTCTGCGAGCTGCAACGATACTGGGTTGAGGGAGTGGTTGTGGGATAGTCACTGGGAATGTGTGATGGTAAATATTTAGGCTAGCACATTATTGCAGTGTCTGCAAAATCCCGAGGATGGAATCTGTGTGGAGATGACCTTGAATTTAACTAAGATTATATTGGTTGAAAGAGACATGGTAAGATGGGCAGGGAGGATACAGATGTCACCAGGCCCTCTTGCCTGAAACAATAATTGTTGAAGGCTTTGGCAACCAGAAAGATGCTGAAGATACTGGTGCTGAAGAGTGCAGTGGATTCAAGGGCGTGATACTATGGTGTGGTAATAAGGGGAAGGACCGGCACGATGCTGGTGTTGATGGTGCTGGGACGATACTGGGGACACTAGTAGGGAAGGAGAGCTGGCAGTTCCTGGGCAGACAGGATTACAGGGATGTGAAACCTGGTGTCTCCCAGCATGGCTGCTGCTGTTCTCTCTCACAGAATAACTGTGATGATGAAATTATCCCTCGGTCAGACAAAACAAGTTAAAGGAGCACAGCTCCTCCATTCACTGCTGTTCAGGGGAGACAGGAAAAAAACTGGACCAAATCTGTTGCTCCTCCCAGAAAAGAAGATTCAGAAGCCAGGATGGAATGGAGACGACCAGTCTGGAACCACAATTTATCTGAAATGTGCTATGACACTGGGTTAGTGCCCCAGTATTCACAGTAACATCCCTGGAAAGTATACAGCCTAAGGTGTTTATCCTGCAGTGCCTTGAGTATGTGATTAATACCTACTAGTAGGTCTTAGTAGGTTAGTAGGTAGATTAGTAGTTATTTAGTACATTAGTAGGTAGGCATTACCTATTAGATAATTATGCTAGTTAATGCATAATTGTGGTTATTTATTAAAAACATTTTCTAATTGCTTAATGTAATAGAAACGATGTTATGCATATTTCTTAAAAAGATGGCAAACTTGAATACTGGAAGTCACAAATGCTCATGAACTGGCAGAAGATAAGAACAGTGTTTGCAAAAAATTATACAAAGCCTACTTTCCAACAGCATATGGACCACAGAAAGCTGGGGTTTATTTGGACGCTATTTCTAAACACAAAAATCGCTGGCATTCAGTGACTAAATTATCCATGAAAAGTTATTAACCTAGTCCTGGTGGGATGGATGTGGTAGTTGCTTTGCCTTTTCAGCTCTTTGTGCTATCCCTTCTGCTGGTGAATTTCCATGTGCAGTGTGTGGCATGTTTTGAGAGTTTAATCACCTTCATGCAGCAGCTAGTGATCTGATTTTCCACTGATGGAGGTATAGGCGTGAGGGGGAAAGGAATTCTCGAGCAAGAAGGCTATCCAGACTAGCAAAGTCAAACTCATGACTGTCGGTGCCCTTTCATTCTGTAGAACTGTGCTGTACTCCTGCAGTAACTACGAACTCTTCCAAGTATTTCTGTGGTTATTAATTTTTCCTGTGTCTTCCTCAAGTTGGAAGATTCATAGCCAAGCAGAAAAACTCTTGAGCTAAGAGTACGTGAGCTAAAGAGGGTAGAATATGATCTTCAAAGGCAGAACTAGGGCCTTCGTTACCAAGACCTGTTCATGAGGAATGTCAATCCCATTTTGTAGCTGTATGGCTTGCTTATGATCTGAGTATTAATATTTTGTTTCACTTTCCTTTTTTGCTTTTTTTGGTGTAAAACATCTGCTCCACTTTCCTTATTTTAAATGTAGAAGAAAGGCTTTCCTAGGATCTTTACTTTTCTTCTATGTGGCATTTAAAAGAATGTTCTTCCTTTTTTTTTTTTTTTTGGCTTTTGTTTGGATTGTTTACCACCCTACATTGTGCACAGTTGTCATTACGTTTTGTCATTACATTTTCTATATGCTTTTATCACTGTATTCTATAGACAACAGTTGTCAGCAAAATGAATAAGAAGGTGAAATTGATTTGAAAAACAGCAGAGAAGATAGATACAGTATTTACGAAATGAAGGCTGTATATCAGGTAGATCTAGCAATACAAAAACTTGCATAAAAATCACTTTCTGAACATTGAGACCTATGTCCTCTGTTGGATGGGGGGGTCATTGAAGGAATTTTAGCTCTCACATTTCACACTAGAGTATTATAATGGAACTGAATTCCCCTCTTATGCCTGAATTGTGAAGCAATGTAATTATATTCTACAAACGTTAATTGTATGTAGCATTTGTGTTACTAAAATTTTTCATTTGCCAATAATTTCTGATGTATTTTAGTTAGTCTTTATCTTCTATATTTACTAAGTTGTTACAATCCAAGCCATTCAAATCACTTTGCAAATTTTATTTGAGACAAGTGGAGACCATCAAATTAATTTATTCTTTTTCCTGTGATGTTACTATGACATTATAATCATAATGATGAGTCCCGCAATTATGAGTCTTGTTCTTTATCAATAACAGTGAAAGATCAAGATCAACTACAGTGCTACCTTATGTACATTGTTCTTAATACATAAATAATTCCTTTCTATTCAGAGTCCATCATAAAAGGATAGTAATTCAGTGACATGTTTTGCTCTAGCATAGAGAAAAACTGAGCATGAGAATTCAGTCTTAAAATGCATTTTCTTACTCTGAGGAGTGTTCATAAGAACACTTATATTTTTCATAAGAAAAAAAAGTAATCTAGAAGAAAACCTCATGGGTAGGATCATAATGAGGAAAGGGTACAAAGTTATTGAGCATCCTAATGACACTATTGTAGAAAGTATTTGGTTATAGGGTTTTTTCAGTGATTTGGCAAAGTTAGTCTCAGCAGTTCAGAGGTAGGTGTGTTCAGTCAGTCATTAGAGAAGTGGATCATGGTATAATTCTTTTATTTGTTGTTCCTTTTTAAACTTTTCTGAGCCACCTTGAGAGGCTAGTCTCCTACTCCCAAGATCTGGGACACATTCCTGGGACTTATACTTGAGGTATAACCAGAGTTACCATCTGTCCTTGCAGTATAATAAGGTATAGCAACCAGTAATTCAGTATGCTTTCCCCTGGTATTACTCTTTCAGTGAAAAAATATAAGTCAATAATTGTTAAAGTCACAACATCAGATTGTCATTTGCCTTGGAGCTCATGTGCAGACTAGAGTTGTTTGGCTGGGGTGAAAGATAGCAAAGCAGCTAATGAATTACGGAAAGACCTAAGAAAGAATGGTGAAATGCAGCTGTGTTCTACTCAACTTGCTGTTTGTACTGTCTGTACATTTACACACTGTGCTTGTACCTCTTGGATTTCTACTGCATAATGAACTAAACTTAGGGGGAAAACCCATGTTTTTTGTAAAGTATCTGCAGAAAAAAATAGCTGGATTTCTCTATCGCCTTAATTAACAAGTATATCCATACACTACAGGCTAAATACGATCTCAGAAAAATATTTTCTCTACCTTTGGACAGCCTCAGTGAAATATAATCTATTTTAGGGAAGGCATACACCTAAGTCTAACTTATTTAAATGATTCTTGGTATGGTTAAGGCCATATGTGGCCCTTTTTTTAGTATTTTGTAGAAAACAGGATTGATTCCAATGGAAACTACAAAACAAAATTAATCAAAAATTTACTTTAGTGTTTGATGGAGTCTGTATGACCTAATTAAACAAAATGTCCTGGTAGCCAAGAACACAAATGAAGCAACTAATGTGGTCTCTCGTGGATGTACAAGCCACCTCATTGCTCACAACCACCCTGACATTTAGCCTTACCACAGACATTCCTGTATCTGCTCTATTATGTGATCCTGCTTTTCTTGGAGTCAGCAAGTTTTGCCAGCATAAGATCATTGCTAGAATTACATTTTCCTCTGTGTTACATCAATGCAAATCATATCAAGGAAGCCTGTACGTATTATTAATGTTTTCTACAATATGTTAGTGGCTAATATTTTTTGATTCATTGTAATCAGGGAATCTCCCTAAGCTTTGTATGTTGCTGTTGTGGAATATGAAGCATGAACATCTATTTTTTGATGAAGAAAGTATCCTGGCACAAAGAACGCCACTTCAAGGCTGGATGATTTGCCTGACAGAGGGGGCTGACATTAACAGTGAGTGTCAGTTGCTGAAATGAAGGTTCTAGAAACCTTTTAGCGTATTTCAGACATGGCTACTATCTGAATAATTCACTCAAAGTTGCCTTGGGGGGGGGGGGGGGGGGAAATCTGTCTTGCATCTCTGACATAAAACCACACAAAGGGAAAAATTAAAATATTCAAAATATCATCACAACTTAGGGTATTCTGCAGAAATAAGGATGTTATGTGGTCTTGTGGGGCCCTGACTGCAGTATAATTGAAATCGGGTTATTCTGCAATAGGACACTACAACCTATTTGATAGCATTAATTAAATGAAAACCTCTGGAGCAAGTTCTTTCAGTATGTCTGAGGAGCTCAATAATCATTTCAACACAGTCTGGAGAGTCTAATTGTGATGGTGGAACACAGATAGACTTTTGATATATTTCTATCTTCAGTGGGCCCAGACATCCACTCTGAAGTGCAGACTAGCTTGTACACAGATCCATAGTTCAGGACTTGTCCATCCTGTTTAGAATGCAGAAACACAGAGCTCGGAAATCAAGCCCTGAATGCTGGCATGTGTGGAGCTTGTGGGCATTCGTGTGGAGATTCTGTTTGCTGGGAACACTGGGGGAACCATCCAGAGCCTCAAAGAATATTCTGAAACTGGATTGGCATTACAGAATTCAGTAGTGGCTCTAATTTTTACAAGGAGATTATATGTGTGAAAACAGAGAATAGATATTAACAAGTTGCAATTACGAATCTCTTCAGCATGGTAAAGCGCACATTGGCTCATGACAAGAGTATAAAAGAGGTCTGTTAATTGGAAATGGTAAAGAAAGAAAACGGACACTCCAAATCTATGACTTGAATGAAAACTCCAGTTCACCAAGGATGAATATGCCTCACTACTGTGATGCAACCATGAAAGAGACACATGTGGTAGTAATTATCAGAAAATATTACTGGTCATGACATAATGACCTGGAGAACGGAAAGCATATGAGCCAGATAGGTTCAGTTCAACAGAGTGAGGTCTGAAAGGAGACACAGTGGATAAGTCTGCCTTGATGCTTTAGTTTGGAATAGGACTGTTCTTTAAAGAGAAGCTTCCAATTATCTTCACTTGCCACTCTGTGGTTTATTCTTTGGGAGTACACAAACTGGATTCCTTTCAGATTAAAATGAAGCAGGAGATGTGGTTCCGGAATGCACCAGTGCACTCCAGTTACTAATGGATATTCAGCCCACAGGACTGGACTATAATTAGTACAAAGTCAAACCACCAAAATACCTAAGTGTGGGTGTTGGATCTTTAGCACCGTTACCATGTGCACAGTACTGGCAAGAAAAGGCTTTTTAAACTGTTAGAGCTATGTGGATATGGCTGCTAGCCTTTAAGTATTCCCACTGGTTTTGGCTAAGAATGCTGGGCTCAGGCCCCTTCCAACTTTTATATTAAACTGGTCAGCTCTTACCTACAATATGCTAAACAGTTGAAATATATTTGACTTTCAAAAGCAAAAGAATGGAAAGCCAGATCAGAAAAAGACATTATCTAATTAACTTAAATAGCTGAGCTGGAACAAAGACCCTTAAGGAGGGTTTAGCCCCAGGAAGTGGAGCCTAAACATTCTAACAAGTCCACATTTGTGACTCTGATTCTGTCACTCTTTTTTGTTGTTGTCTTTTAGAGTAGCATGTTCCCAGATCTTTTTCCACAGTTAGCTGATTTTTCAATAACTTTGTGTTCTGATTTTCCATTTGGGCTTCACAACTACTTTTTAATCAATCAGATTAATTAGAAGAATTAATGAACCTAAATTGTAATAACATTTAACCAAGCTCTATGAGTACAGTGCTCCCCAGACCTAAATAACGATCTCATACAAAGATCACAGTCCACTGAATATCATTTAATTATAGACTAGAGACAGTGGAAGCTTGTTATCTTTGCTAACCAAGCACACCAAGCACATACCAAAATCTCTTTTTAATAAACAAAACAAAAAACCACCTGATTGTAGACAGACTATAACTATCACATAGACTGAAGCATTAGGCTTTAAAATACACTAAGGGGTGGGTGCAATTTAAATGTTCCATGCTATCACGCAAGAGACATCCAATTACTGCTTCTTTCAAAATGTTAAATGACTATCTGTTCAAGTTTTGGAAATATTGGGGAACATCTGATTTATAGAACTTTGAATTCAAAGTAAAATATATCCATGTTGTACACACACGATAGTTAAAATGCTTACATGCATAGGTAGGCTTGTAGACGTGGGGAGTAAGAAAAAGGAAAACTGATAAATTCTGAAAGCACAGACCAGATTACTCTGGCAGATTAAGTACACCTTCTCAGTTAGGAAAAAAAAGGTATCTGCAATCTTGTAAATTTTCAACACATTTAAATGCCTTCAGAATAAACATTAGATTAAAATCTTTTTAAGTCTATCCAGGACAGTTAGAAGCATTTTTAAATTATTTACAGATCACAGTAAAGGATTCAGTGCAGGTATAACCAAATCACTCAGGGCAGGGCTCACTCCTGAGCTCAAATTACTGCACTCCTGTGCAATAGCTTCATTTGGAGGCCAGAGTTTCCAGAACAATGGTACTTGGAGAAGCCTAATTTACACATTGCTACTGTGACACATTGTGTTATTCCTTGGAACACCAGGGTGCATTGTTCGTGTCACATTACGTTTGTGATACACTTAAAGTCACTGGCTGAGTCTGACACAGTTTTATATGATTGTCACACAGCAGATTGTGTATTGAATGATCTTAAAAAGTGGTAAAAAAATTAAAATCCCAAAGCTGGCCCAGGAGTGGAATAGGTGTTAAAGATGAACTTGGTAACTATTAGATGTACATGTATACCGTATCTATGTCTATATATATAAAATAAATAGTCCTGTATGCATATGGTTTGTAACAAAGAGGTTTTTTTGTCTTTACCATTTACCACTCATGCTTACCCTCACAGTACGCTTGCCTGAGAGCTCCTTAAAAGGCATTAATTAACAAACCTTCACAGACAAGGGTAATCTGCCAGAATAAAGAAGGTGAACTATCATTAAATATCAGGCAAAACTGTCCATCCCATGGTAAACTGACCTGTGGAAATGCATCCCCAACAAAATCATAGGAGTCTGCTCTTCAGAGCATTTAAAGCCATACTGGCCACAACAGAATGTTTTCACATTGTAGAGCATTAAGACTCTAATTTACATGATTTAATTAGGAGGAAAGGTCCCTGCACAGTTATTATCCTCCAAAGAATGAATCAAAGCACCTATGCAGAAGCCTATTTCTAAACAATGATTACACAGGGAATCAAAATTCTATATTTAGGCACTTTGGTTAAATGCCCTAAAGAAAACAGCATGAACATCCCCAATACCAGAAAATGAACAATTAAGAAAATCTCTTTTCATTTAGAATGACTTTTTAAGTCACCTTCTGAGGTGCAAAAAATTTTTACCAAACTTTAATATGTAAACCAGAGATGGTAAAAAAATTCTCTGAGGCAGTATGATGCCAAGTTCAAGCAAAATATGGATTTAAGGAATAATACCTAATGAATAATAAGTAATACCTAATTAATAATTATAGCAATGGCAAGGATAGCTTTGATCCAGCCAGATAGCTAGTACCTTTGACAAAAACCAGAAACTACCTCAGTGCTTTACAGAACATGTGATTCAGATGGAGCAGTTGTTATCTGGCATACAACAAACTTCTGAAATTTAATCCTACCTCAACTGAAGCTGTTCAGAATTTGCCATTGATGTCAACAGGAGTGAAACTTTTTTTCTAATGCATACGTGATAAAGAAATCTCTTTGTTTCTTCTCTGTGTGCAAAATAAACTAAAGCAGAGATGTTGCCAGTTTTTACTTCACAGACATATTTCATGCCGTTTGTATCATACTGTAGTCAGTTGAGAGAATATACACACATTTTCACAGAGGACAAACAAAGAAGGAGACACAAGTAACTAAGATTTTAATTTTTGGCATTACTATGGCTATTTAGAATATTTTTGTTGCTGCTTCTGTAATACAGGGATCAGTACATGAAGATATTCTGCTACTATTGGATCTTAAAATAGCATTAATAGTTAATTTTTGATAGAAAGTTAAGGTTTAAGAGTGCTGACTGATGAATATGCTTAGTTGATAATGAACACTTGATTAAAACCTTTTGAAGCTCAACATGAAACAATTTATGCATTTCAAACCTATGAAGAGTAAAACTCTTCTAGATAAATATAATCAAAGATTGTTGATATAAAGTTGAGGATTTGGACAGAAGTTTTATAATGCTGAGGCTGAACCAAGCTTGGAAGCATACTGTAATGCCCTTTTCTACATGAAAACAGAACTTTATATCCGTGTACTTCTGCTGAAATTGATACCACAGCCATGCCCCCATGTGCTTTGTGAGAAATGACTTCTTATGTGTTTTACAGCATTTGTATTGTTAGGACTGACCAAACAGATCCATCCTAGAAGTTGGCTTGTCTTGAAGTCAATCAAAAGAAGTTGGTAGAACTAAGAGTAGTGATGTGTGTGTATTCATGTGTCGTTGCTTGTGTTCTGTATACATTTACATTCTCCCCGTCACACCCACTGCCTGCTTGTCAAGTGGCATCTTGGCTTCCCCTGACCATCGGTAAGATGCAGAGATCCCTGAGTTAGTGCTAAACCAAGCCAGTTTCATGCACATAGCACAGTCTCATACAGATGGGCCACTTGGAAGCAATAGATCCTCTGTACTCAAGAGGAAGTATTGGAAGGAATTCAAATATTGGAATCAGTAGATCTTCTTGCACTCAAGCTGTACTTGAGCTAATAACTATAGACAGAGTTTACGAGATTGGAGAGAGTGGTTGGAGAAAGGCAATCTGCTTCAGGAAAAAAATATGTATGAATGAAGCATGTATATATGAATGTGTGAGTGCCTCTGTGTTATATTCCCCCGCAGTGCCCATTCCAGGTGAGACTACATAAAGTTCACCTGGATCTGTACACTTGATATTCAGCCATTAACAGTCAGTGGCCAAATTTAGCTCCATAGGGAAATCATGGGTGATACAGGAATCTTATGGAAAATGCTGAGTACAGTGAAGTAGCTGTAGCAGGTTTTATGATGCTCCCATTTTTAAATATACTTGCCAGGCAATCCCAAGCCATTAAACTTGAGCTGTATATCAGATATTAAGCAATATGGAAAATAAGGTAAATAGCCCACAGCTTGGCAGTATGGCAGTTGTTGGAGGTAGCACGTTGTAGGATCAGCTATTTGGCCTCTTCCTTTTTTAAAAGTAGCAAAATGTTCTGTCATTTTAGAAATGATGAATCAGCTGATCGTAGCTGATCAAATACTAAGCAAAATTAATCATACTTTGTATTACAATAGTGTATTTCCAACACAGACCTTTGTTTTTAAAAGGATCCAAATCAATGTTATTCTTTCTGAAATAAGTTTCAAACAGCAAATGCTCTTACTCTTCTTTTTTAATGAATAAATATATTTTATTTGCAGTAACCAGAATTAAATGCCTAGTTCCCAGAATGTAATAGAGCTTGTGCAAGGAAAGACTTTTGACAACTCATGTTATTTTAATAAGTATGCAAATCTGTAAATCTACTGTGCTTGCTAGCCTTTTAACAGAAGATAGAGCTTACAGATATTTCAACCAATTAGTACAGATACAGGTCAAACATGCAAACCTGCCAGACAGATGTAGAAAAAAAATCAGGATTACACATACTGTAAGTCTTATTCAAGTTAATGGCTTTGTCAGAGGGAGAGTGAGTTGAAGACTGGGTTAGACATAAAACAGATCAACTCTATTAATCTAATTTAAAGGTTTTCAGAGGAAATAGAAAAACATGATGGATTTGTTAGTAGGATACCAAATCTAAATCCCTTCCAATCCACCCCTGTTATCTTAGGCTCAGTCTTTAAAAATTATTCAGCTGACTTTGGGTGGTTTTGATCGCTTTGTCTTATCTTCAAAGTAGCTACATTTTTACAAAATTCCTCAAGTCTGCTTCCATAAATAGACAAACTAGTGATGTTCCCTAAAGGGAATATCCACTGACCTATTGTTAAAACTCTCCATGTTTTAATAAAACTATATACATTAGCATTTCTCCAACAGCTGACAATTCATAGGCTTGATAAGGAAAGGAGGCAAACAACTTTGCAAAGCTGTGTAGTATAAAAAAGCGTTTGCTCTTATTCCACAAAGCTACCTTATACAAACAATTTCAGTTTCCTTACCCCCTAGACAAGAATAACGACAGTGCAGATGTATTCTAAAACTGAGATTCCTGGTGGCCTGAGTTTACTGAAGGGCAAACTAGTGTTACTGTTACAGTGGTTGGTTTCTTTCCAAATGTGTGCTTTTAGGTGGAGGTAGTGAAGGCACTCAAGCCTGTGCTGATTCAGTTTTCAACAATGATTTACTGGCATTTCCTTCAGCTTAATGTTCTCTTTTCTCCCTTATTTGTTTCAGGGATATATAGGTGACTATTTTTGGGCTGGTCCAAAGTGACTAGCCTCACTCCATGAAGACTGAATCACTGATGTGCATGAGATTTCAAGACATGACTGTGCGGGAGTGTGGGAGATACTATCTAGTGCTTAAGACCATACTCAGAAGCCCAAAGTCAATGATAGCCTTGCTCTGCCCCTGCCATACCAAAGTCAATATTCAGGTCTGCCCTGAAACATCTTCTCCAGCCAAAACACTTAGCCCATAGATAGTTTGGCTTACCTCTTGCCAGCTTGTTCACGTATTAAGGACTCATTAAGCTGTAAATTACATGGCAATGTTTTCTGGTTCCCTACTTTAAGGAATAGTTTTCTAAAGCAAAATTAATACTTCCATTTGCAAGGGATGAGGTCAACTGATACGGTACAAAGGACTGTGCTTTCAAGAGCACTTTAGTTCCATTAAGTGAGATACAGTAATAGACTAGGAAAAGCTTATGAATGATTTTCCAGTTGCATTCTTCTCACTGTCACATTTTCTCTGTCAAACCTGTGATTCTCAGAAGAGGTCTTTACTGACAAGAATCTAGTCCCACTGCATTTTCTCGATGTCATTAGTGTCTCCAGCCAGCCAGTGAAACTGGCCACTTTGTAGTTTGTCATCGTCTTGGAAACTAATTTAATGCTGCCCTATGAAATGACCTCATACTAGAATGTACTGTATAACTGGCATGACACATGGATTTTCCATCCCAGATATGGGAGAGATCATATAATCATAGAGGAAATAGTGAGAGTACTGTCATGTCAGTCGTGGAGGAGGTTATTTTATCTCACACCAAAAATGCTTTGTGTCTCCAATAGAGAAGAGCATTTTCTTTCTCCTTGGACATAAAAGAATCATTGGTTTAAAAAGAAATCAGTTATACACACCCACTGTTCATCAGTTGTCACCTCATCACAGGGTGAAAATTAGTTTTAGCAGTTCACCCAGGCTGGGTGGAGGGCAGCCTGCAAGGATTCAAAAAGCCAAAGGAAAGTAAAACAGGTATGGCATTATGAGAAGATATACAGAGCCACAATTACACTCTGCTCTTTGGCTTGCGTAACGTGGGAAAGATTGTGCTGCTGTTTGAGGGAAGCATGTTTGTAATGGTCGTAAATGGCAAACTGCGAAGGGAAACAGATACTTTATTCATTTCCAGAGAAATTGGTTCTTCCTGATGCTATTTTGAAATTTTCTTTAAATTTAATTTTATTTTCCCAAGTACAGTGTTGAAATGCTACATTCATCTAAAAAGTTATGCAATTACATCACTGATACCAGTGAGATACCAGAAGATAGCAGAGGGATAGAACTGGAATTATGGAGACTGAAAAAAAAAAAAAAAAAGATAACTAAACAGTGGCCTGAACATTTTAAAAACACTGGCACGTATCTGAAAATGAAGGGGGTTTAGATGTGCAGAGAAAGATGATTTGAGTATTTCATGATACTGATAGTGTCATCAATAATGTATATATTATTCAATATTATTATATAAAATAGAATACTATATAATATATAACTATTATTTAACTTTCTGGACAAGTGTTCAATAGAATCTTAAAAACCTATGAACTGAGCATCTATCTTTGTCTTTCTTTCCTTCTTTTTTATTTCTCATGAAGGAGACAGGCAATATTCCATGCCTACTATCCCTTCTCCTGGGGAGAGGAAAAAGCTCACATCAGGGTCACTATGCTACACAAAATAGGTGACTGTGCATATCTAAGGTCCTCTAATAATAATCCTGTATTGTTCCCAAATAAATCCTAAACAAAAATATCAATATATATTTTCAGATTTTCTGGACTTACTGCAGCATGCCAATGTCATTTGAGATGATGGCATCAAATGTCAAATGATGACCTTTAGGACTGTAGCACTTCTTCAGCATCCAATTACAAAAGGAAGAGTGTCGGATGCAAATTAAGGTGGTCAGTGTAGACCACCAGTACTGTTTTTATACTCTCTGAAGGACAACAGGTCAAGTTATTCCAATCAAAGGGAGATCTGCTGCACCTTTTCCATTCACTGCTACTTCATGGATACTCCAACAAATGTTAACTGGCTGTAAAAAGATGTACTTTATTAAATAAGCATTCCATGCAGGATGTGTTGTACTTTCTGAAAGGTCAAAACGTTGAAAATATAGGTCTCAGTAAAATGTCAGTCTAATAATCATTTATGTGGAAGTTTTGCTGATATATGTGCGTGCATGACTGTATATTTACCATTAAAGGAGAGAAAGCTGATAAATGGGATCAAATTTCACAGTATTCTAATTTTTAAGAAGCAGAAATGTAAAGGTTGTCCTAATCATATAATTTGCACTGGAAAAGAGGGTGAGGTAAATAATAGTAATAATTATAATTTAATAATAACAATACTAATACTAATATTTCCTCTCCACCTGAAAAATGAGAAGATCTTAATGATGGTGAAATAAATATTAACTGATGAAGCCAAGTTTATAAGTATTTTGATAGATTAATAATAGAAACTCAAACCCACTTTAGAATGTTTACCATGAATGCAGATAGCAGCAAGGCGATAATAGGAACTACTTAGCAATTCTTTCCTATAAGAATTTAAAATAGTATTGATCAGCTGTCCAGGTGTTACCTGTGATTTTACATTAGTTTGTCTGATACTATGTTTCATTACAGCAAATTTTAACCCCAGGGCACTGGAGTATTGGGAACTACTGATACTTCACAGGGAAGAGGAGGAGGAAAGCAAGCCCAATATGTTTTTTGTGAGCTTTGGGAGGTAGAAAATTCCACTGCAGACTTCAGAGCAATAATATAATTGCAGTTTAAAAAAAAAAAAAAAAAAGGCCTGAAAATTGTTCAAAATATTCTGGTCCCTTCAAATACAGTTACAAGGCTAATGGGATCCAAAAGACACTGACTCTTGCTGAAAACCAATAGACCTGCGCTCCTAAATCACATAAGTGGTTTCAAATGCCTCCACTCATGTGATTCCTAATTTCCTAAAGATCTGCATGAGACTCCACAAGAACTTCTTTAACTATTTGTGCATAGGATGAGTCCAGCCACCAGGACTAACAAAAAGGTAAACTCCCTTTAGACAAGATTAGAATGTTTTACTGGCAAGAGCTGAAGTGCAATATCCCACCCACACCTACCTTTTGTTAGGTGCTGCTGTATCTGCCATGAGGTACAGAATTGGGAAGTAGCTACTGAGGGAATCAGCAACAAGTACTGGCACCAACAGAACTGGCATTTCAGGCTTTTTTGTGTTGCTTACCACACTTGTCTGGAATTTGGTAAAGCAGAGACATTTACTGACCGAACAAGATACTGGAAACAATTCACATTCAGAGTATGCAGGAACCTGAACTTCATGGAATCTGACAACTATGTAAACATTTATCTTGATAGTCCCACAAAAAAAGAGATATTTTACATGGGAATAAAGGAGACTATGTTGGAGACAACCATTGAGAATGTCTGAAAAATATTAGAAATATCTACCTGGTGAATTTCTGAGAGTTCCTTTACCACTAAATTAGGTTTCCTGATGACTCTCTTGCATTTCTAACCACAAGCAGATGCTGGGGAAGACAGAATAGAAAAGGCATACGTAAAGAGAGCTGGAATGAGCCTTGTGAGAGTTTCATAAATGTTGAGATCATTTATATAAAAGCAACAGTTTTCAACACACCCATAAAGTACTCAAAATCTTTATATTTGTCAAGGTCTGCTCATCTCTACTGCTGTTGCAACAAAAGAGTTGTGATGATGCAGGAGCACATACAACAGTGATTTATGTCATGAAGGGGATCATTGACAGCAAGAGGCTTAGGGGTTATTTTCTTTAGTTTTGATAAAAGCACAAATTGGCTATGTAAAATATTTCAGCTGATGGCAACATATTGCAAATGCTTCATCTGTGTGCAGTTTACAGAGAATTTTAGAAAGAATATGAGGAAATTGGGATTTTCTTCTTTTTTCTATTTTTTTCCCTATGAAATATCAACTCAAATTGATTAAAGTCTAGATATCCCTACCTTCTTGCTGGCAATGTGCCTTTGGCAACTGGTAGCTATTGCCTTCCAAGTCTGCAAGACTCAAATATTACTAAGTGTGTTGTACTTTGAAAAACTTCTTAAAACAAAGCATATGTATTTGATCCTTTAAAAAAAGGTTATAGTAAAGGTATAACATAATAATGACTGTGGAGCACACTAAAATTTTTCATGGCATTTACTGTACTTTGTACAGTTTAGTTAACCTTTCCTTTTTTCAGAAGAAAAACTTCCATTTGGATTTAGCATCATTTAACTAGCCTTTACTAAAAATTCTGTGTTACAAACTTTTTTTTTTCCCCTCCATAGAGAATGCAAAGGTAAATGTTATCAGAGTGCATTTGGACAGAGCACATAAGAATGCGTGTAAGAATTGTTTGTGACACTAAATAGCCCTGCATATATGCTGGCTACTCCTTCAAGACTCTTGCTTCCTTTAATGCTGGGTCAGGGAGCAGAATTATATGCCTCACCTAGCATATAGGATTCATGCTTATTCTACAGGGGACTGGACCTTCTTTTGGACACCCAGCAAGGCAGGGCGGTGTTCACTCTTCAGTTGCTATGTATCCCTCCCCCCCCGCCCCCGCTTTTTTTTTGTAAAGCCCTTAATTATTGAGTCAGTTTTGGCAAGAGTAAGAATTTGGATTTGGTGTACACCAGATGTTTTGTGACATCTTGATCATGACTCCCTTGCTAAGTTACATGGTTAGGTGGTGTGCAAGACTGCTAAGAATCTCTGCATTGATCTGGAACTGTGAGGAGAGTTTCTCTGTGAAGCAGAACTGATGCTTTAAGTTCTTCATCACATTTAGGAAAATTTAGGAGGAAAGAGAGTATATCAGCTTTTGTTACCACACTTTTACATAATCAGTTTGCACTCAAAGAGTAAATTACTGTAACTTCAGCTTGTTGAGGGCAGAGTTCTTTACACAGCGCTCATATTTGCAGCGAAAAAGCCAGAAGGGAAGAAACATTCATTCCGAAGTTTCATTATAAATACTGAACAAATATGGAAAAGAAGAATTCTCATCCCCTTTCCCCCTCTCCAATATCTTGCAGCTCACGTGGTGATATGGGATGATTTGTGAAGGGAGACAGAAACAAAATCTTTGCTGTTTTGATCAAGCCTTTAAAACACAAATATTCCCTACTGTAAGAGAACAACAGGCAGCTCAGGCAGGAGCCGCTTACATTACTGAAAGGTAAAAGACAACAAAAAGCTTGGAAACAGCTTGCCTTTGCAATAAATAATTGATTTAAGAGGTGAAATGAACACTTTTTCTCACATGACAGCCTGGAAGCTGTTAAAAGAGTGGCACTGAGGCCTTGAATTCTTCATGTGCTTGGCTTCTTACAGCAAAGGGTAGAAGATTATTGGGTTTGGAGATATAGGGAGGCTTGCTAAGTGGAGAAACTAGGTCAGAAGTGTCATAATTCTGAGGTCTGGATATGGGTCAGCTGGTTAATTGCAGTCATCTTAACTGACACTACCTGAGCTGTCCTGTA